>NC_134710.1:327053266-327362016 GCF_043290135.1 Rhipicephalus microplus | reverse complement strand
ACAGACACGCACACACGCACACACACACACACAGACACACACACACACGCACACACACGCACACACACACACACGCACACACGCACACACACGCACACACGTGCGCACACACGCGCACACACGCACACACACGCACACACACACTCGCGTCACGGAGCGATAATTAGAACCCAACAATCAGCGACGATGATACAGAACGCAATTGAATTGACGTTAAGCCAGGACCTGTATATGCCACTTGGATGAAGTTATTATTCTGTATAAATAAATTGAAAATAGATAAATCATAGTTTAGCGACAATGGCTAAACAATGAATGAAATTGCAACAAATTGCAATGTTATACAAAGTAAGGCTAGAACTCTCTGGGTCTGATTTCACGTGACTCTACAAAACGATGGTTTTAAAGAAATACGGCCGCTGCATAGAAACAAGTCGTTTTCTAACCCCCTGTCGTATCAACGCGAACTGCGGTGAGAAACTACACGCTTGGTGATCCCTCTTGAGAAAGCACGGGCGCCAGCACTCGCGACCACGCCTTCATGATGAAAGCTCGCAGATGCTGCTCCCGCAACGCAACGTTCCCCGGCATCCGTTCATGCGTTTAGAAAAAGTTTATTCTATCATGGGACGTACACACCTAAGGAACGAGCGTCTGTGCAACAGGAACAATAACGAATAAAAGACAAAGCACAACATACATTACACATTTAAACAAAAGTGTCCAAGTCCGTAGGAGTCCATATATAGTCTATGGTACTAATAACTACACACACTACATATATACACTAATCACAATATGGGCAATGTACATGATGATATGTGCACAGAATTTACAAGACTTGGTGAAGATGTTAGAAAATATGTACAACAGGTATCAATATTCATAAAAGTTACATAACTTGCAGCGTTAGAACGAAGTGCATATATGGAAGAGCTCACACCCATATGGGACATACACAAACACATAGAAATAGTAAACACATACTGATTACATGTACTAATTAGACATTGACAGGTGGCCTGGCTATAGGAACCAGACCAGGTGGAAGTCTTATCGAACGCGTCTGTCAACTACGGACAGAAAGCGGCATGACCATGCTCCTTCACCACAAAAAAGACGGTGGAGCGTTTCCTCTCTGCCTGAGGAGAAATCGACACCATGAGGAGCAATTCACGGCATGCGCCGCGGCACAGATGTGTGGTGCGTTTCCGCTCTGCTTCAGCTGTGCTCGTCAGGAGCGTTTGCGTGCGGGTAGAACATACGATGCGCCGGGTGAGCCCATCGATTAGGGCTTTTTACGGAACATGGTGGCTACGCCAACGATGACGGTGAAAATCCGTCGAGAGTGTCCATATAATTGCTATTGCAATGAAAGAAGTGCGGCCGAAATTAGAGGTAATTATCATGGCGTGGATCCTTGGGGCACGAGCCTATGACGCATGTCTATACTACTAATGAAACCCGCGAGCCTGTGGCGAATTCGTTTGGCGCTTGGGTGAATGAAAGCTCTGGCGGTATCATCTGGTGATCATCTGGTGATGGCTGGTCTCACGTGCTGAGAGGCAGAGGAAAATATTTCCTCAGCATTGTTTTTTGTCATTTTGTGAGCAAATCTATTGGCGTGGGCCGGCCCGTGTCGGGTCCCCAAAGGGTGACTCGAGGTGGCTAGGGTATACACGCCAACCCTAGAGATAAGTGTCATAATGAACTTGTGGTACATTTGTGGAAATGCCTGAGGGCAGAGAATGTGCTACTTAGAAGTGAGAACAACATACTTAATTGAATTTGCGTTGTGCAACTAACTTCTTATGCCTCTGTCACCTACGCAAACGAACTATACGCCGAGGCTTAAAAACTTCGCCTTGCCGCATAAAGTTACGTTGAAATAAGCAATTGATAAAACTCATAAATTAAACGTGGTCGGCATTCCTAGGTAGAACGACCGATGCGACCGAAGACCCATGAGGTACAGCTGGCTTCAGCTGCAACGTTCAGTTGTCGAGCTGAGCCATTGTAATGAAGCAGACAAAGACAGCACCCGATTCTGGGCCAGCTGTTTGTTTGTAGCCTGGAATCCATGGCACATACCCACTCTGGGGGATCGGCCAAGAAAACATATAGTATCCTATGGACGGTAACTGCACTATTGCTTACCAAAATTAAATAATGTACAAGAAGGAAGACACTATAAAAAAAGATCCGTAGAGGCAGAAATAAAAAAACAAAAAAAACAAGAAAATAATCACTAATACAATACTGATAACCTGATTTTCGGAGCCGACCAGGCAGCCGAGTTTGCCAAAACCGATTTTTCGGGATGCATGTTTCACATTTATTCACATTTTAGAAATTACTTCCTAACTCCTTTTTTTGAGTATTTGTTAAGGTGGGCATTGTGTTGAAATTAGTTTAGTGGCTTCAATAAAATTGCACACCGCAATAAATACATCTCTGTGGCAATGTCCCGAATCGGAGGCACCGAAATTTAGAACAGTTGCTGTAGTTAAACTTAAACTTAGCTTCGCAAACAGAATAGGTGGTAGTCTTTTCCTAATTACTGCGTAGTAACGATATGATACAAAATATTATTTATTAGCTTCCGATTTTTCACAGAACAGACAAAGGGAGGAAAGCGTTAGAACATATGAAAATTTAGTGAGGTGACACGGCACCGGAACCTGGAAATAGTAAGTTCAAGTTTTTTTCCACTTACTCCACTCAGCTATACATGGAAATTCGAAGTGCTGATAATCTGGCGATTTTGTGATAATTTCCAACCTATCTGTAAAAATAACAAATTATATATATTTAATTTGTGCTAAGTATTCCAACTCTGGAAGTACCGAAATTATTGGTCCATGGAGGGACCAATAATCTGCCAGTTCATTTAATTGTGACACACAGTGGCATGGGATCCACACCAAGTTCAGTAGTTTTAACTGCAGCGGTGCTAATGTTCGGAACGCAGCTAGGGCTAGAGATTGTTCTGAGGCTGTCAGAGCTGCACACACCGAAAGTAAATCTGTTATGATGATTGCATTGGTTTCGTTCGACGGAAGTTTTTCGAAGTGCTAAAATAATGGCTACTAGCTTGGCTTCAAATAGAGGAGTGAAATCTAGAAACCTTTTTGAGGGAGACTAGCCGAGGAAATCAGAGGCTATTCCTACACCTACCTTTTCATTGTTCACAGAGGCATCTGGGGCTATTACATTATTTGTGTTGGCATGTACCAGGTAATCTTTTATTGTTAAAAAATCTGAGAGATCGCAACTTGGATTTTGGGGGGATTTTCATCATACTCTATCCTAATGTTGAGGGTTGAGGAATTATTTTCAATTACCATTTTAATGTCTACATTTACGCAATCTAGTTTCTTTTAAACAAAAATTATCTTAGGTGTATGAAATCGTGGCGAATAAGCATGAAAGAAGGAGTCAAGGTCACTGATAAATGCATTCCTTGATCTTCGATCCGGTAAACTGAAAACTTTTAAGAAGGTTTGAACCGTTAGGATGCGGAATTGACAGAGGAGTGTTGTCAAGTGCGCTTCATGATACGTTTCATTAATCGCCCCGAACCTGGGAAGTCCCTGGCATATTCCGAGGAATTCTCGCTCTAACATCACTACAGGTTTAATTTTATAACTAGCGCCACCAGAGAATAATACGCACCCGAATTCCAATATTGGGTGCACGTACATTTTATAGAACATTAACATCATGTCTTTGCGCAACCCGTATTTTCTGTTACTTGACCTACGGAAGAAACCCGACAGCCGTTGTGGCTTTGCTGCTATATATTCTACATGTGGGCTCTAGTTAAGCTTTTCATTATAAATCATTCCTAAATACTTGACAGAATTCATTTATTGAATAGGTTCTTGATTATATAATGCAGAAATTGAAATTGAATCTCCTAGGGGAAACACCAAGAGCGCACATTTACTGGTGTTTAATGACAATGAAATCGGCTGCAACCAAATTCCTAAGGTATTTTATATCTTTGCAATTTTCGGCGCACTAAGTAAATGTCAATGTCTGCAGCAAAGAACGCGATATCGTCTTCATAAACGTAGACACTGACATCCTAGTCAATTAGAATAGAGCTCATCGGTATACTGAATAACACTGAAGATATACGGCTTCTTGGGGAACTTCTCGTTTCTGTTTGAATTCGGGTAAACAACACCCATCCTTCACACAATAACATTCTCTTGATTTGAAAAATTTTGCTATCAATTTAATAATATAATGTGGGAAATTTAAGCTCGGCAGAGTGTTTAGTAAAATGGAGTGCTCGACCCTGTCGTACGCTTTAACTGTCGAGATTTACTAACGCGGCGTATTGTTTCTTTTTACGAGCAAGCTGTATTCGACTCTCTAAATCCGCATGGGGACACCAAATTGAGCATTCACTACAAAAACCAATTTAGTTTGGCTTTAATATAGACCTATTTGTCATCCAGATATTTATTCGGTCATTAAGGACTCCCTCAGAGTTTGACGATAATAAATGTTAGCGAGATGGGTCTGATACTTTCTACGCTAAAACCTACTCCTCGATTTTTTTAAGTAATCGAAATATCTTCGCTGTTTCCCTGTCATACGGTATCCAGGACAGCTGTTGTATTTTGTCTTTGTCTTCCTCTATCACTGTGAGTCAGGTGCTGGATAACGGGCGGCATATAGGCGGCGTGCTCCTACGTACTGTCTATTATCACGGCTGTGGACGGCCCGACGAAGAGAGATATACGTGACTCTCTTTAGACGGCCTCGAACTTGAGTAATGTCGCCTATAGCAATCACTGATAACCGGCCGAAGTGCGTATGCGCCCCCGCACAGAGATGTGCGTGACAGGGACGCCGAATCGTCGGCAACAACTGCACCATGAATGGTGAAGGGGGAGGGTAAAAATCGAGATGTGCGCCCACTCATGTTCTCCGGCGTGCCCGCGTGAAGGAGGGGAAAAATGGATTGATTTGTGGGATTTAACGTCCCGAAACCACCATACGATTATGAGAGATGCCGTAGTGGAGGGCTCCGGAAATTGCGACTACCTGGGGTTCTTTAACGTGCACCCAAATCCGTGTACACGGGCCTACAACATTTCCGCCTCCATCGGAAATGCAGTCGCCACAGCCGAGATTTGATCCCGCGACCTGCGGGTCAGCAGCCGAGTGCCTTAGCCACTTGACCACCGTGGCGGGGCAAGGAGTGAAAAAAAAAAAAAGAAAACAGAGGCGAGAACTGTGGAAGCTGAGAAGTTTCGTGTTCGCTGTGTGGCCGCGCTATTGTGCATGCGTGACAGCTTATTGAAACACTGGCCTAAGTATGTTGATGCTCATGTTCTATAAAACAAGTTGAACTGATGATTTTACTAAAGCATGATAAAGAAAAGAAATGTAAGGCAGCGAGACAGAGGAATATCAAAATTGAAAATCGGTTGGCTAATGTTTGATTATTGGTTCCGTAAATTGATGATGAACTTGAACATTAAGTACAAAATTCGGGTGTAGAAGTCAGAAGGATTGCGTATACGCCACCAACATTTGCTCACTCTTTTGAATTTCAAGTATAGTTCTGATATTCTAGCACGGATTTGTAACAGTGAACTACGACGAGAGTATACTGCTGTGGAGATAATGTATAAGCTATAAAAATCCCCATTTTCCAAAGAGCAAGTGCATGCAGTAACAATAAAGATTATAAGCTTCGTTCTGCAGCATTTCTTGACCCCAACTTCACGCAGACGTTCGCGAAAGAGATGTGCAGAAGCAATATTTATTTGGAGGGAGACCTGCCTGTCCGTCGCCAATTTGTGTACGTCATACTTTACCTTAGCGCGCGTTTCGGCATTCACTTCAACAGTGGTGTGATGTTGAATAAATGTAAGAGTAGTCGCTCCCAATAAATAACATCACTTAAAGACTGAAAATTTGTAAAAGAACACTCTATGTCGCGAAATAATGCCCATAAATTCTATTTGCGGAAATAAGTAATCGTCAAAATGCTAAAAAGGCGCTGCTGCCCCCACGTGCAGCTCGCGGCAGTTCGCGCGTACGAAATGCAAATATTAGAGTAGAAACGCTAAAATACCCATGCAAAGTTTACGTGCGAAAGCACACCGTCTTTAAACAGCTGAGAATAGGCTGCTGTCACTGACACGCGTGTACCTCCCGACACGAATCAGCCAAATTTCTCACAGTACACGCAAGTGCGAGAAACATACGTAGGTTTCGACAGCCGAACACAGCATCGTCCGCGAATTTCGGTGAGCGTAACACCCGCGATTCACGGGGAAGCACTAAAATAACGCACAAACACATGTTAATCGTTCTTGCGGAACGGTGCACCACGAACCGAAGTCGGAGCCGAAAGCACTCACCGTGGTTGTCTCGAGTTCATGAAGCCCTACAAACTATTCGCTGATCAAATGCATGCATATGGCACAAAAACAGTTGAAGGTTCCGCCGACGGTTTGCAAAAAGCCACTTGGTAAATATATACCCCCGCAAAAAAAAAAAAAAAATCGCCTCCATGCGATGGCGCTGTGGTGCAATGGGTAAGACACCTGCTTCACGTGCATTAAGTCCCGAGTTCAATTCGATTCCAGTGCTGAGTGTGGTTGGCATGTTAATCTCGCAGATGTATATAATTGTCATGCTAATAGTTTTCTAATTACATATAGTCATAATATCCACCGCATAATCGGCGAGAAACCGCTCTCGAATTCGTAAAATAATGCCATTTTACGCAACCACGTCAGGGCCAGGCCGCCTACGGAAATGTCACGCGTAACCGTTGGCCGTACCTAGCCAGGAAAAAATGTCTTAAAATCCCGGCTAATTTTTGTCCCGTTTATTCTGAAGGCCACTTCGAATCGGGCAGGTGACTTTTGGGCACGGCGACGGAGCCGCGGAACTACCTGAGTATAGGCGGCCATAATTTGACTTGATTTCCTGCCTACTGGCGAGTATATATATATATATATATATATATATATATATATATATATATATATATATATACGCCACTTTGTGCACCATGTTTCAATAAGGTCCAAAGCGTCACTTAATATTATCTGGTCTTGTGGTGTGGTGTGGTCATTTCGGGGTATTTTCACGTTTGCATAGAAAGCGCCGCGGATGCGGTAGTGTGACATCCTGTTGAACGACTAGGCACGAAGCCATTATTTTTGTCCCGCACAAGCATGGTGCTTCAATCCCGGACGAACACTTTAATTCAAAAGCACAATCTATCACGCTATTTGTCATCGTATTTCTTCTGAAAATACCCTCGTGCACTCCTTTCCGCTCTATATTATTGCAATAGTTAACTGCACATAAACACTCACATTGGCTCACTCACTTGTGTGCGAGGAGCCAAACTAGCTGGACTACTTTCAAAATACTCAATAGAACCTCTCAGTATCGCATATCTATGACGCTCTGCGACCGCCAGCAGCATTGACGCGACCGTAGCAATAAGCTCAGTTGCCCGTAACTTTCACTGGTGCACCACTTGGAAACACGTGGGAGCGATTCTACCCAATCACGATATCAGCTGCTGGTGCGAAGATGTGATCAAATTAATTAGTTACAAGGTCTACAGATTGGGATGCACACAAAGGCACCGCCAGCAAAGGAATTACTGCTACAACCAAGGACGAGCAATTACTCACTACAATGTCTGGTTGCCTAAGAGCATGCACACACGTTTCAGCTATAAGAATGACAGATTTCCGTCAAGCAATGAGAAGTTTGAAAAACTGTGCTTTTCGCAGGCGCGCTGAAAGGAACGTATTGCGCATAAAGTGTCTTGGAGGCCTTCGAGCTTGCCGACGCACACAATGCCATATTCGATGTTACCTGCATAAATGCAGCTGGCAAAGATGACACGACTTTTGCTTCACACTAGATGTTCGTCAGCCGGTAGCCAAAATATGGCGGGTCTTTAGAGAGGCATGCGCACGCCACTCAACAGCGTCACCGTTTCACTGCACTTTCCCTTCCCGAACGAAAAATCCTCAAAGAGCTATCAGGAGGATACTGCACACTGTTATCATCAACTTCAATACCTTGGAGCTCTTCCGCAAGCAGTCAGTCTGACAACTCATGATAGGCAGTTCCAGCATTGCACTTGCGTTTCACTATTGAAGAACGGAACACTTTAATCAGTGAAACAAACAGACACACATCCCCCGGTCACGATGGAATAGCTATGAAGCCATCGCAAAGTTATCCCACAGATGCCGCCTGCGAATCTTAGAGTATTGTAATTCTTCATGGCTGTCTGGCGAGGTTCCCGGCTAGTATAGTGCCCATTTTCAAACCTGCTAAGCAGCCAACAAGCTACGCCTCTTTCTGGCCCGTCGCCTTGCTGAGTTGCGTTGGCAAGCTTATGGAGTGGGTGGTTCACAAACGGCTGACATGGTTCCTAGAAACCCATGACAAGTTTCCCCAATAAATGAACGGATTCTGCCAAAGCAGATCAGCTATCGATAGTGTCGTCACCCTGGTCTCTTCACTGGAAGTGGACCTCTTTCCTGGAAGCATCCCAATAGCTATCTTTTTTTTTTACATCAAAGCAGCTTCTGACTCCATGTTTCACCATGCCATTCTTGCAGCCAAAGTCAGTCTTGGCCTCGGGGGAAGGCTGCATAAATAGATTGAGAGCTATTTCAAAGAACAGATTATATATTTGAGCACTCCAAACGGTCGCACACAGTTCTACGCAGTAGAGATGGGCGTATCTCAGGGTGCTGTGCCCAGTCAAATTATTTTCACCATCACCCTGATACATATAACAAGGATTTGCCGAGAGGAGTGCACATCACGATTTACGCCGACGATATCTGTATCATGAGTGCTTAAAGTTCCCGTTTTGTCACCAAACGACGCCTTCAAAGAGCTTTACGGAACCTCTTCACCTATTTGGCTCTCTGAGGTATGCACTTTTCTCCAGAAAAGAGCACAGCCATTGCTTTCACGAGAAAGAAAATGACCAAGTATCCACTCCTCCTCAGTGGCCGGCTACTGACCTATATGTACGGTCTCAGCGATTTCTTGGAATAGACATCAACAGAAATCTTTCCTGGTCTCATCAGGTGAAGGAATTTCGAGCGAGAATAGCTGCAGCGTCACAACTCTTCAAATTCATGGCGGGAACACGATTAGGATGTAAGTGTCAATCAATGGTCCTGCTCGAGAAAGCGTATATTGAAAGAAGCTTGCTTTATTGCCTACCGGTATTTCACCGATTATAACCAGCAACCAAGATAACTTTAGAAGCCGCACGAAACAATTGCCTTTGAATCTAGGCTAGGCTTCTCGAAGAGCTCGAGTTTATTAGCTCATCAGACTCCAAAACTGTAGCGGAAGCCGGATGTCTCCCGCTAGATGTCATATTCACTCAAGAAATGTTGCGCACTCATTTTCGAGATCTCCTACAAAGGAAGATGCATTTTCTGTACCTCATACATCTTACCCACATCAATTCTGCATTCGGCTAAGCTGTGCAAACGCAAAAACTTACTGCTATTAGACAGCCGCCGGAAGTTCATGTCTCTGAGGTTCTTGATGATATGATATGTGGAGTTTAACGTCCCAAAACCACCATATATGATTATGAGAGACAACGTAGTGGAGGGCTACGGAAATTTTGACTACCTGGGGTTCTTTAACGTGCGCCCAAGTCTGAGCACACGGGCCTACACCATTGCCGCTTCCATCGGAAATGCAGCCGCCGCAGCCGGGATGCGAACCCGCGACCTGCGGGTCAGCAGCCGAGTACCTTAGCCACTAGACCACCGTGGCGGAGTGTCTCTGAGATTTCTCTCCAGGACGCTTTCGCCTCTTGATACTAAACCGTTTGTATACCCCAACGGAGCAAAAAGACCTATTGCACTGACCATACTGCTGCGGATTAATCTCTTCCACTTGCCAAGCTCTATACTCAGTATTCTCATTTTTATACGGAGGCCTCAACTGTTCGGGAGACTTCCTCATATGGCCTCTATCTCTCCTCTATAAGAGAAATCTTATCGGCTACAACGTAGGATATCATCAACGACAGCAGAACTTCACGGCATCAAAAAAGCAGTCCTATCTTGCGTCAAACACAGAATCGATGGGTGATCTTCACTGACTCCAAGCGAGCACAATACAAATACTGTTCAACCTCTCAAAGAAAACAAATGATCACACTATCTATTTTGATATAGCGTACTTACACCACTTGGATATTACCGCACGTCCCGTTATTACATTTCAATAGATACCAGCTCATTGCGGCATCTGAATGAAGCAGCCCGCATAAGACTTCTAAACCAAAATTATAAGTGGACCCATTTTACTTCATCTGATGCTTCTCATCTGGCTAAAAGACTTTCTTACGAAGAAAGCAGAAGCTCTGGAACGTTCCGACGCATAATTATGCTTTCCTTCTCTCTATCCACCCATATCTAAGAACTAGATTCCCATGCAGAATCCCTTGACATCTGCGAACTCCGCCATCATCTCTTACTGAACAGAGCTTATAGAAACTACTTACGGTACGCTTCCATCAAGTAAAAAGTGCATACTGCAATAACTGTGGCTCCATCGAAACTGTAGCACATGTTTTGTTTGAGTGCCGAGCGCACGCCGGTGCGCGTGCGCTCTATGAACACTGCATGCATCTGTTAACCCAAAGACGTAAACCATTTGACTGTGTCTTGGGCCATTTCTTCTGCTTAACGCAACAGAGACATGCGATGAAACTTTTATTCATGTATTTAGACAATATCGGTCCACTCGACAAACTGTAGTGGCACCTTGCAAACTCATACAAGTCATTCTGTCAGCCCAAGTCCCTACACAAGAGACAAAAAAAAAAAAACTGCCTGTATACTACTTGCCATCTTTTTCTTTTTGTTTTAACTTTTACAAGTTTTTCTCCCTCTCTTCCTGTCTTTCAGTCCCTAATCCCCTTACCCACCAAGAGTAGCATCAGCAATATACACACGCCGGATAAATTCTCTGCCTTTTTTCATAAAGGGCTCTCTCTCTCTCTCTCTCTCTCCCGAATGTGGATAGCGCTGTTCTGGGAACACCGGCTCCGCGTCCAGCTGGCTCGTTCTATAAATGTACATCGCTCATGACTCGTCGAAATGCATAACTGTGCAGGCGCCGCACAATGTCAGATGCATTCTCCTTACGTGCGTACACAAAAAGACTATCGCGCCCGCGACCTCATTTATCGAGAGTGAGGGATGTGGTGAGATGTGCGCCAAACTTAAATTTTCGTATCTTTACGATGAGTCTCATGTGCAATGCTCGAAGAACATATAGAACGGCTCTCAGTCGATGACCGTGTGTAATCAATCGCGAGAAAGGCGCGCACGACGTCACCGATTGCGTATATGAGCACAGTCGTTCTTTCTTTTTATTTCTTTTTGACGAGGTCATTTCACTCGGCCACCGTCCGGCTCGGTAGGTGCCGGCAGAACGGCCAGCAGGTGTCGCTTAATCCAACTGTGGGCCTGACCGTGCGGCGGGCGCGCGCAACCTGGAATTTCTGCCTCGGGGGCACTTGCGCGGGCAATGTCGTTTATTTATGCGCTCGCGCCAATATTCCCGGTGAGCTGGCGCTGAGTCAGCTATTCAGCGCTTTGCGTCCCTCCTTTCCTCGTCGCCTTCTCTTTGCCGCTCTCGGAGCACGGCCTTCCCTTTTCTTCCCGCGAGCAGCAGCGCGCCCAAATCGGAAAAGCTCCGGTCAGCAGAAGCGATTCATCACTCGATAAAAATCCGCCTCAGCGGACGAAAGGACGGTAGCAAAAAGGGAACAGGAATTGAAGGAACCACAGTGAAGGAAGCGCGCCGGAGAAAAGCCCGCGGAACGGGAGAGTTTCCGCCTATGGGGGCTTTCTTTCGAAATCGAATTTGCGAGCGCAGAGCTTCAAACTAATGCCTGCATAAACATCTACGGCCGAGGTCGATTTCTTAGAGGAGTGCGCACTCTCCATCTCTCGCTTTTCTCTTTCTTGCTGGTTACAGACACACACATTCTCGGAACAGTCCGTGCAAGGCTTCACTTCACCATTGCTCGAGAACGTTTCCCAATTCCATCTCTCTCTCTTTTTTCACCCCCTCCTACGCCTTCTTTTGTTTTGCATTTTTCTCTCACTCGCTGCTATGCATTTCGCGCAGCCCTCCTATTCTGCACTCGCTCGCATTTCTCACTGCGTTCGTGTTAAGCGGGAACGTTCTCCTCGCACCCCTTCCGAGCGATTAGTTTTGTTCACCTCAGCTACCCCTCTTTCACGGACGCTTGTTCACCTTTTTTTTATTGTCGACCCCCCCCCCCCTTTATACCTGGCGTGCAATTTCCTTCGCCACGGAGGAGACCACCGGTGTCTGAGAAGAGGATGCGTGTGAAGACGGGGCGATTAATATTCAAGACGGCGTGTAGAGAATGTCCCGGTGTGTTCCGAAGGCCTGCAGTCGTGAAGGACGTGACGAAGATTGGTCTCGGTGGATATATTCGCGTGTCTGGCAGCGCGTGCGCGGCGTTGCCTGGTCAGCAGTGCTGTCGAGCAGAGCTCCATCGGCGGGCAGCCCTCTCGATAGAGACCATTAACAAGAGGGATACAAGGCGCACGTCACTTCTGCTTGACCCACGATTTTTCATTTCTACCATACCTTTTTTTAATTTTAGTGCAAAAGCACTATAGGCGAACTTCACCCACTTTGAAGGCTTCACGGCCTGCATGGCCTAGAAACGAGGGTTGAATGCAGTGTATTTGGCCCACCCAGAAGGCATACCATGCATGCCTTTGTAGTAGCGTCTCAAAAGTGCTAGACGCCAACAGAAAGCTTTTGAGAATGTACCACGCACAAGCAAACACGTTGAGAAGTGTGCCGCGCTTCGAAATCACTGACAGAGTGTCGTAGGGGGTTTCCTGAATGAAATTTGCTTGCAGACACGTACTTGAAGAAACACTTCATTATGAACAATTCAGCACGCACTCGCCGCCAGAATAATCGTGAGATAATTTCTGCTTTATTTTTTTTCTCCCTACACGTCACGCCATTACACGTAACTGTACGCATTATAGCAAGCCTTTAAGAAACCGGATGGATGAATTAGGTCAGGTTAGTTTACTTGGGCGTAGCTGGCTTCTATAGGGAGTACGTGCAACAGCTGCGTTGCAATGTGATGTCGAGCTGAAGAGTCGACGGTGACGTACCAAAGACGCTTTGCGCGAAGTGTGGTGTGCAGCTCGGGGATGTTCCATCTTGTCCCTACGCTAGTTGTTCACCGGGCGTGCGGATGGGTGTTCGCGGAGCTGCCCTTGCGCACTCTGGGGGCGAACGGAAGCAGCAGTGTGGAACCACAGCGCGTGACGTTGTGACCCTGCCCGGAGTGCTATCGAGCGGCCGCCTGCACAGACGTCGTTATTGAAAGTGCTGACTCGACGCCGCGCATTGGGTCGCTTCGACGATCGCGCGCGCTGGGAATCGTCGATAGTGCCGTCGCTGCTGCTTTCGAAAGAGCGCGCAAGACTCCCTGCACGGCCGTATACCGCGTTTCTCCCTGCATACGGCACCACTGCAAAAAAGCAAGCTTTCCAGGCGACGTGCTGGGTACGGAATGAAATCGCCTGTCGGCGTAGATGGAATCGCGAACAATTTCTAAACAGAAGTACGAATATGTAGCTACATTTTCTAGGCTTACGTGTGTTTGTAATAGCAGAGCGCTTACCAACGAATTCGCACAAACGTCACATCGGGTCTATAGTATATGCTGATGAGTTCCACAGAGCGAGTACACACACCGCTCATACGTGTTTACAAGCAACAATTGACTGGGGATTTATGTTGATAATCAATTGTCTCGAGGAGGTGGATGTGACACGCTGTCGACAAGAATACATGCGTTTGCTTCTTTTCTGTCTCACTACCATGACTACAGGTGTGTTGGCTTACCCTGTATTTTGAATTCAAAAGTTGTGAGAAAAAAAAAGATAGAAAGAAAGCCACCGGTTTGTTTTCTCCATAAGTGACACGTAGTAGGAAACGCAACAAATTGCGAAAACACTAGATTTTTGTATTGCTCTAACAAACCAACCAGCTTTCCCGAATCTTGAGTGTCAGTCTTAATTAGTCGAATTTCGCTACATAGCGATCTCTCTTTCTGCACCGAAGATCTTTATGTTTTTGTTTAGGAAATGCCCCGCTATAATACGCGCAATGCCATTATGAACTCGACCAGAGAGCATCCAACGCGTGTACATGTCTCTTGGCCCGTCTTTGCCAAGGGGCGTCATTTTCGCAAAGCCCGACAACCAGGAGGCGTGCGCTGAACGGCCGATCAAGGGCGTGATCGAGCTATAGTGGCACACAAGCGGCCTTCATTCGCCGTGTGAGCCCCACCCCGAGTGTCACTTTTTTGCTCACTTTCTCTTCTTTCTGGCCGTCAATTGCCACCGCAGTGTTTTTTTACTTCTCGCACTGCCATTGTAATGGCAGCCAAATGTAGCGGTGTTCGAGTGGACCGCTTAACCTTTTCTCGACCTCCCCTCTTTAGTCGTGTATCGACTTTTGCGCAGTAGGACTTTCGATATTTTTTATCCCGTCTTTACCTTTCGAATTTCAACAAATTTTTGATAAGTGCTTGCCAGACATCAGTAAGGCACGTTCACGCATTTGCTAAATTGCCCCGAAAAAAAAGAAGAAAAAGTAGAAAGACGTCATTTATTTAAACACCGATTTTCTAATTTGTTACAACAGATTTAAATTTTTTGGCGTCATCACGCTTTCTGAAAGGTTCCTTGAAGACAAAAAATATTTTAAACTGAGTTCGTAAATTACCCTTACACCGGCTACAATATGACGCGACTGTTGCCGTAATAAGACAGGTTCCATTTTTGTTCTTCCACTCGTCTCTCTGGTTGCGCAACATTTGCTGCTGCCGCCAACGAAGCCGAAGACGAGATTTTTCATCTGCTGGCACCTTGAGAAAAGGACTGCTCGGACACCATTTCGATAGAGACATTTATTCGTTTCTCTTTTCTTTCTGTCCTTGAACGCCTGGGTTTATCCCCTAACTCCCCATTCAAACACTCTCACAATCCAATAGGAACACAGGAATGTCTCTCTCTTCGACTCCCGGTTGGCTTCTGTTGAAAGTGCAAGGCACGGAGTGCTTCCTCCTCGGATCTTCTTCGAAGAACCACCGCCTCTCGCCGCCGCTCAACTGACCTCACTCTGGTTCCCGGAACATTCGGCGTCCGGTGTCGACGGGACGTGAGAACGCACCTCCCGGGTACGTGGCTGCAACGCTGGGCTGACAGGCCACCAGTATAACTGTCCCGTGTATTAATGCCGCCACTGCCACTGGTTTCGGTTGGAACAGCGGAGCGCAAGTGCACCTTCTACCCTTGCCGCCAGACTCAGCTCTTGTCTCCAGTAAGGCGCCACCACTAAGCACGTTGGGAGACATGAGTCTTCGCGTCCTTTATGACCGACAGGCAGCCGTCGCTCTGCCAATTCAGTGGCACAGCTTTTGTCATGGCGGTGACTCACCGTCAGCGGGGCGTGTAACAGTATGAAGGTATTCGGCAAACGCACCAAGATCCAACACAATACCTCCCCTCCAACTGTGTTGCACTGTATCTATGACATGTAACACAAACACAACCACACCTTCACACATGTTCACTGGCTCGATACGTGAGGCACCAATCGTCACTCGTACCCCATTGACTGTGTCACGTGCCTGCACTGACAAAGAAAAAAGGAAGCCGAAGACGAGATTTTTCATGTGCTGGCACCTCGAGGAAAGGACCGCTCGGACATCATTTTGATAGAGACGTTTGTTCGTTTATATCTTTTTTTTCTGTCCCTGCTCTCTGGTTTCATCCCCTAACACCTCATGCAAAGACTTTTGCAATCCAATCGGAATACAGGAAAGTCTCTCTCCTCGACTACCAGTTGGATTCCGTTGAAAGTGCGAGGCAGGGAGTCCTTCCTCCTCGGATCTTCTTCGAAGAACCACCGCCTCTCGCCGCCGCTCAACTTCTTTCCCTCCGGTTCCCGGCGTACCTCATAATGATACCGTAGCTTTGACACGTAAAAGCCCCACAAATGAATTATTAGGCATTCCATAATGGGAAATTGTGGATTACTTTTGACCTCCTGGGTCTTTTAATGTGTTTCTAAATCTAGGTATACACGGGTGTCCTTACATCGTATTATCATCTAAAGCTGCTGACCAATGGAAAATGGCGCTTACGTATATTGAATCCGATACGAGGGGGTTCGAAATAAGAAATGGAGTACCCCATTAGCACGCCATGCTAGGCCAGTTGGTATACGCAGCTTGAATTATACAAGCTGTGCTTGAATTGTGGGTGTTTTTGTTGAATACTGTTACGACTTGCACCGCCGCCGACACTGTTGTTTAGTGTGCCGAGGTCAGGGGCCGCCAAGGTCACCAGTCGTTTGGTAGCGTGTATTTCTCAGCTTGCGACTGGTTCTGCACAGAGCTGATAGACGAGCGGACAAGACGACGGTGAGCTAAGGCAAGGTTTATATACAGCATAGAAATAGAGGTGTTACATACTCGGCACTGGGGCCGACAGCTTAGGGACTCGAAGAGCCGAGATGTCTTCTCTCGGACGCATACGTCGGCGGCTTGTCGACGCGCCACTTGGCTTTCTTTATAGGCCCCGGGGTATGCCTTACGTCCCCAACGTCCAATCGGAACCACCGCGGCTGGCGTCAGCTTCTTCAAATCGGGCCCCACCGCTGGGTGGCGTCATGATGCTCCAATCCGGAGCCGCTGCGCTGGGTTGTACTCAAGTACGAGTGATGTTGCCACGCGTTGCGCAAGACTCGCCAGACTGGATGGCGCCGATTGCTTCATCGGGCTGCTATCAGGCCCATGGGCTGAGGAAGCTCACCGTGCGTTGCGTAAGACAGACCGGCGCCGCCACTTGATGGCGTCGTTGAGTTGATGGCGCCAGGGGGGCTCGCTCGCTGGCTTTGACACAGATTGCATTTGCAGAGACAATGGTGTTAGGTCTGGACTCTCAGGCGTAACAACACATAATATTAGTTGAACTTTGCTGCTCTTTCTGTCTCCTATTGTTCTTCTCTAGTTTAACCCCTGCACCTGGGGTATATCATATTCGGTACAAATGTGCGCATACGGTAGCATTTACTTGACTCATCTAAGTGTGGTTCGTACACATGAAGTTTCACGGGGCCCAAGTGACCCAGTATGCTTGTTGCTAAGTTTCCGCGAACAGTCATCAGCTGAAATTCACAGTGGTTTCTTGACCAGTAGAGAAGGTTCAAAATTGCGAAAATTTCTCACAATATATTACACACATTCTGTTAAAAAAGATCGTTTCATCTCCCCGCAGCGAATTATTATGAGTGGACGGCAGTGGGATCATTCATTGTTACCGTAGATCACCCGTGACGCTGTCCATCGTTCATGTAAATGAGTGACAAAGGGGGGCACAGTTATATAAAATGTTTGTTGGTCACAAATGGTATATCGTGTTGCGTTTTTGATTCGATTGTGCCGTCGTTATCACTGCTTTATGTTTTGTAAAAAAGTAGAGTCAGTGGCTTTTGGATCAAAATTTAACATGAAGTTGAAAAGACGAGGTCTGTGCACATTCCCCTGGTGGTTGTTGGTTGTGTTCACCCTTACGAAATGCATCGTATATTATCGAGACGTCATATACTGGAGAAACCAGTCGTTGGTGGTGATGTCAACGTTCAAGTTTCCGACAGGTATGAAGAGATTGTTTTTGTTTCGTAATTTCGCATGGCTAGATTGATGTACTCAACACCGTGTCCGCTTGGCCTTTTTGTCGTTGAGCCGCCGCTTGCCCAGCTCTCGCCGCAGGAGTAGCAGCTTGTCGGCGTTGCGGTTCGCCGCCGCCTACCGCGCCTTACATTTTGTTTACATCGATAGCAGAAATAGTATATACCATGTTTGCCATCGTCATCAGGTACCTTGCATGTGCTGATACGCTTATTCATTGTCGTCATCATCGTCATCGTGATGGCGTAAGTAGAATGACGAATGACCTAATGGCACAGAGTGAGTGCTTCTATACTAGACGAAAGTTACGGTAGGCGTATTAGTGGGTACTTTGCATGTGCTGTGTCGTGTCACGACGGACGGCGGACATGGCTCGAGCCTAAAGAGCTTCACCCCTATCACTAATCTAACAGTGCAGTTTACTCGGTTGATACGATGTTTTGATGCTGATCATTTAGGAGATTCGATAGTCAGCCGTGACGATCCATTATGGTGGCAAAAGCAGCGGTATACGGTGATAGTATGTTAAAAACTGCGATACTCAATATTATTATGGAGTCCTTCACTATAGCGTGTCTTTCATAGCCGCAGTACCAAACGGTAAACATGCGCCAGAAATCAATAAAACGTTTGCTAGTAGGATCCATCCTCAGTGGGGAGAAACAAAATGCGGATATAGGTATTATTTGTACACAGAAATCGATATGCTCCTAGAATACGTCACCATAAACATACGTCAAAGTTTGATGCTGGGATAAAATGGCTTGTGCATAGTTGTAGCGGCGAAAAAAACCTAAACAATTGGTGGAGGTTGCTGTGTATTCACCACTGCTGTGATAAAAGAAAATTGCTCAAACGGTATGGCCGAACGGTTTGCATTTTGTTTCGTTTTCTATATATAAGCAATGTGATACGAACTAGAGCCCGAGTTCAGCGAAAGTGCGATCGAAGTTTCATTTTGCAGACTTTCAAACATGACAAGGATCGATAAAAGGATAGTAAATAGTAACACAGTATTTAATTAAAAACATGCGGTGTGTTGCTTGTCGACTTGTAGGTGAAAACAAAATCACCGCCATATCCACAAAGTGAATGATGTGACAGGAGCTTGCTCGGAGGTGCACGGTACGTTTCTTGGAGAGAGCATTTCTGTAGGAAGGCTTGTTAACGAGCCTGCACATAATGTGTACGTCGAAGGCAGCGTTGTTAGGCACGTTCCGCGGCCGGCAACGCACAGTGTTGGCCACGTCGATCGGCACGTTGACCACCTGCCCCTTTATGCTATACTGGCCGCTGCTGTGAGTCGAATGCCTAACACCTATAAATGACAGATGTGGAGCTATCAGGCGTTCTGATCTCGCTCGCTGCATTCGGTGCCGACCGGTAGTGCCCTCGCGATCTTCGACGACAGTGCAGCTCTGGCCGACTGGGTTGGTCCTACGCCATCCCCTGACGCCGGTCCCCGACGACGACGGCAGGTTCTGGCCGACTGGATAAGCCCTACGCCATCTCCTGTTGCCGACAAGAGCTCTCGCCAGTGGTGCCCCATCCTCGGACTCCTGCGACCGTGTTCATCTTTCCTATATTCTCTTTACTTCCGTCGCTCCCTGTCCCTGCGCCTCAATCTCTATATATATACCTTTTATTCCTATCATTTGATCCCTCCTTATCCCCATTCCTCGTGAGCTACTGTTGAGGTGGCGCACCAGATGCAGACAATTATGGGGCTCACTTTTCTTTTCTTTTCCCTTTTATAACCACCTAAATAAAGGCGTTCTTCAACGGGGTTGAGATCAGGCAGGTGAGGGGACTTGGGAACATATCGCTACCAATGCGTCTGTGCGTAACTTATCGCAGGAGCTTGTCACGTGCTGCCATGCCTATGGAGCGACGAGAACGAAGTGGACGAAGTCACGAAGAGGCGAGCGCACGCGTCATCGAAGACCGACGCCTTGGGTGGTGATGCTCTATGTAGTGAGCATTGTTAAGTGCCAACCACTGGCACGCGTACGCACGCGCCTGCGCGTCAAAAGCGTCTGGTCGCGCCTGTGGAGGAAAAGGGCGTGCAACCATTGGCACGCGTCAACCGCGTTGACGCCCACGCATCCAAGGCTGATGCACAGTGTTGCTCGATCTTTTGGCTTAAAACTGTCCTAGTTCAGCACAGAACGGCACGTTCTGAACTGCAGGGCGTTCGTACGACGCCGAAGATATGATAACGCGTTAAAATATTGATAGTGCGTCACCCGCCACAGTTTTGACTATTTTGTAAGTATTTGACACCACAGGGAGCAAAGTAACTACAGCGGTATGCACCAGAAACCAACAGCGGTGCGTGCGCCATACCCGCGAACGAAAATTCATGTCTATGATACTGTACGTCTACCGTAGGCGTGCGCAGGGTTTTTCATAAGCGGGAGGGCGGAAATGTTCGCTGCAGTGTCCCCCCCCCCCTATTATGTCAATGTAGGGGCGGCCTTAGCGCCCACCTCTCTACTATAATAATCTATGGAGGTGACATTGTGCCTGCCCTCTCTTCGGTGACTAAGGGGCGGTTGCCCCCTAATTATGTTTATAAATCAGGTTTCTAAAAAAAAGAAGATGTGTTAATCACCAGGTTGCTATACCTACACTACCAAATTCATTATATTCTGAATATCCTGGTAAATTCAGTACTTTTACACTTCATAGCTTACAGCTCTCATCAACTTAATAATAACTCCCAAAACTTTATGATGTGTCAGATTTAGGTCATAAGACTACAATAGAGCCCTATGTAAAGGGCTTTCGTATGTTGTCTGTGACAGAAATATCCTCTAATGCATCGAACCACACCTCGCTCTTGATGATGCAACATATATCGGTCATAAGATAGGAACTCCGCATAATGCTTCTGGGCATTTCTTTGTAGGTGAAATACGCTTTGACACAACTAACTGTGCCTTACACTTCATGATGTGAGAGCTATTGGTTATAATACTATAATAACTGAATCCCGTATGAAAGACTTCTGGACGTCATCTATAGTCAAAATATTCTCTAAAGCGACAAACGGCCCCCAATACCTCGTGACGTCACAGATATTGCTCAAAAGACTGCAACTTAATCCTGCATGAAAGACTTCTGGACGTTCTCTGTAGTCAAAATATTGTCACGACGTCAAAACAGAGGTCTTGCCGTAGAGATGAGACACCAGAAGCAGGTCGATCTTTTTAATTAGAACGCGCAAGCGAGTTCTTCTTCTTCGTCCATTTCGTAGTCCTTCGTGGCACATGCACAACTGTCATCGTCTTTCTTGAGAAAGCACGTGACATTTGCCTCCCTCCAAAAGAAGCATCGTCCCGATGCGAAACTTAGGTGCTCTACCAGGCGTATGAAGTCGTCGTACGAAAACGGTAACCGGGAGCTAATTAACTCGATAAATACGGTTTCATACGCATGACGTGCACGACTTCGGACAAACGCTTTTGGCGCTTAGAACTACAATTAGTGTCGGGAACGACTTCGTAGTTCACGTCGTTCAAGCGTCGCGTGACGCTGTATGGACCAAAGTACCGTCTTAGCAGTTTCTCAGACAGTCCACGTCGACGTATCGGAATCCAGACCCACACTTTGTCGCCTGGTGAGTAGCTAACAAACTTGTGTCGGGTGTCGTAGCGTTGTGCATCTTGATGCTGCTGATGACAGATGCGCACACGCGCGAGCTGTCTGGCTTCTTCGGCACGCTGAGTGAATTCTTCGGCGTCTACATGGATGTCGTCACACTCATGCGGCAACATGGCGTCCAATGTTGTCGTGGCTTCGCGACCATAGATCAGACTGAACGGTGTCATTCCGGTGGTTTCTTGTCGAGCGGTGTTATAAGCAAAGTTCACGTACGGCAATATCTGATCCCAGTTTTTATGTTCCATGTCAACGTACATGCTGATCATGTCTGTGAGGGTCCTATTGAGGCGCTCCGTAAGTCCGTTTGTCTGCGGATGGTATGCAGTTGTTCTCCGGTGAGCTGTACCGCTGAGTCTGAGAACCGACTCCAAAAGCTCTGTGGTGAAGGCAGGTCCTCTGTCTGTGATCACTGTTGTCGGAGCGCCATGCCGAAGGACAATGTTTTCGATGAAAAACTGAGTGGCTTCTGCTGCTGTGCCACGCTGCATAGCTTTAGTCTCCGCATAATGGGACAGGTAATCAGTGACCACAATAATCCATCTGTTCCCTGTTGTGGAAGTTGGAAAGGGACCCAGGAAATCCATTCCAATCTGGGTGAACGGCTTTTCTGGTGCTTCGACTGGATGTAAAAGACCGGCTGGCTTGCTGGGAGGCGCTTTGCGTCTTTGGCAGTCGGTGCAAGTTCGCACGTGAGGGTTAACAGCAGCAGGTAACTTTGGCCAGTAGTTCTTGCATCGTAGTCGGCACATTGTTTGGGTGTAGCCTAGATGACCAGAAGTTGCTTCATCATGGCACGCTTCCATAATTTCTTTTCGAAGAGAGGCAGGCACGACGAGCAAGTGCGGGTTACCGGTCGGTGAGAAGTTTTTCTTATAGAGAACATCGTTTCGCAAGCAAAAAGATGGCAGTCCTCTAGCAAATAACCGCGGCACGTCTTTACGTCGTCCTTCTAAATATTCAATGAGTGGTAACAGCTCAGGGTCACTGCGCTGCTCTCGTGCAATAGTGGCCGTGTTGACAACTCCCAAGAATGCCGCGTCGATGTTTTCGTCATCAGGAGCGACAGTTTCCACTGGTGACCGTGAGAGACAGTCGGCGTCGGTGTGCCTCTTCCCAGATTTGTAGACGATGGTCATGTCAAACTCTTGAAGTCTTAGGCTCCAGCGCGCCAAACGACCAGATGGATCTTTAAGGTTGGTGAGCCAGCACAAAGAGCGATGGTCGCTAACAACCTTGAAGGAGCGGCCGTACAAATACGGACGAAATTTGATGACTGCCATCACCACGGCGAGACACTCCTTCTCGGTGGTCGAGTAGTTCTCCTCCGTGCGAGAGAGAGTTCTGCTGGCGTAGGCTATTACTCTTTCACAGCCGTCTTGCCACTGCACCAGAACGGCACCTAGACCTACATTGCTGGCGTCAGTGTGAAGTACTGTAGCGGCGTCCTGGTCGAAGTGCGCAAGGACTGGAGGTGTTTGTAAGCATTGTCGCAGTTTATTGAATGCCATTTGCTCCTCTTCACCCCAAAAGAAGGGGACGTCTTCACGTGTGAGTCGTGTCAATGGCGCCGCAATAGACGAAAAGTCTTCGATAAATCGCCGGTAATAGGCGCACCACCCTAAGAAGCGTCTCACAGCCTTTTTGTCACGGTGTGCAGGAAATTGCGCTACGGCGTCTATTTTGGCCGGGTCAGGTCGAACACCCTCGTGACTGACGACGTGGCCTAAGAAGCTGAATTCGTTGAAACCAAAATGACATTTTTCTGGTTTTAAAGTCAGGCCGGCCGAGCGTATGGCTTGGAGTACGGTGGATAGACGGCTGAGATGTTCCTCGAATGATGCTGAGAATACAAGAACATCGTCCAGATAGACCAAGCATCTTTGCCACTTCAGGCCCAATAGTACGGTGTCCATGAGACGCTGAAAAATAGCTGGCGCCGAGTACAACCCAAAAGGAAGCACCTTATATTTGTAAAGGCCATCAGGCGTCACAAAGGCCGTTTTTTCACGATCTCTTTCGTCGACTTCTATCTGCCAGTAGCCGCTTCGGAGGTCCATTGAAGAGAAATAGCGCGCATGACGCAGCCGATCGAGTGAATCGTCTATGCGAAGCAATGGATAGACGTCTTTCTTCGTGACTTGGTTCAACTTGCGATAATCAATACAGAAACGCAAGCTGCCGTCTTTTTTCTTGACCAAAACCACGGGGGACGCCCAAGGACTTTTCGAAGGTTGTATGACGTCATCCACGAGCATCTTCTGTACTTGCTTCTGAATCTCCTCGCGTTCTTTCGGAGCCACACGGTAGGGGTTCTGCCGAATCGGTCACGTGTTGTCTTCAGTAATTATGCGGTGCTTGGTCAATGGTGTCCGCTGGACCTTTGACGTACGCGAAAAGCAGTCTTAGAATTGGTGTATAAGTCCAAGCAGACGCTTCCTATCAGAGGGCGGTAGCGTGGAGCAGATGTCCACCGACAAAGGTGTCGAGGCAGCGACTGTCGCGTCATCTGGTTGCAAAACACAGCAATTCCCGGCTTGGTCTATATCGTCGAAGTAGGCAATTGCAGTACTTTTCTGGATTTGACGGCGCTAGTTGCTGAAGTTTGTAAGGAGCACTTCTGCCTGTCCACCAGTAAGCGTTAGGATGCCTCTTGCGATGGAAATGCCTTGCGTGAGCAAAAGAGCGACTATGTGCTCCTTTATCACATCCTTATAGGAAGGCCACCTACTGGACACAGACACAAGGCAGCAGGATCTCGGTGGGAGCGTCACATCGTCGGCTATTCGCAAACTGCCGCGTAGTTCATCGCTGCTGTCGTCGACATACGGATGTGCGCAAAACGTCACCATACGTTGAGGGATGTTGATAACAGCGCCATGATCTAGAAGAAAATCCATGCCCAAAATTAGCTCTTTACAGCAGTCTGGCAACAGGACGAAAGTGGCCACGAAGCTAGAATCCCAAATGCGAAGTCGAGCGGTGCATTTACCCGTGGGAATCATCAGCTGACCACCAGCACTCCTTATGTGTGGCCCTGTCACGGTGTCTTGACCTTTCTAAGGCGGTCGGCGAGTTCTTGTCGCATGATTGAGAAGTCGGCGCCAGTGTCCACCAGTGCTGTAACGTAATGTCCGCCAATGAAAACGCCAAGATCAGCACGTACAACTTCACCGGCGTTAGTATTCGTCGTCGTATTCGTCGTCGTATTGGTCGTGGTTGTCGTCATATCTTCTTGCGATGATAGGGGGAACTTTTCAGTGTCTCGACGATTGGCAACCTTGCCCCTGGAGGTCGCAGAAGTTAGTTTCCCCGGCGCGGGCTAGGCGAACGACCTCTGGTGACGTCCGCGTAGCTCTGAGGGAAGTCACGGTGACGCGCAGGAGATGGAGATCGCCAGCGACGCGGTATAGTTGCTTGGCCAGTCGACAGTTGATTGGCATCATGGGCACGACGGTCTTCAAAGCGGAAAGAAGCGGGACGAGAAAAGTTCCCGAAGCTGGAATCGCTATGACGGCAATAGCGAGGAATGTGACCTGGTTCTCCGCAGCGGAAGCAAATAGGTCGACGGTCAGCCATGCGCCACAAGTCAGTTCGGCAAACTGGTGGTCGTCTCATGGAATCCCGTTGCCACCAAGGTATGGCCGCGGGTCGTGGCTGGAAGGGTGTCGCCACAAAGGACGGTGGAGGACGACGGACCACATCAGCGTAGCTCGCTGGATGTGGCTCAGAACTTGGCGCCGGTGGTGTAACGGCTTGCCTCAACTCCTGGCGGACGATTTCGGCAACAGATGCGACGGGCGGTTGGGTAGGAGGGACGCAGAGGGTCTGAAGTTCCTCACGCAGTATTTCCCTAATCATTTGTCGCAGGGAACTTTCACACACCCTGCATTAGGTGACGCACCTTCTTCGCCTCGGGCATGTCAGGGTCAGCTCGTCGAAACAGACGGATCATACTCTCTGCGTATATGGCGGCTGTTTTGTTGGGTTTTTGTGCGCGAGCCTCAATCAGTTGCTGTGCGCAATCCCGTTGGTCCGTGTTCAAAAATGTGGCGAGGAGCTTTCGACGGAAATCTTCCCAAGATTGGAAAGCAGCCTCGTGGTTCTCGTACCACGTGCGAGCGCTATCTTCTAGGGCGAAATATGCACGGCCAAGTTTGTGCTGTTCGGTCCAGTGGTTAGATACAGCGACCCGTTCGAACTGTTCGAGCCAGTCCTCGACATCCTCGTACTCTTCCCCATGGAAAACTTCAGGAACGCGAGGATGTTCAAGAGTCACCTGCGAGGGAAGAGTGGTCTGCGATGTAAGTGTAGCCATGGATGTGGTAGGAGCTGCCATGCTAATTAGAGGCGGAACAGGTGCGGACTCCGGACTTAGGCCTAGTAGGCGCCGACTGAATCGATGCACCGGAGTCGTGACGAGGGGCTGGGTCTCTGGACTAGGTGAACGGGTCCGAGCAAGACTGTCCTGCATCCGGTTGT
Source organism: Rhipicephalus microplus (assembly GCF_043290135.1). NCBI lineage: Eukaryota > Metazoa > Arthropoda > Arachnida > Ixodida > Ixodidae > Rhipicephalus > Rhipicephalus microplus. Next base: position 327,336,044 of record NC_134710.1, on the reverse strand, counting down.
AGGCTCCAGCACCTCCACCAGTGTCACGACGTCAAAACAGAGGTCTTGCCGTAGAGATGAGACACCAGAAGCAGGTCGATCTTTTTAATTAGAACGCGCAAGCGAGTTCTTCTTCTTCGTCCATTTCGTAGTCCTTCGTGGCACATGCACAACTGTCATCGTCTTTCTTGAGAAAGCACGTGACATTATTCTCTAAACCCACAAATCACACCCATCACTTTATGAAGTCACAGATATCGATCATAAGATTGCAACTGAACCCTGTATGGCTTTTGATTGTCAGTAGTCAAAATATTCTTTAAAGCGACAAACCACACCCGACACTTCTGGATGTCACAGATATCGATCATAAGGTTGCAACTCAACCCTGTTCAGAAAGCTTTTGAACGTTGTCTGCAGCCAAAATGTTCTCCAATGCAATAAACCACACTTGACACTTCCTGGTGTCAAGGATTTAGGTCATAAGACTGCGATTGAACCCTACTTAGAAACCTTTTGATGATTTTTGTTTTAGAAATATCCTCTTATGCAAGAAAACACATCTGGCTTCTAATGACGCAACAGATATTGGTTATAAAATAGGAACCAAGCACTGCATAGAATGCTTTTCGGCATAGTCTGTAGTGGAAATACGCTCTAATGCAACTAACTGTGCCTGACACTTCATCATGTGACAGATATTGCTCAAAAGACTGCAACTGAATCCTGTATGAAAGACTTCTGGACGTTTTCTGTAGTCAAAATATTCTCTTAAGTGAGAGACCACGCCCGAAAGTTCGTGATGTCAGAGATTGCGATCATAAGAATGCAACTGAACGCTGTATAGAAGGCTTTTGATTATGTGTGTTTTAGAACTATGCTCTAATGCAAGAAAGCACACCTCGCTCCCAATGATGCAACAGATATTGACGTAACATAAGAACCATGCACTGCGTAGAATGCTTTTGAGCATCGCCCGTAGTCGAAATAGGCTCTAACGCAACTAACTAACCCTGACACTTCATGATGTGAGTGATATTGCTCGAAAGACTCTAATTGAATCTTCTATGGAAGACTTTTGGACGTTGTCCGTAGTCAAAATATTCTCTAGAAACACAAATCGCACACAGCACTTCATGAAGTTGCATATATCGGTCATACGATTGCAACTGAACCCTGTGCGGAAGGCTTTTGAACGTTGTCTGCAGGCAAAATGTTCTCCAATGCAATAAACCACACCCGACACTTCAGAATGCAACAGATATCAGTCATAAGATTGGAACCGAGCACTGTGTGGAACCTTTTCGGATAGTATACTTATTTATTTTGAAATACTGTAGCCCAATACACGGCTAATACAGGAGTTATGTACATAAATACAAAATGAAAGCATTGAAACAGTAGTATAACAATAAATGCGCCAACTTAAACAAATATCACTACCTCCTAAGTGAAGCCCGGTAAAAATGAGAGAAATAGAAAAATGAAATAAATAGAACAAGTGCCCACAAAAAGTCAGACACACTAGTATCACAAACCAAACCAAGCAGATCATTCCAGTGCCTGATAAGTTTATTTTAACGTGTTAGAGAACACTACAAATGGCTTCTAAGCTGTATTGTGATTGCACATAAGTGCTGTGTGGAAGGCCTCTGCACATTGCTAGTAGTTTAAATATCTTTTAACATATACAAAATGCATCTGACACTTCTTGAGGAGACAGATACCGGTTTTGAGATTGCAGCCAAGCACTGCGTAGAGGGCTTTCACATGTCATCAATAGTCAAAATACCCTATAATGCAATAAAGCATGCCCAAAATTTTTTATGGTACAGATACCGGTCATATGTGACCGGTATCTCATATATGACCGATCATATATGACCGGTATCTGTCCTGGTGCAATCCTATAGGATTGCACGAGAACACTGTACAGAAGTTTCGGCAAGTTTCCTAACATAGCTAAACTGAATATCTGTACTGAATACAATAGCTTGGGCCAATAATAGTGCTGACTGATTCGTGCAAGCGTTCGAGTGACCCCCAAATGTCCAGACGTAGGCCCATCGTGGCACGCTTGAAATATTTCTTGCCGCATAGTTGCGGGAACGACAAGTAGAAACTTTTCACGGTTGGGCTTAAAGTTTCTCTTGTAAAGGACATTTCCTCGGAAGCAGAACGATGCGAGGCTTCGAGAAAATATACGAGGTACTTGTACATCAGCTCCTTTCAGGTGTTTGATGAGCGGCAGCAATTCTTCGTCCGCATGTTGAATTTCAGCTATCTGAGAAGTCTCGACAACAGCCACGAACGGAAAGTCCTCTTCATCTGATAGTGCTGTGTCTGCAGGTGCCCGTGACAAACATCCGGCGTTGGTATGCTTCCTGCAAGATCGGTATACCACAGTTATGTCAAGTTCTTGCAGTCTGAGGCTCCACCTTCCTAGTCGTCCGGACGGGTCCTTGAGGTTGGCGAGCCAGCAAAGGGCATGGTGATCGCTGACTGCCTTGAATGGTCTACCATACAAGTTAGGCCGAAACTTACTGATGGCCCAGATGATTGCAAGGCATTCTTTCTCTGTGGCCGAATAATTGGTCTCCGCCTTTGTTAGAGTCCGGCTGGCGTATGCTATCACATTTTCTTCGCCATTCTGCCATTGTATTAGGATGCATCCCAGGCCAATGTTGCTGGCGTCTGTGTGTATTTCCGTGTCAGCTGTTTCATCGAAATGAGAAAGGATTGGGGGCTCTTGCAACCGTTTTCTTAATTCGTTGAAGGCGCTTTGTTGCTCTGTTTCCCACTGGAAAGGTACATCTCCTCTCGTGAGTTTCGTCAAGGGTTCTGCAATCTGCGAGAAATTCCTGACAAATCGTCGGTAGTAAGCACAGAGACCTAGGAATCTCCGTACTGACTTTTTGTCTGGTGGCACCGGGAACCTTGCAACGGCAGCTGTCTTTTCGGGGTCAGGGCGCACACCGTGGGCGCTGACAACGTGCCCAAGGAATAGAAGCTCTTCGAAACCGAATTGGCACTTCTATGGCTTGATGGTTAAATCTGCCGAACGGATTGCTTCTAACACTGTTCGCAGGCGCTTGATATGCTCCTCGAATGTAGCGGCGAAGATGACCACGTCGTCAAGGTACTCTAAGCAACACTGCCACTTCAATCCGGAAAGTACAGTGTCCATCATGCGTTGGAACGTTGCCGGCGCACAACAGAGACCAAAAGGGAGAGCCTTGAATTCATAGAGTCCGTCCGGGGTAACAAAAGCAGTCTTCTCGCGATCACGTTCATCAACTTCGATCTGCCAGTATCCACTTTTCAGATCTAGTGATGAATAGAATTTGGCACACCGAAGTTTGTCTAATATGTCGTCAATACGCGGGAGGGGATATACATCCCGTTTAGTCACAGCATTTATTTCCAGTAGTCGACACAAAACCTTAGCGTGTTATCCTTCTTCTTGACAAGTACTACAGGAGATGCCCACGGATTGCTAGAAGGTTGAATAACATCATCTTCGAGCATCTCCTGTATTTGATTCTTGATGACTTCCCTTTCTTTTGGTGAAACGCGGTACGGGTGCTGGCGTACCGGCGTGGTTGTCTCGTCTGTTACGATCCTGTGTTTCGCAATGGTTGTGCGTCGTACCTTTGAACTACTGGAGAAACAGCTGCCAAATTCCCGTACAAGGTCGTATAGCTAATGACGTTGGATCACTGAAAGATTGGGATTTACGGATATTACGTCACAGACATCATATGTTGGTTTCATATCCGTTGACGTTGTTTCAAGTCTGCATATTTCTGTGGCTTCACAAACCTCATGAAGAAAGGCTATGGCTGTCCCCTTTGCGATGTGCTGGAATTCGTTCCCAAAATTTGTCAGGAGGACGTCTGCGTACTCGTTTCGTAGCTGGATAATCTCTCGTGCCACACAAACACCTTTTTTCAGGAAAACATCCATGTTGCTGTCTGCCACACCATCGTAGTCACCAAACGTATCATTTCTGACTAGAAACATTACACTGCTCTGCGGCGGTACAGCCACATCATCAGCCCCGCCGCGGTGGTCTAGTGGCTAAGGTACTCGGCTGCTGACCCGCAGGTCGCGGGTTCAAATCCCGGCTGCGGCGGCTGCATTTCCGATGGAGGCGGAAATGTCGAGGCCCGTGTGCTCTGATTTGGGTGCACGTTAAAGAACCCCAGGTGGTCAAAATTTCCGGAGCCCTCCACTACGGCGTCTCTCATAATCATATGGTGGTTTTGGGACGTTAAACCCCACAAATCAACAGCCACATCATCATCGACGATGCGCAGTGGAGTGGGGTATTGCTCGTCTGCTCGAGCTACCTTTATAGCTTGTTCCGTCGAAAATGATACGCTGGACCTCTGCAATTTAATAATGGCACCATTTGCTTGCAGAAAATCTATTCCGAGTATAACTTCTCTCGAACATACGGGCAGGACAAAAAGTCACCAACGTAAGTGAAACCTCGTATTTCAACTCTTGCAGCGCATCTGCCGAGAGGCGTAATAAGGTGACCGCCTGTCGTACGTACTTGAGGTCCACTCCATTCGGTCAGAACTTTCCTGGGGCACTTCGCTAAATCGTAGCTTATCACAGAGTAATCCGCACCGGTATCGATTAAAGCCATGAGCTCTAGCCCGTCAATTACCAACGGCAAGTCTGAAATTATCTTCTCATTACTGCGCTTCTTTACCTGGAGACAGTCGTCGTCGTCGTCACGCTGGTGTCGCAGTGGAGGATCTTCGTATTTTTAATCACCAGCGGCCTCGCCTCCACAGGTCGCCCACTTCAGTTTCCCGGGTTCGGACTAGGCGAACGATGCCTAGGTGCGTTTGGAAAGGAACGTCGGCTTGGCGAGCGCTGACGTAGAGGGTATGGTGACCGCGGTTGGTGACGACGGTGCAGGTCGAAGCTCTGACGTGAGCACAGGTATTCCTCGATGTCGGACGGCTTTTCGCCGTTTCGCGGACACGGTGCGTTGACCGCAAATCCTCGAAGATCAGCTTGACGATATCGGCAAAACCGGTAAAGATGGCCAGCCTCTCCACAGTGAAAGCACAGGGGCCTGCGTTCCGCATCTCGCCATACATCGCTTTTCCGAGGTCTTGTCTCTGTCGGAAGAGGTGCGCTGCGAGTTACTTCTACGATATGGCACGGGCTACGTGTTGTCGGTGCGTAAGTACCAGGTGTCTCGATAGGCGCACAGTGGACAGCAGGCCGCCTGAGCACCTCAGAATAAGTTACCGCGCGTCGTGTCGGTGGTGCATCTCTTTGCGGCTCCTGTATGGCCTGCCGAATTTCTTCTCGGACAACATCCGCAATAGACAGTTCCGGTGAAGCGGGTGGCTGCAGCTTGCGTAGTTCCTCCCTGACAACTGACGGACGAGCTCCCGCAGAGTGTCAAGATTATCGACAACGTTTGCCGAGAAGACCCCTGTTGATGTACAGGCTACGTCACGATTGTATTGCCGGGCTCTCTGCTGCAGCGTCGTTTCTATTGTTGTTACTTCCGACCGAAACTCAGCAACAGTGCACGGCGAATTGCGAACGAGTCCCGCGAGCAGCTCTTCTTTTACCCCATGCATAAGATGACGCACCTTCTTGTCTTCAGTCATGTTGGGATCAGCTCGCTTGAACAGGCGGGACATGTCTTCTATGTACATAGCGACAGTCTCATTTGTGCGTTGATTCCGTGCACGAAGAGCTGCTTCTGCCTTTTCCCGGCAATCATTGTTGCCAAACGTACACAGTAGCTGCCGCCGGAACTCTTCCCAGGACGTCAAAGATGCGTCGTGGTTTTTGTACCACACTCGCGCTGCGTCTTCTAAGGAGACGTATACGTTGCGCAACTTGCCTGCTTCGTTCCATTGGTTTATGTTCGTCACCCTCTCGAAATGATCCAGCCAGTCTTCGGCGTCCTCGAACGGGTCACCATGGAACACCTTCGGTATGACGGGCTGGCTGACAATGAGCTGTGACGGTGCAGCTTGGCTAGTCATGGTGGTGGCGTTTCTTGTTTCCGTCACTGATGCCCTTGGCACAGGGGGAAGTGGTTCAAATTCTAGTGAATCCCCTGGAATACGGTGACTGATCCGTTGGTGCACCGGCGTAAGCTCCATGGCTTGCGGATGGTCAGGGCTTGGACTTCGCTCTCTCGTGGGGGTTGGAATAATCTACCCCGTACCTCCACCAGAAAATGTAACAAATGGTGCAGCCTCACAACAACGATGTTCTATTTATACGGTTTATCAAGGGCGAACTTGTGCCCAAAGTGAACGACGCACAGCAATCAAGAAGATCCAAGGGCGGTAGTCCTCGTGAGCCTCTGCCTCGAGCACCCTCGTTCTCTTCTTCTTCACGCGCGTTGGCTGTTCGGTGGAGTACCGGGCGCATGCAGGGCCGGCTCGTGCATTGCGGCTGGCTTCGTCGCTCGTAGTCGTGCCGTTAGCGTTTCTCTGGTTCCCAACGTCCACGTTGTGCGGAGCAATGGTAATTTCCTGTGGCAATATATGACCGGTATCTGTCCTGGTGCAATCCTATAGGATTGCACCAGAACACCGTACAGAAGTTTCGGCAAGTTTCCTAACATAGCTAAACTGAATATCTTGATATTTTGAATATGCCTGAGTGCATGCATATATAGTCCAAGTTAATGCTTATACTAAAACACCGAACAGAAATAAAGCAGTTCTTGGAAACACATACAGAGATTGAATGTTTGAAACCATCTAATAATATCTTCAGCTCATTACCGTCTGGAGGAACAGATAAATACATGCAGTTATGAACGGCCTCACAAGTCACATGAGGCACTTTTTGCATTTCTTTTTAACAAAGTGCAGTACAGTACTAGTGCACCTTCATTCAATCTGTGCATACATGTGGTGACCTTCTTTTCCTACTATTGTGTCATCGTGCAGCTGATTTGAAATCAGGTGCTTCTCACAAAGTTTTCAGTTATCTGTCCAGCTGTAAACAAAACGCGTGTTATACTATAGTAAACTGTGCCATTGTATGCCTATAGCCATGAGTCAGAATGAACTAGAAGTTAAGAATGCGTGTGTTAGAATGCTTCCAAACAACGTATGTGCTACTCAGCGTGGTAGAGAAGCAGAACAAGCGAGAAGTGAAATAGCAGGCAATACCAGCAGTTTGCACCGAAACCAATTTGCACCGAAGCCAGCGAATGTGTAAGCGTCGTACACTCCGTGAATACACTTATATAAGTACGTACGTTTTCACATCACCGAAATGTGTTGGCTAGTGTGAGGTTCGCTTTCAGCGATGATGAATACCGATATTGAAAACAAACACAGTGCAGATGAAAACTCCGTATGCGCTACGCGATGTTTCGGGTGCCGTATATAGAGTCTATGTTGCAATGAAACTACCATCGATTTTTTTTCCAGCCGATGTTCTTCGCATGAGCTGGTTAATACGAACTCGATGGTAGGGGCCTATGCTGGACGCAGATGACACCACTCTGATTCCCCTTCGCGGTAGGCAAGGGCTCGCGCTCAAAGCTTCGAACCTCCGAAGTCTGTTTACACTCGTTTTTAGAACAGGAAATCACGGATCAACGCACAAGAACACCGGCATGCTCCAGTAGTCTGTGCGAAGTTTTCGCTCGGCCGACGATCGCACTCGGGACCGGCGCAAGCACAGCCAGCCGGCATTCACTGGATTTGTCTGCGTCGCCCGAACTTGACACGAAACCGCGTCCCGCTGGTAGCACTCGCAGTCGTTCGTCGTGTCGTTGTCGTTCTAGATTACTTAGCGGTCATTCAGGAACGTTTGGAGTAGTTTCCGTGCTTGCTTCCAGCACTCGGCCGTGCCTTCAAAGCGGCGGCCATTAGGCACAGCATTCGAGGCATCGCGGCCTCTGGTTGGTTTGCGCGCGGCCCCTGGTTGGTTGGCGCCGCTGTACGCGTGGTGACGTGGTGTACGCGTAGCAAAAATATCAAGCCCGGCTTGATCCCTCGTGCCTCCTCGCGTATGCCCCTACGACGCCGACGCCGAGAGGCGCATTTGACGCTTTTGACGCGTAGAAGCGCATACGCGTGGCAGTGGTTGGCACTTAGAATCACCGGATAGGCAACCGGAGCAGTGACCTTGAGCGGCGACTGGAGAATAGTACACTGGCAACACTGGTGTACACGCCTGCCGCCACCGCCGGGCAGCGAGTTTACAAAAGCGAGCGGACAGACAGACCCCTCCCCCCCCTCAAAAAAAAATGCACTGCGCCAAGCGGCCTCACGAGGCTCTCGGAAGCTGCGCGCTCATTGGTTCGTGCGTAATTTCGTCAGCAAACATGGCTGCGCCCATGACGATTCTGCAGGGTTTGTGTGTCGGACGCGGGAACAGCTGATGCAGACGCCACCTCGCTGAGGTGGTCTAGTGGCCAAGACACTCAGCTGCTGACCCGCAGGTCGTGGGTTCAAATCCCGGCTGCGGCGACTGCATTTCCGATGGAGGCGGAAATGTTGTAGGCCCGTGTGCTCAGATTTGGGTGCACTTTAAAGAACCCCAGGTGGTCAAAATTTCCGGAGCCCTCCACTATGGCGTCTCTCATAATCATATGATGGTTTTGGGAAGTTAAACTCCACATATCAATCATTATGATGCAGACGCCGCGGCGACGGCCAGAACAAAGTTGACGGTCACACGCGTACTGGCCAACCGCCTACGATGAATGAGAAGACGGTGCTATCAAGTAGTTGGTGCTACCAAGGTGCTACAAAAACGCTGCGCGCACGCCTGTGTCGACGCTGCCGAAAGACTCGTCGTTTTGTTTGCAACGACCGCCGAAAGCATCGAAGTCGGCGCACACATGCAGTGAAAAATGGAAGATGACGGTGTAAAAAGTTCATGTGCGGACTATATAATAATCGTAACTCGCTAACCCGTTGTTACAGCTCAAAGAGCTGGTGTCAGAGCAAAGGCTACTCGTAGTGAATGCTATCGCTACTGATTATGATAGCGATGCGAAATGAGAAGGACGAATGTCTTCAGCAGCGCCTCAATAAAGTTGCAAATGAATATCGTCGTAGTGACACTCTATAAACACGCGAAGCAATTTCATTCACATGAGGAGCGAGAGGCCGCGCTATTATTAGAAGACAAGAAGGCGGGTGACAGCATATTTTCTCTAGGTCCAATACACTTCTAAATCTACTGTGCATTGCGCACATATTGTGCACATAAAAATCCCGCCTCCAGCCGGCGCTTTTTGTATGTGTGTGTGCTCACGTCGCCGCAATGCAAACCTGTAGAGCGGTGAAGCGTTGACAGCACGAGCACTGTCATATTAGAAAACCCGCGCAAGTAAGGAGTCTGCGAGTAGTGAATTTCAGAAGCAAATTCAATACGAATACAATATCAGTATATAACACTTAAACGAACCTAATACTCTTCTGAACGTTTTCAAATAGTAAGGAAACATTTTAAAAATAATCCCAGAACTCCGCACTAGTTTATTTGAAATAGGTATTCACGAACTGTCACCAAATATTACTACAAATATGAAAACAGTGATAACCTTGTATACAGCAGTGACCAGAGCCTTCAAACTATTTTGAATCTGTACGTCAAAATACTGCAGCAAATGCATTATTCAAGTTGAAACTGTGTTGCCAGCTTTTAAGTGAAATTGCGGCATAAAATTTGAACAATTCTGAAGCGAACACCATGCATTCACCTAAAGATTGAAGGCCTCGCCTACGCTCAGGGGGGTCAGTTAGTCCAAAATTCGCAGTGCACGAGCCAGCAACGCCGGGAACGAGAACCGTCTTTAATCCACGACTCTAAACAATCACCAACAGCCTTTCAAACCAGCTCAACACGACACTGACGCACACAGGAATGCCGAAAACCTTGAACAAACAATCCCCGCAGACTGGCGGTCAATGGGACATACGCCGCGAAACAACAACAGTAGAACCAGCTCGAAACATAACAGCAAGAAATAACACTAACACGCAACTCGCCGTAGAATACGGGCCACCGGCTCGCCTTATAGTCGACGCCCCCAAAACCGGTGAGGCCTAGCCTCTGTAGCACGCGCGGAGGAAGCACCCTTCGCGCCTAGCGCGTCCGACACCGCATCCCATCGCACGCCTGCCACCGAAAAAGCCCCTGGGCTCGTCGCGCACCCCTTCTTATCTGACTCTCACTTTTTCGCCCCCTGTTGCTTTTTTGGATGACGGTGGTGGTGGTAGTGGTTAGAAGATGAGAAAAGGCACCTAATTTCTGCAACCCGGTCGGGAGCACGGCGCAGTGCCTGGATGATGACGCTCGTCCCGCGCACGTGCAATGCGCATGTGCTCCCATCGCCCCGCTTCCACCATGCGTGCTACAGATAAGGGCCCATTGGCCCGACAAGATTTATAGGAACAGGCAAAATTATCACAACATATACCCTGGCACAGAGAGCATATGTCAACATCAAGTGTTGAACGCTGTATCAATAGGAACAATTTATGTAAGCAAAAGACTTGCATGTGTTTTTATTCGTGAAGCTGACTGCAGCGATAGTCGCTAACTTAATTGATGAAGACAGGAACTGATTATTGCGATGCAGCTCCACCACAGCAAAAACAGAGTGAAAGTGGAGTTTGCAGCAAAAATACTTTATCTGGTAATGGTTATAACATCAATAGTGCTGCCAGTACTTAGGCTGTATTTATGGTGGTAATTCAGGGATACAACAAAAAAATAGCCCTTCAGCTGATCCCATGTTTTGCTACTTCAGGGTTGTCCCATAGGGACTGATTATTTTTAATATATATGGTATTTATTATATGTACCATTCAGTTAAACTAGGGAATGCTATTTGATTGATTATTCAAATATTTGCGCGCCTTTAGTAACGTTGTGGTCACCAATGACCCACCATCTTTTTGTGTGAATGTAATTGCGCACCTGTAAACAACGCGGGTGCTTTTTTGTGCTGTATCACATTCCTCACTAAACACACCCTTGCACATACCTCAAGGTACGTAAAGGGGAAAAAGAAAACGTACCTGGCTCAAGTGATGTCAATTAGTGGCATGAAATAGGAGTAAAAACATAATTGCATTTGGTCCAAATTGCTCTGAATCTTGTCGTTCATTAGCAAGACGGATCAGTTTATAGCACATCTTTTTTACTTTTAGCTTATATAAGTAAACTAAGAATGAGCCTGTTCATAAGCACCCACTTGTTTATTATTGCATCATTTTTGGAATAATTATAAAAACACACAGTCAGAAAGCACAAATAACTCTGCTGAGATAGGAATAAAATTGACAAAGCAAATTAAAATGGTACATTTTACATTTCAACACATTCCAGATAGAAAATGCAGTGAGTGCCAATACACTGGAGCAATTTTTTCTTCAATCACTAGAGGCAACCAGGCTAAATTATAATGTTTAGTATCAATAAATCTATTTCCTGAGAAGCTTTGGAAGCATCCATTTTCTGGCTCAAGTTGAGTCAAATACCTACATACTCTGGGTGCTTTGTCGCAAAAAAAAAAGCAAAGTCTCACATGAACATTTAAATGTTGTCCTGAAATAAAAAAAAAAGACAATGCAATATGTTAATTGTTTTTGCCAGAGAATTCTGGATATGAGATGAATAGTTAAGGCTGTCCCGAGATGTGTTGAAAATGAATAAAATTACTTGGCATTGCGATATGCTTGGGGAATGTGAGGTCCCCATATATTGCTACTTCAGCTATGTGAATTGCTATATATATTTGTCACGACAATAACACATGCAGCACAACACACCACATTCAGATGTATTTTGGTCTTTGGGGATAAAAATATCTTTGTACTTGGGATAAATTAAGCATTTCAATGATAAGCCTGACAACTAAGTACATGCATATTGCCACGTGTGTTTTATTTACAGAAAGTTGGTTTTCACTCTCAAAGATTTTAAACAACACTCGGCACAGGGGGCGCAGGAGTGTTTAAGAAGCTCCACGATAGCTTGAGATCACACTGTTAAGTTTGTGGACAGGAAGCGAATAGTCTAGTGCTTACGCAGCCACTAGCAATAACCCCGGAATTTTCAATAGCACTTGTATAAAAGCAGATGCACTGTACTGGTTGTCAGATTATTGATGGCCGACGCACTCTTTACCGCGATCAGGGCAGGCTATGTATTGCTTGTAGTTTGACTTTCCGTACTTCAGGCAAAGGTTCGCTGAAATAAAAAGTTTGGTCTCAATCCTACCGACTAATGCAGCCTTCAACATCCTGATTAGATGGAAGTATTAGTTTTTATGTCTCTTCAAGAGATGTCTACATCTATAAATTCAGAAAGCTGAAGTTTAATTTTTTAGAAATGTGCACAAGTACAACTGCAATGTTGTAAAATGTTATACTAACAGCTATCTTTTTTGTTTCATTGTTAATCCATTTGGTGAAGCGGAGCAGTATACAAGTGCCACTGTTAATGAACACTATGTGAGAAAGTTCATTGATCCTTAGAGCAGTTTGCATCCTAGCTGTCTAGCATAGTGTAAAAGTGAAGGTTTGGAAACGAATGTCAAAATGAGGCCTTGACGTGCTGCTCACAATGACATGCTTGTGGTCCCCCATTTTCTTGGCTTAACAATGGAATGTAAAAAGCTCTGCTAACTTCACAGCAGAAGTTTTTGGAGATCATTATTGTTAAAGAACTGGTGCACAGCTGATGGTTTGACAATTAACTCTTCTAAAACACAGTTAATTGTCTTTCAATCAAGTCATAACGCTCTTTAACCTACCCCCGCTATTACTATAAACGACCACATACATCTTAGTACCATTATGTTCACATTCTTGTGAGTAGTCCTAGATGCTCATCTAAAGTACCATCATCACATTTCACTCATAAGACAGAGGATAGCTCCTGGTATCAAAACATTAATCAAAGCACAACCATTCTTAAACTTTTCTTATACTACGCCTTTATTCACAGTCATATTACGTACTGCATCACATTATGGGTGAACACCTATCCATCTCATATTCTTTCACTTCAACGTCTCCAAAACCAAACCATTTGCATCCTAACATTCAGTACTCTATTCACCAGCGTGTCCTCACTTTTTCAGCAACATAGTGTACTAACAGTGTGTAATTTATTCAAATACATACTTGGGATTATTGTACTTAGGTGTCTTAACGGTTCCATAACAGCCAATGTCTTGCAAAAATTTCTATTGGTAAATGCTAATCCCACTAGGTTCGCCTCTAACAACAATTTTACTACCATATACATGCATTAACTACGCCAAACACATAACCATATTTGCTGCCATACATTTTTGGAATTCAATACCACTATACAATAAACAATTGTCATTCAACATTCAAAAAATGAACTTCATCATCTCATTTCGCAAACATAACTACTAATCTGTATTCACATATTGGTATTCTCTACATTTAGGGCTATTACTGTACTAGTTATTTTTACATTTATCACTCATGCAAGGTTGAATTCCCTCGTGTATCATTAATTAAAGTCTCTTTTGTTCAAGATTGTGCTGCCATTTTTTTCATAGCCATGCGTTATTACTGAAAGTTGTTTTTTACCATTACTATTGAAATTTACATTACAAGTTTGCCTTGTCTTTGTTCGTATAAAAAGCATTTCAATTAAAGGATTATCAACGTTCTAGAAGTTAAGGTCATTGCACAGTGGAAAGTACACTCAGCACTTGAAAAGTTAAGGTGGGTTCGACTTAGCTTTCCTCTCTGATGGCCGAGAGTAGTGTGGTGTAACTGTGCCTGCAGATGACTTAACAGGACAGATTTTGCTTGTTTTAGGATAAGTGAAAGCGAAAACATACAGCACTACAAACTTTATTTACAATATTGTTTATTCAAAGTAAATATATAGTCGGAATAGGAGCAGGTTTGCTTTGGCAATTCATTGGTTCATTTTACATTTTCAAATGTTAGCAAAGGCTGTGTTGCAGAACAGTTTCTTGTCAAGCAGAATGAGAAATTATGTGCACCAAACGCCTTCGAAAAAAGTCCGCAAAGACAGATGCCGTCCTTATTGTAATATTTGTCCACACTGAGCTGAGCAGCAGTACCCGGCAACATTCCAGCTCTGGTCATTGATCTGCATTGATTCGGGGGCCAGCCTCTAAGTGGGGAAGAGAAAACAAAAAGGTTTTAAATTCCGAGTTCACAGCAACCTGCCGTCTAGCGACATTTTTACTTTTTTTTTCAGGACAGTTGCATGCGAAGAAGTCTGCTCTTTTAGGTGTGTCAAAATTGAGAGAGAGAGAGAGAGAGAGATGATACGAAGAAAGGCAGGGAGGTTGATCAGTAAGCAAGTGTCTGGTTTGCTACCCTGCTTTCGGAAAGGGGAAATGGGTGACAGAAAAGTAAGGAAAAGGGAATGAGAGAAACAGAGCAGGACGGAAGCGAAAACACACAAACACACTAAAACGTCACAAACGTTCGACGAGGTGGGTCGATCGCAGAAACTTCAGTAGGGCCTTCGCTTTATGGCGCGAAGCGAGATCTTTCCGGTATTCCAAAATTAATTTTTCGGAAAGCAGCTGGTAGTCGAGGCGTGCAAACACTGCTGACAGGGACTGTCTCTGACAGTTTTACTGAGGACACTGACACAAAATGTGTTCGATGGTTTCGTCAGCGCCGCAATGATCACACGCAGCACTGTCTGCCCATCTGATGCGGCAAGCAAAGGCGTTCGTAAAGGACACTCCAAGCCACATGCGACAGAGAACGGTTGTCTCAGATATGGATAACCCAGATGGAATGAAAAGTCATATGTATGGGTCCAGACGGTGAAGACGGGTGTGTAGAAATCCTTGTGTGTTACACAGAAACCTGGTGACATCGTGCGCGAGCGTATTAATCCTTGATGCTCCGTCACTTCTTGATAGTGGAATGGCATTAATCATGCCATTTTCGGGAGCATTCTTTGATGCAGCGTCGTCATGCTCGTTATGGATGACTCCACAGTGGCCTGGTAACCATTGAAAAGTTACATCATGTCCTTTTTGTCGTACTTGCTGATACAATTCTCTTGTTTCCAGCACCAATTGGTCTTGATGTCTATGACGCAGTTCAGTTCGAATGCAATACAAAGCTGGTTTTGAATCAGTGAAAATGCACCATTTTAGAGATGCTTCTTGATAAATCCTGCGGAGTACACAGCGGAGTGCTGCGAGCTCTGCGGCTGTCGATGTAGTTTTGTGAGACGTTCGAAATTGGATGGTTTCGGCTTTTGCTAGGAAGATCACAGCTCCTGCCGATACCCTAACATTTTTAGTACCATCCGTATAAGGTTTAACGCGATGTTTGCATACTTCGTGCAGCATATGTAGAGTTAGCTGCTTCAAAGCTGGTGTTGAGAGACGTGCCTTTTTGCGAATTCGTGGCACTGTCAAGTGTAGGTTTGGACGATTTAAATACCAAGGGGGTGTCAGAATACGTTCCGGCAGCGTGTGGCCTGCTGGAAGGCACTCATGGTAACTCGATTCTCTCTTACAGGAGGCACTCGGTGGGTCTTCTGGAAAAAAGCGAGGTAGTGGGCAGGAGCGCGAGCAAGGTGCATAATATGTGATCGAAGAACTTCTAGAGTAATGTGCACTAAGGCCGGATGATCTTTGGCGATTGCGATGGTCTCCGCTGTGGATGTGCAGCGTGGTAATCCAAGGCAAACTCTCAGTGCCTGACCCTGGGCGTTTTCGATTGTACAAATGCTACTTTTGCAGGTGTTCGTTAAAACAGGCACTGAAGACAGACAAGTATTATATCAAATAAAATCCATGTCATGATGTTGGGATAGCCGGCTATAACGTAGGTACCCCAGGAACAATGTCCTGTATAGCTGCAACATTGCGTGTACTGACGTGCCCCACTTTTTTCCTTTGAGGAAGTTTAAAAGTTTGGAGAAGGCTGTCAGGTATTTTTTTCAGAGTTGCCCCATGGAAATTCCAACAGAGATTCTAATCAATGATGATTCCCAAGAACCTGTATGTACAGGCGTAGCAGACAACTTGTCCATTGATGGTGATGGTATATGACGTCATTGCATTCCGAGTTAACGCAACCAGTGCCAATTTGTCTGAAGAAATCTCGAGGCTTTGCTCTCTAAGGTACGCCGAAATAGAGTTCGCATCTTTCTGAAGTTTCGCACGTATCTGCGGACGTGTTACACCAGATACACGAATATCGTCTGCGTATGTAGATATCTGCACAGATTCTGGTATAGTTTCCACGAGGCCGATCATGACTAGACTGAATAGTGTGGGGCTCAATACACCACCTTGAGGGACATCATGGCGTATGTAATTCTCAGATGTTGGCCCATCATTCGTTTCCATAAACAATGATCTCATATGAAGGTAGCAGCAGATCCAGCGGCACAGTCACCCACCCAAGCCAACGGAATCGAGGGAATCAAGTACAGCTTTATGCGAGACATTGTCATAAGATCCTTTAACATAAAAATAATGCTACAGATAGCCGTCGGCTCATTTTCTGGTGTTGTACGTATTTCACGAGATCAATGACGTGAATGGAGCTACGAAGACGACGGAAGCCGGCCATGGCGACTGGATAGACTCTGTATCGTTCTAAGAACCACTCGAGTCTGGAAAGAATCATTTGCTCCATCAGCTTGCCCACGCAACTATCCAGCGCTATTGGTCGGTATGACGTCAACTCTAGAGGTTCACTGCACCTGCAGTGCAGTGAACCTCTAGAGGTTCACTGCACTGCAGAGGTTTGAGAATTGGAACCAAACGGCTTGTTTTCCATTCTCTGGGAAGAGCTCCAGCTCACCAAGACTCATTAAACTCGTCCAGTAAAGCACCACGTGAGTGATCACCAAGGTTGCACAATAGGCGGTATGATATACCATCTGGCCTGGGCGACGACGATCGATTACAAGAAGCAAGAGCTGCGTCCAGCCCTTCCATCGACAAAGGCAGGTCCATGCACTGATCAAGGGAGTGTGGTGCGGTAGCAGCCGTAAGTACCCCTGAGCATTGTGATGGGCCTGCAATATTCCTACAAAAATATTCTGCTATCTCGATGTCCTTTCTACGTTGAAAAAGTGCCAAGGCTTTAAACGGACAACGTTGTTCGGGAAATGTGCGTAGGACTCGCACAGTTTGCCATATTTGAGAGAGTGGTTTGCGAAGGTCTAGAGAATCGCAAAACTTCACCCACCATTAGAACTCCGGGTTATCCATACGGTGCTGGGTCTCCTTTTGCACGCGCCTTGCTATGCATAGATCTTCAATAGACTTTGTGCGCCGATATCTGTGCTCTGCACGCCGACAAATCGCGCGAAGTCGCTCTAACTCTACGTCCATTTCTGAAGGCCTTTAAGAGCACGTCAGCATGCACATCGCGCTCTGCGCAGCTTCTTTGATCGCTTGCTCAATGCCAGCGAATAAGCCTTTTGCACATGTGTCTTCTATGCTGGTTGTGAATGCAGACAAATCGATCTTCCGGATGGTTTTTGGTGGTTGACCACTGGCGAAGCCTTTGATGTTGAGATAATTGTGGATGTGGTCACTACCATGCGTCTCGATGTCTAAAAACCACTTGACGCTTGTGGCGAAGCGACGGGACACAAATGTCAAGTCCAAGCAGCTGCTGTACGTGGACCCATAGAGTTTCCCAAAATTAACTAGAGGGCACTCTGACACTGCGATCGTTCAGCGACCATACGAATTATGGGTAGTACACACATTTAACTAGTCTTCGTACTTGCGGACGGCGAATCGTACTTGCGGCTTCGTTTATTGCTGTGTTTCGGTTTTGTTTTGAGAGAAAGATTCAACCCTTTTGAACTTCATGACCCAATTTCGAAATGTAAGTCCAAAAAATAATATGCTGAAGCGCAACCGCTGAACATTTCCTAATATTTGTTTCGTGAAAAAACAACTTCAAGCCACACGAACACACAC
The DNA here is from genome assembly GCF_043290135.1 of Rhipicephalus microplus. Classification (NCBI taxonomy): domain Eukaryota; kingdom Metazoa; phylum Arthropoda; class Arachnida; order Ixodida; family Ixodidae; genus Rhipicephalus; species Rhipicephalus microplus. The sequence continues at coordinate 327,318,091 of NC_134710.1, read as the reverse complement.
GGAGCCAGAAGCAGGCCACAAGTACGAATATTAGACAAATGTGTGTACTACCCATCATTCCCATGCTCGCTGAAGCACCGTGTGTTGCAGCTCCCATAGACACTAGCGCCAGAGTTCCCTCTAGTATATATTAGGAAACTCTATGCGTGGCCCCTCGTAGAAAAGTAGGGCTTCCATCATTAAGTAGAAAGTTCACGGGCCAACACAAATGAAGCCAGTTTTCCGCCTGTGTCATTGACTTTTGAGCTTCCCCAGGGTGGTGGGCGTTGAAGACCCCTGTAATTATCCATGAACCCGGTACGCTCGCCAGTATGTCATCCAGTCTTTTTCGATCAAAACGAGCTGAAGGGGATAGGTTAACACACACTAATGTGAAGGCGAGAGTTTTTTGCTTCACAGTCAGGCAAACATACTGGTTTTCGTCATGTGGTGTCACTGGATGAAGAATGCAAGTAAGCTCGCGATGAATGTACACACCTGGCTGCTTTCGTTGCAGGTTTGGGACTAAATTGGTACGTATCCTGTTAGTATGATTGGGTTTGTTAAGTTTTGTTCACAAATAACGATGATTGAGAAACGTTCAAGAACACGTACTGACGAAAATCGGAAATCCGTGATCTGAGTCCTCTTGCGTTCCACGGGATAACTGATGCTTCTCTGACCTCTTTGCGGAACAATTGTTGTTCTCCTGCCGTGGTTCTACGCGAGGACGGTGAGGACTGAGCTTAACGCGTCGAGCACCTGTAGGTCACTTCGAGCAGTCGGAGTTACCAGGCTTCTCAGTAGATCTGCAATGACAGCGACCAGGGATCGTAGCATAGGGATAATATTTCGATCTACCCTTGACACATCCTCAACGGAAGTAGGCTGGAAGCTGTAGGGCGGGGAGGCCTGAGAGGGGGCTTCTTCGCAGGCTGCGTACGAGGAAGTGTAGGCCAGTCATCCGTAGCTATGGGCTTGTCCATCTCATTTCACTTTGTGCTTACTGTTTTACTGGTGTTCGAATAAAACGGGTACTGCAACTAGACAGCGTCAGTGTGGGTCTTGTTCCAAGTAATATTGTTTTATAAAGATCGACTCACGCACTTTTGTCTAAAGCATAGAAGAGCCTCTTTTGCCAAATAAAGTTCTGATGACGTATCTTCGCATCATCTGTGCGGCCGGTAATGCAGATGGTCATGCAATCTCAACTGCAGGACCCGCATTGCAGAAATGATTGCGGGAAATACGTGCACCGCCCCACGCTACGCACTTTACCTTACGCCCTTAAGCTGCATGCTTTAGTAGCTACATTTTGTTTCAGATATGTAGTGCATTGCGCAGTAATGCCAAAGCTTGCAAGTTTGCACCTTAACAACAAGATTTATCTGGTGTAGAAAATTCAATGTACGGTTAGTCGTTTTGGCTTCCGCCAACTCCCGCTCCATCCTGCATATCAGCACTGGGCTGTTCGAACCAACGTTTCTAGAACTAAGTAAGTTGCAAAACTCCCCACATCAGACGACCCGTCACATGGTGCCAAGACAACTTTCGGTTTGGTGGCGCTGGCGATGCAGCAAGCTTCCGCTAGCAGACGAAAACGCGTAGCCGTTGTGGCAAGACGCCGTGGAGGCCTTTCCGAAAGAGCTTGGCAAACAGTATATTATAAGCATTTCTTGTTGTGCAGCCACAGAAACTTGATACTGCGTAATATTTCAGTGGTGTATATTGCGGAAAGTGCATAATATTTTAGGCAAATACAGTGTAGTTATGGCTTTCTGACCTACCCACAATAAACGATGCTTGATAGCATAACATAGGAGTCTGTCCGTTTGTCGCTAGTTGGTGAACGTTCGCAATTAATTTCAGGCGCAAAAAACAACTAAAATGTCTTGTATCCTCACTTGTGACTGTGTTTTTCATGCCTTAAAATAAATTACAACTATTTGGCGCAATATCGCGGCTTTTGTCTGGTTCGGTAGTCAGCTTTTTTTTTCATGTCAGTCACATTCTTTAGTAACATAGGCCGTCGAAAAGCTGTGCGTGCGGTGCTTTTATTAAGCTTGTCTTCTCTCTGCTTTTTCTTGAGTTCCTCTAATGGAACCTGTTAACACAGCTGAAGCCAAAGCTTCGAGCAGGGACCACACTTTGGGGTATCGGTGAGCACTTCATATACTCATTACTCACGAGGCTGCCTGCTGACGCATTGGGACAAGCTGAACACACTTTTAGCTTTTCTATGTCCTCAAAAAGTTCGGCCAATGGTGCGATGGTATCTGCATTGCCGGGCGACTTGGCTAAGCGATGGTGATGGTTACTAATGGTGATTGTCATGTCTTTAGCGACGAGTATGCATTTCTTCACGAATAGCGCTCTTTCTTCTTCTTTGAACACTAGAAACACTTCAAGGCGTCTTGTCTCGCCATTCTCGACAACTTTCCGCCAACATGCAGCAGGCAAAGAAACAATGTTTATATCTTGAAGCGAAATTATGACGCCACTTGTTGACGGCATGTCGAAACTTATTTCACCGTCTTCGAGCTCAGTGCTCGGAGATAGTCTATTCTTTTTCACCGATGATATTCTGGAAAGTACCCCACTTCTATTGGGCAGCTTTCGCTTCTTTGTCGCGGGTTTTGAAAGGTAAGCGGGCAAATTTGGGATATCCGTGGAACGCATCTTCCGATGAGGTCCCCCTTTCCTCAGGTGGTTTGTACCTTCTTACTATTGATGACGTGAGTGGGAGTCTTCAGGATGTCCTCCTCATGAAAGTGCATATCACGCACACGTGGTGTGCTGAAGCAGGTTCTTATCCGCACGAGGAATAACGTGGTCCCATGCCTCTCGCTGCTCAGGTACACGCGGGGCAGAAGAGAAATGTCGTGGTGTCTCTCATTCCCTGTAGTCAGTTGTACAGCCGGGAACGCAACTGTGGGCATGATGAAAACACGCAACACATACAAAGCAGAACAGGGCACGCTGAAGCACTAACCTGTGCACGCAAAAAGAAGCCTCCACGGATAGCGACGCAATGCAACATGCACATTTGACGGAGGTTACGGGAGTGACACGAGCGAGCATGCAGTGAGTGAATCCGGATGCGACAGCAGCGCCACATTTGTCTCTGGCAGCGGCGGCGCCGCGCAACATCGCTCAGTTTTGCAACTTACCTAGTTCTAGAAGCGTTGGTTCGAGTGACTCTAAAAAGCAGGGAGTGGGCCTGCATACCTTCGCTGCCCATGTTTTGTTGATGCCTCGGCATACACATCGTTTTTTCTGCAAATCGATTGCGTTTAGCTGTTACATCTGAGCACAATTTTTGTTCTCAAACAACAAATAAACATAGAAATACCAATGGTGTATCGTTACTTTATTACATTGCACTTGACACAGCAACATCCAGTTAGCATGAAACCACTAAATAAATGAATAACAAGGACGCATAGTATGTTATTGCACTCTCTAATTTATACACATAGAACTCAGAATGCGACGCAACTCAAAGTTACTTTAGCCGCAACAGCATTGCGCGGTCCCGATGCGTTCGCCTAGGCAACCACGGCATGCACAGCACTATCCGAGTTTTTTGTCACGTGACTTTTTAAACGCGCTGCCGAAATACTCTCCCCACCAACATGCCACATCTCAACAGGTGATATCGTTGCGTAACACAAGAAAGGTTCCTCTCTAATGACGCTGCTGGCGTTGCGTGGTTAAGCCAACGTGACGGAACGATCGTGGTTAGAGGTTAGGAAGGCTGTGTATCTCTGCAACCCATAGAGGAAGGAAAAATTGTTTTTCCTTCCTCCATGCTGCAACCCATAAAGGGGAAGCACGTGATTGTAGCGTCATAGAGAAAGGGAGTAAAGGATATAAAAGAGCGGAAAGGAGCAGCCCCCTTCTCGAGATGCAAGTACCCGCACTACCGAGTGACAGGTCGAGGCACCTCTCTTCTTTCCCCGTTAAAAAAAGCGGTGGGTCCCGGTGACACCGGGGATCGAAACCAGTGCCACGCGCATCGGGGATGTACCACCACCGCTGTGGTGTTGGTACACACGCGTTCTAATATGTTCTCTGTCTATGCGTGTGATTCTTTTTCCCTTTTAGTTGGCGTGATGTAAGGAGATGTTGACGCACCATTAGGGCGCCGGCTACTCCTTATCACTCGCAGGCGGCTACATTTCCGATGGAGGCGGAAATGTTGTAGGCCCGTGTGCTCAGATTTGGGTGCACGTTAAAGAACCCCAGGTGGTCGAAATTTCCGGAACCCTCCACTACGGCGTCTCTCATAATCATATGGTAGTTTTGGGACGTTAAACCCCACAAATCAATCAATCAAATTATCACTCGGAGGTGTCTAACATAGAACACGTATATAGGATTCAAAACTCAAAGCATCACAAGCCCACAGCCCATACAATATATAATGTAGTGTAACATAAAATTTCAAAACAACGTATTCAACAATCACACATATGTGCAGATATGGTGACGTCAGCAAATTGAAGAGCAACTATTGCATACAGTTAACATAACACTCAACAGTTACATAAATACGCTTTGCCACGTTGAACAAAAGAAGAAAAAGGTAAAGAAACCTTAAATGCACTAATATCGACCAAAAAACCACTGTATTAAAGAAACAAAAAACTCTCAATGCTTTTACTGCGCACTTCTGTAAACCTCTTGTTCACCACGGGCGCAAAAGCTTCCTAAAACTTTCTTTTGAATTATTTTTGTGTGTTCCCTTATGTCACTTTCTCAATACTTCCCTCCCTGTCCATCCTTAGCTTCTCCTCTCTTTCTAATATATAGTGTGGTTGCGAGATGGCAAGCGGAAATAAACTTTGCCGTCACGCATTTGGGCGGTCATCATACCAGCCGCTCACGCGCGAGAATACGTCGCACTCGAGAGAGCGCGGTTGGGTATAGCGATGCAGCAGGAGCCATGCACGGTGGGTTTCACCGCATTCGTCGGCTTCCGATGCTACGCGGAGGCCGCAACTCGGTCGAACATCGATCAGCCTTTAATTGATTTGTATTTACGATTTAATGTCCTAAAACCACCATATGATTATGAGATACGCCGTAGTGAAGGACTCCGGAAATTTATACCACCTGGGGTTCTTTATGTGCAGCCAAATCTGAGCACACGGGCCTACAGCATTTCTGCCTCCATCGAAAATGCAGCCAAAGCAGCCGTGATTCAATCGCGCGACCTGCGGGTCAGCAGCCGAGTACCTTAGCCACTAGACCAGCGCGGCGGGGCAATCAGCTTTTAATAAGCAGCACACATGTTGCCACTCCAGACGGGGGTCTATTTCAGAGACGACTGCAGAGCGCGTAGGACTGCGTTTCCTCCATCAGCTTGTCTTCGAAAGTATCCTATATATTACTGACACGAGATACTGCAACACAAACACCTGGGACAGGAAATGCATATGCGCAATCACTACACGGCGTTCTTAGGTTCAACACACAGTGGGAACCTTATGACAAGCGTACATTCTGAGAAGTATGCGATTAGACCTTATACAACCATTTATGTTCGGCATGCACTCATGTTATTCCATACCAATTTCGACACAAATCAGGTTGATGCGAGGTCGTTAAGGAGGTGTCATGTTTATCGAGACATACGAGACGTGTATGAAACGATCTTTAGGTTACGACCTGCATTCATAATCCATTTAGTCATGCATTCATGCCATACCACGCTAACTTTAGGAGATATGAAGCTAATGAAACGGCCGTGGGAGAATGAAGACGTTGGTGAATGGACGATTGGACGAATGGGTTGATGGACGGACAAGTCTCAAAGGGCCTTTGTTTTGCCAAGAAATGCGTCGCATTTAATAGCAAGCAAGCAGAAACGTGACACATCGTTTCCAAGCCTTTCTATAGTGGATGGATGAATGAATGGATATGGTGTACCCTTTAGAACGGGCGGTGGCTATCGCCACCAAGCCGTACTACTTAAAGAACCAAAAACTAGGTTTATTTTTTTCCCTTTAAATAGTGAGGCTGAATATTCGTACTTTGCAGTGAAGGGTTTAAGTTTCACTCGTGCCTTGACTTTAGCCACCAATCAGATAACCTCCTTCTAGTTAATTTTACCCACTTAAAGTCTATTTTGCCCTCCATGTCCCTAAACCGCAGTGCTTTGAAAAACTCTGCGCCATCATCCTGAACTATAGGGTGAAGCCCTTTACAGAACATTATCAAGTGTTCTCTTCCTCTCCACACGCATTGCATACCGTGTCTACCCCTTCGTATTTGGCCCGATATGCCTTGGTTCACAATACTCCCGTCCTAACCTCAATTAGTAGAGAACTACCCCGAGTATTGTCGTAGATCCTTTCCTTGGCAATTTCCTGCTTAAAAGATTGATAGATCTCTAGTGCGGACTTCTTAATCGTGCCAATTCTCCACATATCAGTCTCAGCTTCCTTCACCTTCTTCTTAACCAATTATTCTTTTTGGTTTGGCCCCCTGCTGTTTTCTAAGTATTTACCAATCAATTTTCTTGTTCGCTTCCTCCATTTTGTATCGACATTCTTCATGTACAAGTAGCTGAATACCTTCCTAGCCCAAAGCTCCTCCCCCATTTCTCTCAATCGCTTCTCAAATTTTATCTTGCTGCTAGATTCCCTGCCCTCAAATGATGCCCATCCCATATCACCTTGTACTCCCTGATTTGGTGTATTCCCGTGAGCTCCTAAGGCAATGCTACCTATTCCACGTTGCTTAATTTCTAATCTTGCTTGAACTTCTGATCTCATGCACAAGACTGCATTGCCGAACGTCAGACCAGGAACCATGACCCCTTTCCGTATTCCTCTCACAACATTATACCTATTGTAATTCCACAGTGCCCTGTTTTTCATTACCGCTGCATTCCTGTTACCTTTAGTCGTGACGTATATTTCGTGTTCCCTTAGGTGCTTGGCCCCATTGCTTATCCGTAAGGCCAGATATTTGTATTTATCTGTTATCTTTAGCGTGACCCCCTATATTCTAAGCTCACTACCTTCATCGTCATTAAAAATCATGACTGCTGATTTTTCTTTAGTGAATCTGAAATCTAACCTATCTCCCTCATTACCGGAGATGACCACCAATTTCTGCAAATCTTCCTTGTTGTTGGCCATTAGCCCTATATCATCTGCGTACATCAATGCTGGTAGTGCCTGTTCAATGAGTTTTCCTTGTTTGACGAAAAAGAGGTTGAAGCCAAGTCCACTTCCCTCTAGTTTGGCCTCTAATCCTTGTAGGTACATCATGAATAATAAGGGTGACAGAGGACACCCCTAGCTAAGCCCCCGTTTTACCTCTGCAGGCTTGGATATCTGTTTTTCCCACTTTATAACTACCTTGTTACCTTTATAGATATCCTTTAAAAGATTAGTGACTCCATCTTCCACGCCGAGTGTGTCCAGTATTCCCAACAATTGCTCTCGAAGTACGGTTGACCAACGTGTGCGCCACCTTTGCCAGCGAGTTGGTACGAATCAAGTATATGGGCGGCGGCGCGACTGCTAAGACGGAATGTCGACGAAGTTTCGTGTATAGGTAATCGTTAGGCTAGCATGACGTTGCCTCTGTCCGTCTTCTCTTCTGATCCTGCGCGTCAAATCCAAATGCCTATGCTGAGCGCTTATTTTCTTTAATACACTTGAAAAAAAAGAAAACAGAGATATGCGTAAGAAAATTAAGCAGCACCATTCGTCGACTAGATTTCACTACAATAAACTGGACTGGTATCATTACGTGATTTTTCCAATGCATACTTTATTCAACGCCATTGGAGAAAAACTAATTCAACGTTGAATGGTCTTATACTGAGTTGTTGGCTACAGAATTCGAGAGAATTCTTTTATAGCGTGTACTCTATTGTAGATATGTTATTGCAGACGTGCTGAATTGATTATTTTTGCATATTTACGAGATATATTTGGCTTGAAGACAAAAAAAAGAGGGGGGGGGGGAAAGGTGTGCTGTTTATTCTGTGTTTAATTATTAAGAATGGAGTTGTGGTGGTGGTAACAACTTTATTAATAACTGCGGCAATCTCGTGGCCTGGGCCTACAGGCCGGCCCCTAGGAGGACCGGAGACCCTCTCTCCTCGCCGCCTCGCGGGCTTGCAGGATGGCCAACAGTTGATTCTGGAGGTCGGAGCTGCGCAGCGCAGCCGTCCACCGCGCCGAATACACCTCTAGGGAGACTGAATTTTCTTCAGATAAAACCTAGCAAAAAATTCATTCACGGTAATAGCTACAAATGTTGGTTTAAAATTAAGGTTGAGTTTCAGCTGTCGTTGAGCTTAGGTTATGGCACCTCTTGAAATCTACCAAACGGAGACGTTTGGCAGATTTCAAATTTAAGCGTTCAAGTGTAAGCTGCTACGCATACCTTTAATCTCGGGTTACAAAAACACAGAATGAAGGCACGGGACACGCAGTGACTGCCACAAACGGAATCGCCAGCATTTTCAATGTTTTCTCATTGCATTGAGGTGGCTTTTCTCGCACTGCTTCAACTATCGCTGCTTTAATATTGATTAGCTGCTGTGCTTCGTATTTTTCACCTAACCGTACGTGTATACCTTAAGCGAGGCTAATATAAATTGCCTATTATAGGAAAGCGTACAACTGCATCGGAAAGCAGATAGAAAATGGGTGTCGTCGTGTTAGGCAACGCTCTGTCGCGTGAAAGTCGCAGCGTCAGAGCACTTAATCCTCATCGTTACCTTCATTACCCCGCACACAGGGTTACCGGAGAGGTATGACTGGCCACATTGGTGGCGCCATGCTGTTACGCTCCCCAGAGAAGACGTAGCTCTAATTGGATGACGAAGTATTAGATTATCGGAAACACTGTAGCCACAGTCACCACTGTTTCATTATTTGTTTCTCGCACCGTAAACGGGATTTAATTAGGGGGAACGCCTTAGTGCGACACTAATGAAAAACTTTGACCACCTTCAGTTTCGTAACGCAGACCTAAGTCTAAGTACACGTTTGTTTTGGCATCTGGCCCTCTCTAAATGTCTGCTCCGTGTCCGGTAATTCATCCCACGTCCTCGAACTAGAAGGGGCAACACTTTTTATGTTAAGATTCAACGGATGATAAGAAATAATGTCTGAGAAGCTTTGTTGGAGCATAATCTACTGAGAAATGTTTCTGTAAGAGTTTTTCTTCTCCAATGACTGCCCCTCGACGACTGCTGCCGACGTTCAGGAAGCTTCAGTCTGTCCGAAAACGAAGCGCACCTATGAAACACGGAGACATCACAGAGGCAAAACTGAGCCGTGCTTATGGTGTCATCTTGTGAAGATGAAAATAGGCCGCAACTGAGCAAATTTTTTTCCCTTCTCTGAAGCCATGTTATTAATTATACATGTCTAAAATAAAGATTCAAATCAAATAAATTCAGCTTGGTTATGTGGCATAGACACAATTATTCAAACGGTGATTAAATACTGCAAAGGTATGAACAGCGACAACAATTTATTATGTGCGTTAGATAGTTTATAGCGATTTGTATATTAAGGATGCTTCACGCACTTTCCAAAACCTGTACACGTGCATGCTTGTATCCAGCCGTTTTCTTTTAACGCTGGCTCGGGGTCATTCGGTATGAAGCGCTCTTCAATGACCAAAAGAAAAAAAAATAGCTTGGTGGCATGATGGCGTGAGCCCGCGCCATAGAAATTTCAAGTGCGAGAGCATGCATGCGTGTCTATAGAATCTAGCGAATAATCTATAGCATGCGTGTCTAGAGAATACAAACAAACATTTCGGAAGAACTCTAGAATCATGTCGAATTAGCAGGAAGTCAGACGATAACCTAATTGTTTTGAGACAATTTAAACAAATGTCTACAATAATAAACAGCTTTATATGTGCTATTTCGAGATATAACTGATGCGTAATGCAACGTTTACCAGGAAATAATTCGTGCTGATTGAAAAGAGCTATAGCATAAACGGCAACCTGTGCATAGCTTCTGAGGTAAAGATAACCGAGAAAGTAGAGTATGCCTTGAATACGAAGGAATTACTTGCAAGGAGAACGTTGATGTAAGCAAGGGGCAGAGATGGGATGACCGTTGTGTTTCGGTGTTATTCACGCTGCACACGGAGAATATAGAAATAGTACTAGAAAGGAGCACCATTGGCTTTAATCTGTCACAATGAACAGGCTGACGTAGTGATAGAGCAAACGATCACAGATTTATTTTATGCTGACGAACAAGGACATTGTGTAACAAGATGGGGAATGATGGTGAGCAATGATAGCAATGTCAGCAATAATATCTCGTGTTTAACGATCTAAAACCACAATATGATTATGATAGACGTCGTAGTGGGGAGCTCCGTAAACTTTAAGCATTTAACAGTACATGCATGGTATAGTCATACCGCCGTATACAGGGGCCTCTACAGTTTCGCCTCCACCGAAATGCGACCGCAATAGCATTGGTCAGCTGGTATCACTACAAGACCAGGAAATACAGACGGTAAGACAATGCAAGAACCTTGGAGTACGGATAAATACGAGTAGAAGATACATGGGAGAATCTGCCACGGAAACAAAGGAAGGAAAGATGCCGCAAGGCCAAGGGTATATCCCATTAGACCATGCTCGGTTTGTCCTCAGCTGCCAAATGGTCTCCCCTGCAATCCATATTCTCATCACGTATGGCGACAAGTTAGAAATGAGCTTTTCGCAAAGGAGACAGGCGAATGATTCCTCTACACTGAGGCAATTCGCACTCTGGATCAGGGGACGTTGGCAGGGGGGGGGGGGTGCAAAAGGGGCACTTGCTCCCCTCAAGCATCACCAGTACTTGGCGCACTCAAGCTATACCAGCACGCTCCCACTCCCCCAGCCTCGCTGAAACACGGGTTCGCACCCCCCAAAACACTGACACCAACGAACATATTACGACGTGCACAACCTGTGACATCCGGGTTAGTCGCTTGCATGCTCAGTCTCCATGCTACCTGTAAAATTTATAGGTCTAGAAGCCTAAAGTTGGTCATTTCAACAGGCTTACAAAAGAAAAAAAATAGGAAGAAACGTGGGAAGAAAAATTAAGGTTGCTTCGCCTTATAGTGACACCCAACCCGAAGAAAGTATGGACCTGATTATTATTATTAATATTATAATTATTATTATTATTAATATTAAGAAGAAGAACAAGAAGAAGATGTTCCTCTGCCGTTTATGGCTCTCGCCCACAACGGGTGATCAGCCAAGAACCGGGCGACAGGATCTTTAATTTTGAGGGATATGGATCTAAAAGCCTCCAATGAAAATAAAGTTTATAAAATTAAATGAAAACTAATGAATGAAAACACTGGACAGAGTTCTTTGTTTCTCTTCGGTTTTCTTTCTTTCCACTTTTCTTTCTTGCCTGTCTCTTTTCCGCTTTTTCTGTGCTTTTCTCTACACACATTTATTGATTCGCATTTCTCTTCCCATATTTTGCTGTTTTCTCTCTCTCTCTCTCTTTCTCCATTCTTCACTTGCTTCCTCTTTCAACTTTTATTCGTGGTTTATTCACGCACTAATAATATAATTAAGGCCGTCGAAGAACAAGAGCAATGAGACTTTTCTTCAGCCCGAGCGTGCACTGAGTATGTTCAAGTAGGCTATGCTATGTGTAGTTTGAACAAGCAAGTTTCAATTTTGACCGCAGATCTTTACCAGCGCCACTTTTCTAAACTGTGGCATCTGACGTCTACTTCTTTCAGCTCCTCGATTACTCAAGTCCGTAATTTATGTTCAAGGAAGTTTCATTGCTGCGGCCTCATTTCATGGTAGATGCACTGTTATATTACCGTATACCTTGCACCTGGAGGAACCACCCTTCTTGGATTACATTGAATCGCGGATATATGAACATGAACATTCAAGGCTCACTCTTTCAGTGTCGTCTGCTGTCACAAGAAACGCCTGCACTGCCTCCAAAGTTACGTTGTGAGTCTGAGCACCTATTTTCAAAAGAACTCGCAACAGTTAAAGGTTTCTGTCACGAGGCCACAGTCCGCGCTTCAGTGCAGCCAGTGACCAGCTAGTAGAGACGGCTACCACTTGTCATTCGTGAGCAAGGCTCGGCAAAAATACAGAAATTAGGAGCCCAGCGTATCATTGGGCTTGTTGACTCGTCAGAGTGGGTGTCGCCTATTGTGGTGGCTATAGGAAAAAAGATGGCGTGATTCGCATGTGCGTAGACTTACGGGAGCCAAACAAAGCAGTGGTTGTGGACAGTTTTTCTTTGTCACTAACTGAAGAACCATTGAACAGCTTGGCTGGGGCGCAGTGATTCTCGAAGCTTGACCTAGCATCTGCGTACCACCAATTACCACTCAGTCCAGAGAGCCGTCACCTTACCACCTTCATAACTCCCAATGGACGCTTTTGTTTCAATAGGGTTTGCTTCGGACTGGCATCGGCGTCTTCAGCATTTCAAAAATTGATGCATATTATCCCAAAAGGGTGGAAATGCGTCGTGTTTTACGTTGAAGATATTGTTGGTCTTGTGACAATATAATCGTGTCTGGACGCTCCCGAGAAGATCATTTGCGTATTTTCCGCGCTGTTTTGAAGCGGCTTCCTGATGCGGGCCTCAGGCTCAATCACAAGTGTGTTTTCGGCGTCGCAGAGCTCACTTTCCCTGGTCATGTTGTCAGTGCTAGAGAATCATTTCCACTAATGTCATCCATTGAGGTAATAGCCAAGGCACCATCACCTGAAAACATCAACGAACTGTGTTCGATGCTGGGGCTTGCAGAAGCACGGACTGCTGGGCGAGTTGGTAATTCATCTTAACCGATGAAAATTTTTTTCGCAAACTCAGTTAACATGGGACTCGCAGGTTTTTACTCCAAGCTCTTTCCCCATTTTTCTGACGTTGTGGAGTCAATGTGTGCCTTGCTTCGAGCAAATACGCCTTTCGTTTGGACCACGGCAACACAAAACAGCTTGGAGCAACTGAAAGCCCTGCTACCATCTTGCGAAGTTCTTCATCTTTTCGATCCTCACCTACCTGTGTGTTACGACGGATGCCTCAGGATATGGCTTAGGTGCAATGCTTCAGCAGAATAACGGAATGTCACTGCAAACTGTCATGGTCGCCTCGCGTGCTCTGCAGCTGCAAGAACGGAAGTACTCAGTCAGCGAACGTGAGGCTCTTGCCTGCGTCCGGGCTTGCGAACATTGGCACGTTTACCTGTGGGGGAGGCCACTCATGCCACGGACTTATCATGCGGCGTTGGTTACGCTCCTCTCAACGAAAGGTACATGTCACCGTCCATTAAGCATGTCGCACTGGTCCTCGTGGTTGCTTTGCTACAGCTACACCATGAAATACAAAAAGAGCAGCGAAAACGTCATGGCTGACGCTTTCTCCCGGCTGCCCGTACAGAGTTTACTCTTCAGCCCACCTGAAGAAGAATTCGTATGCCTTTTGTATCATATGCCTTTTGACGTATAACAACGCGAACCACAAGCTTGGTTACCTGCGTCGAAACTTTTCCTCGGCCCAATCGTCACTTAAGTTAACATTCCACAAAAGCTTCGTTAGACCAAAATTAGAGTACGCATGGGTCATCTGGGATTCTGCTCACGTAATTCTCATTCATACGCATGAAGCTATTCAGAATCGCGCAGCACGTTTCATCTTATTGAACGATTCGTTAACGTCATTCCGCTGTCACATCCATAAAGAGAACTCTAAACTTGCTTGGCCTTTCAATGAGCCACAGATTGTCTCACCTTGACCTTCTCTACAAAATCTATCATTATAACAGCCATTTGAAAGACGCCCTATATTTCATGCACCTGGTTACATATCATCAAGAATCTATAATCGCTATTAAGGTAGGCCTGCCATCTGGTCACCCCAGATTGTACAACAACTTATTTGTTTTGAGCGCAAGCGCTGCCTTGAACCACATTCCGCCCTTTATCATGCAGGGCGAAAAATATTTCAGAATGTGCCTTACAAGATGCCCTGCATTTTTTTCTTTCCTCTCCCCTGTTAGCTGCATTTGTATGGATTGTTATTCCACACTCCTTTCTGTCATGGCGTCGGGCTTTGAATGTATCTTTAATAAATAATTAAATAGATCAACAGCCCTGTCGAAAGGACTTGAGAGTAGCAAACTGGACAACTAGAACGTAACTTTTGTCCTACTGTATTCGAATATAGCCAATACTTATTAGCTTTTCATGAATTTTTTAGCAATGAGGTCAATTTTTAAATTTTATGCCGCCCTTGCCACGGAGTTATTGTGCGTGCTACCACAGCAAGGATGACCATAGGACCCGCATTGCAACAATATCCACTCCATTTTCCATTGTTCCTCGCTTATCATCTGCAAGCCGAGAGGCTGATAGTGGCCATAAAAGCTATGTGGAGCGGCGTACAAAACAACGTGGAAAGAAAAAAGAGGTGATATAAAAGGGATGATATTACAAAATACGAACAGAAAGAGGCGTGATAGCGAAGTTAATTAGTTGTATTTTTCTCGTCTCATTTTTTTTGTGTTCCTAAGTGCGGACTATAGAACGTTGCACAATCTGCAGCTTAGACGTAGTAATCACGTTGACTAATGAACATGACGATATTTGCTCATTTAAGTCATAAGCAAAAAAATAAAATGGGTAAAAAACAGGCGATGGATGATCTCGCATGCGTTAATTATCCACAGATATCCAAAGAACATGTAACAATGAACGAAGCTTTTCATTCCGGAAGATAAACGGTCAGTGTATGGAACAACATGTTTTTGCGCTCGGAGCAGAGGTAAATGGAAACAAAAATGCACTTGAGGCTACGAGATATGCTGTTTTTGATCAGTATACTGGCTTAACGACGTGGCTTGTGCGCATAGTGCTTGCGTGTACCAAACATTAGCGAGCACTGATATCATAAGGATTTTGAACTCATCGAGTACAAGATCTTATATTCATTTCGTTCATACGTTTTTTCTAATTTTTATGCACATACGAAGCGAGCAAAAAGAGGTAGTCGTCGCCGGGAAACAGTGACAACTCCTGCGTTAATTTCAATAGCGATAAATGAAATATATAGCGATGTCTATAAACAAATAAAGCATGGTGCACTTTCAATCTCAATACAGTGGATTAGTTCTGGTCTGCACCTAACCCGCCGCGGTGGCCTGCTTGAATAATATAAGGTCTGGATTTTACCGTCCCAAAATGATGATATTATGAGAGATGCCGTAGTGGAGGGCTTCGGAAATTTCAGGCAGCTGCGCTTCTTCAACGTGTACTTAAATCTAAGTTTGGGCCTCGAACATTTTCGCCTCCATCGAAAATGCAGCCGCCGCAGCTTGGGTTCGATCCCGCGACCATCGGGTTAGCAGTCGCGCGCCATAATCACAGCGTCGGGGTGGGTCTGCTTGAATGCGGACTAGAAGGTCGCGGTGTCGAATCTCGGCCACGAAAATCGCATTTTCAACGGCGGCAAAATGCTAGTGCCTCGTGTGCATCAGGGGCACCTTGGAAAACACCAGTTGGTCGAAATCTCTGGAGCCCTTTATGCGGCGTTGCTCATAATGATATCCAGGTTTTGGGAAGTTAAACCCGATAATTCATTATTATTTGTCGGTTCCTTCATTCCTTATCTAACCAATATATATTAATTAAGTGCTATGCTATCTGCGCGAACTTTACCTTTACACTGAGCGGAGCAGCCAGCCAGATCTTGTTTCGCGGATAATGCGACATCGACATGGTGTAGTCAGGCTGATTAAAAAATTTCACATTCGGCGCCCTATCGAAAAGGGCTACAAACGACTATTGTCTATTCATATATATAATCTAGTGGCATTACGTGAACTGGAATATACCTAAAGGGTGCCGTCTGTTTCCTATCGACGATGGTCCCTGGAGAAACTTGAACGCACAGAAACTACGGACGAAAGGTCAAAACAATGATACGAAAGGGAAATCAAATTACAGCAAATGCATCACTTGCTATGCAGTCTAGAAGTCTCGGCTGTGCCAGGGGCGATTCGGCTATTCATATATCTGCATATTCGGCGGTCAATGGCGCACCGCGATCGGTACCGCGGTAGCCAGAAGAGGAGGGTGGGCGTGGCCGCCGATTACTCCACTTGTGTGCGCATCACACAGCGGCGCCGGCGAAGGCGCAGAGGGAAGGTGCGAAACAGAGCCGAGTGGTCGCGCGCCTCCTTCTCTGACCGGCAGCCAAGTTTAAGCCGGGCAAATACACGCGTACGCGCGCCGGACCCGACGGTGGCGGCACGCGCACTCCGGGCAGTTGCATGTATTAGAGAGGGGAGGTCGGCGTAAACTAGTTGGCATTCCGCGCCTGGGCGTATACTGCGCACCGAAGGCACCCGATGCGTGCCCGGCGCAGGCCGCTCTTCATCAGCCAAATCAGCGGGCCGCCGGCGCGCACTGCATACGAAAGCAGGCCCGGCGCGGTCCTCTGGCGCCGCGCGCAGCGTGACCTGCAAGCTGACGTTCCCCCGCCGCAGCCGCCGATCGCCTCGAGGTCGCGGCCCGGCGATGCGACGAGCCCTGGCTGCCATGGATGGGACTCCCGCATGGCGCAACGCAACAGACGCCGTCACGAATGGTGCGCGCGCCCCACTGGTCGTGGACCAAGGATATGCTATGCACAGATCATTATTCCGGCGAGTAACTCGCTGTATTCGAGCGCCCGCACGTAAAGGTCGTATTGTCAGCGCTCGCGCTTCATCGGTTCTGCGTCAGTGCTTTTTGTCTCGCTCCAGCACACGTTTGTCTGTTCGAGCAATGTGAACGACTCGAATGCTCCTTACAAGTACTTTGCGAGTTTACTGAAAGATGATTAGAGTGATGACAAGTTATGCCATTGGAAGAAAACACTATATATTTAGCGGGGAAGCTAAAAGTGCTGTTGTCATTCCTTCAGTCATTCAACATGGTTATTCATAATAAAATCTAGAATTGTACATCCCAATACTACGATATGAATATGAGGGACATCGTGGTGGAGGGCTCTGGAATTTTTGGCTATATAATGTTTTTTAACGTGCCCTGACATCGCACAGTACACGGGCCATTTCGCCTCGATCGAAATGCCACCGTCGAGGCCGGGATTGAACGTGCGACCTTTGGGTCAGCAGCCCAGCAGCGCAGCCACTGTTCTACCGAGGATGGCCATTGAATACGGTTGTCCCGTATGGCGTCAATGCTGCTGCTGGGGAAAGAAGGCTGGTTGGTGGAAAGATTATGATTCTTGCAGCTCGATGAATCCGGCGGCCTGCTAGTACCGTATTTACTAGCTTGTAAATTGACTCAGGTATAGTTCAGCCCCCCCCCACAAAAAAAAGTAACAACAAAAACGTGAAAAAAAAAAAACCTGGCTCCAACAATGGAGTCCGGATGGCTGCTGACTCCATAGCTTGGAGACAGTGCCCGTCCGTTAAGGCCCTTTTCTCTCCTGACCTCGTAAAAAGTAGCGCTGCAATATTTTAGGAACCTGTCAGCAACTAGCCCCAAAACGTGTTCTGTACTGTCACAAAGCTCAAAACAAAAATAAACAAAGAAACAAACAAAAAGGCAATTCCAGGGAACAAGAGCGGCTCCACGGCAGCGCTTTGCAATTATGCAAAAAAGCTAGCTTCACGGCAATACATGGGGATGATTATTTAGAAAATTTTCTGCGAATTGTTGCTGAGTGGGTAGGTCATGCAAATGAAAAGACGATATATGTTACAGGAAGAGCCTGTAATCAAACAGAATGTCGTAACTCGGCCACGAATTTTTCGTTTGTGCCTTATAACCGGCGGTACTATTTCCAGTTTTTATTGTGTGTACCCCCCCCCCCCCCCACGCTTCAGATCTCAAATTTCAATAAAGGGAGTCAATCTAAAATTGTCTAAACAAGGTACTTAAGACAGGCCGGCGACAATGAGAAAACCTAATGGCGGAGCTTTGCTGAAGAACCTGAACTCTTGCAGATTAAATTGTTATTCGCAAAACGATGATTGCGTTAAAGACAATACACATTGCACATACGCTTCTTGTCAAACCGATGCATCCATGGTCACCTTTATCAATCCGAAAAGGAATCAAATACATACGCATTTCAGCTGTCTTATACGACCTCATCAACCGCAGGAAAATTGTTTGCAATACTGTCTGCATCGCGCTACATTCAAAAGCGAATACAAATCGCGACGCCGATCAGCCGGTGAAGCCGGCTGATCAGCGCCGTGATTTGTACTCGTCAAGCCGGTGAATATGAAGGGAACGAATATGAAGTGCTCTCGAATATTACCGAGGGTTCGTACTTGAGAGCAAATGATTCATTGTTACTACATTGTTGTGAAATCCATCTCAGTTGTATTGTGATTCAAGCAGCCAAGTGTGCATGTTCGTGTGCTGCTTGCACTGCCTTAATTCAGAAAATATACATTTTTTGTTGTTTTATCAACTCATGGCTCTAACTCGTTCTTTGGACCCGAACCGACGTTAGAGGGCACGTTAAACGGATTTACTCCTAAATTGTTCGTGCTGTTAATGAAACGTTAAACGAGCGAGAAGTGAGTGAAGAAAATAACAAGAATATTCCAGAAGATAGGTTCACGTCACTGTCGCTGCTAATGTTTCAGCACACAAGACAGCCATATACAAACGCAAGACTAAGAATGTCGTATCTAGACTACCTATATCAGGCACAGGATGAAGTGCTGCGTATGCTAAGACAGTTTTAAGCCCGTGGTTGCAGAGTGACATGTCCGATCAGAATTCAGATCCTTGGGGCCTCCCCTCAATTATCAATTCTGTATGCATTGGATGCAAGCAAATACTGAATTGGTTCAGCGTCTGCAGCATTAAGCCGCCCGCACTGAAAACGATTCCAGAACACTTTGTACAAAACACTTTGTCTTAAAAAAGGCGTAGATGAACGTGCTTGAAGGGGTATTGATACCAATTTTCAAAGCTAACTCTACCCCGCCTTACAAATGATCCGTACGCGAAAGCGGCTCTGACTCAGCCCCAGTGAAGCTCAGGAAATGTTTAGAAGATATTTTATTTTGATGTATGAAGTAAATTTTAACTGAATTTCTTACTGATAGTGATACTAGCGTGAAGTCGGGATGTAATATCAGTCCTGGTGACTTCACGCACCAGTATGACTATAGTTGTGCTCATGTCAGGTACTAAACAGATAAAATGGCCGCTTGTACGTTATCAACGAAGCCATAAAGCTGAGTGGCCGCAGAAACGTCACAATATCTTCCGCTAGCACGTGATGAGAAGCTCACGCCATGTTTTGACGTCAGGTCAAAGCGGGAACCGAAAGAAGTGTTTGAAAACATGCTGTAAGTAATTTTGAGGACACACTCATGGTACACTTCCTATAGGCTCCTGAGTGCTTGGTCAAACAATAACTGAAAATGATTGCAATATTGATGAAAGAATAGTAAACTAATACTAATATTTTTGACACAAAAATAACGACAACAGAAAATGATCGTGTCCAGTACGCCTTCAAACCAAAATTATCTACAGTAACTGATCAGCTACCACGGAAAGCCTGTCTGGTTATGCCACGCGTTAAGGCATTCCGTAACCGCGTGCAGCAAGCAATGACAAGCTGTCCACATTTATCTTCGTATTGCTGGCACAGGAGTCACGTGACAGAAATTGAGGTCTTTAAAGGGCCACTCAATGGGCTCTCAAAATACAAAAAAGAGCGCAATATTTTTTCCTGATAATTCTTGTCCTTCTTGACAAACTACTGTGACGTAGACAGTAGTTCCCGTGACGTCTACAGCGTATACGTGCTCTCGATTCGTTGATATACGCGAAATATCACATATGATTTGTCTTCTGCACTGCTTTGCCATGCAGCCGCCCATCCATTCTTTTTTGACTGACATGAATATCGTGCACACTCATCCGATCAAACTTCATTTTTTGTGTTTACAACCGCGCAAGCGGCGATAACAGCGTGCAGCCGAGAAGCGTGAAATCCTGATAGGCTCTAGCTTAGTGCTGATATTGTTCACGTGCATTCATGAACTAAGGGGCGAGCAAGATGCATCGTGTGTATGAAAGAGAGGAGAAAATCACCCCCTCGTCTTTAAACGCGGGGTGGTGAGTGGCCCTTTAAGGGCACGCGTGACCGCTGCGTCGTGGCTCTCGGCGACAGATCTAGAGAATGAACCGATACTGCGCGTGTCCGTTGCTATGACGACAAATGTTCGAGAAGAAAGAGGAGGAAATTGGCTTTGGCTGAGCTCTGAGGATTCGAGAATACGCACAATTGTTTTATGTGTTCGCAGCTGGAAAAGTAGGGCCACCATCACTGTAAAAGTTCACGAGTCTATGTCGTACGCATTTGCCCGGATGTAGATGAGGACATACAACGCCTTGCTTTGGAATATGTCGGACACAATCCATAAAGACAGTCATTGCGCGATTTAATGGCGATGAACCGCATGCAGCGCACTTCAATCTCAGAAAGACCCTGGGTCAATGATCAACGCATACGTAACATTACTAAGTCGGGTGTTGACACTATAGAAATGTCAAGACGGGAGAGATATTCCGTAATATTATTGAGAATGCAGTTTTGTATCAGGTCGATGCTCATTGTATGTACCGTATAGAACGTATTAGATGGTGTTACCTTATTCGTCGCTGCACGGCGGTGACCTTGGACATAAGGCGATGTAATTTTGGTATAGGACATAATTTGTTCAGGAAAGAGGGAGCGACGTTTCGCTGATTTTGAGAAATATTTGTAAATTTCAGGCAGCGTGCTGTGCTATATCGCTTGGCTAGCGCGTTCTTAACAGCCTCGACTACCGATTGGCTGCGTTTTTTGATCATGCATTCTCAAGTAGTGTTGCAGGGCCCCTTTAAATATAAAGCAAGACCACCTACCTTGGCTCGCACCACAAGATTACTAGACTGTCGATCATATCAAAATATGTAATATACGTTTCATTCTAACTCTCGCATCCAACCAGCCCACAGCTTTTCAGCCAGCACAAGCTGCCACAAGTCGACCTAACAACCACCCTCTTGTACCATGACATCTCCTTTACTCGAATAGCCTATGAGAGGAACTGTTTTCCTAGCACCATTAAAAACCGGAGGAACCTTAGACCATCAGATATTTGTTTTAATGACACTATGATTATAAACAAAAGAATGGCTAATTCATAAATGTTCCACTAATTACAGTAAACAAATGCTACGGGTAACGCTACCAGCATTGCTAAATCGAATTAACGTTACACAAACCTCATTTATAAAACAACGGAGTCTACACAATTTCGCCACGAAGAACTTTACTTCAAAACACAAAGTCCATTTGTTTTCGTTTTCGTTGTTTCTCAAACAATATCTTTTTGAGTTTGTTTATGTTGTCTATGCAAGCACACTTTTTTGCATGCAGATTAGCCATCTGCAATATATTATTTGTCCATTCTTTTGATGTTGTTAGTGGCCAACGTTCACGATGACGTACGTGTAGGGTGGCCAAGACACCCTCAAGCTGTTTGATCAGCTTTACCCCCTGGTCTCGCACAATAAAATTGTTGTAAATAAATAAATAAATCAAATCAAATCATTTTATTATACACCTCATGTAAAGCACTAAAGAGGCGGCCTTCCAGGTATTCTTTAGAAAATAATAAAGAATAAAAAAGAAGATACATGGTTATCTAATTGTGCTAGTACGTCCATGGTGACGAGTTGACAGCTACGCTACATTACGACCAATTTTGGGAAATTTCAAGTCTATTTAGAGGACAGCTCTTAAGCGCTCGTTCATTAGTTCCGCATCGTCTGAGTGTGCAGCCGAGCGAACAGTTGGAACATGGGAAGATAGACGACAGAGAGAGCAGTGCGCAGCTTGAGGATCGGGTACAACATGCTTATATTACCTGTATAGTAAATACTGTAGATATCCTAGGTACTTTGCCGCTACGGCAAAGCACGGCCATTTTCTGGAAAGGTAACGTGTTTTCCACCCTTTCCTCTCCTGCCAGTGCGGTCTCATCGCACTTACACCTATTAGATCCTTTCAAGGCGCAGTTGGTGTAATTTGAATGCAACTAGTGGAAGCAATGCAAGTGTTTCCTCTGCTGCTTCTGCCAAGCGGACTATCCGAACAGAAGCTCAGCTGGCTCAACGCCGCCGATTATAGAATCCTGCAGTGCTGTAATTTTGCTTTCACTAACTTAGGATAATCTTCGGTGCCTTATTTCACTGATAGCGCAATAGAGCTTTTTCCCAGAACAATTAAAACCGTTGTGTATATTTCGTCCTGATTATAAAGTTATGTGCGACTCTTAGCATCGTCCGCCGTGGTGGAGCAGTTGTTATGGTGCTCGACTGCTGAGCACAAGGTCGCGGGTTTGATCCTGGCCATAGTGATGGCGTTTCCATGAATGCGAAATGCGAGAGGTCCCTTTGGTGCCTCAGCGAACGCCGGTTGCATTTTAAAGATAGAGTCAGAGGCGAGAGTTAATAACAAAACCAAATATATTCTCAGATAAGGCAGTTAAAGTAATACATAAACATGCACGCTCAGCAATTATCAATATCAAATACGTTACGACTGACACAGTACTCCGACACATTCAAAATAACGGGTACAAATAACAACTCGCGCTAAAATGCAATCTCATGCATTAGATATCAAAGAACACACATAGATCAGAATCTTCGTCAAACGTATTCAGTCCAAAGTTATTGGAGCTAATCTTGAATGCTTCTCTTCCAGGAAACACTCACACTATAGCCAGCGCTGGTTGTCGTCCCATTCGTCCGAGGCTTCCCTTTTGGGAAACGCTCTTCAAAACTTTCCCACTCACGGCTTCGTCATTCGATTATTCTAGATCAACTGACCGCACTGCAGCAACAAGACTTATTCGCCGACATCGCGATCGGCCACTCACGCACTGCCGCTGCAGGACAGGACTTCGCACGTTGGAGCAATCACACACTGACTTCATCTCCTTCTGCGACTCCCTCCGCTGAGTGCTCATATCCGCTAGCCACGAGGTTCTCAATGCTTCGAGGCTTTTCCTCGGCGCGCAGCACAGCCAAAGCCGGGGAAAGGACGAGTGACGCAACTCGGCAGTGCCTTCCTCTTTCCTTCCAGGTGGTTCTGGAATTCGATCAGCGTTTGATCCGAGAGAGTTGTCGGCGGGCGGCAGCCGTTTCGAGGGAGCCTTTCCCTCTCTCTGTGCGCACGCGCGCGCGTGTGCTTGCGCGTGTTGTACGTGCTTGTGCGCGTGCGTGCTTTTTGGCCCCCTATATATGAAAATATAAAAAAAGGGGTGTGGCCCGCCCCTCCAGGAGGTACAACAGACTCAAGCCAATCTAACACTAATAAAGAGGGAAATTGTGCGTGTATGCGCGTGCCTGTGTGTCTGTGTGTGAGAGAGAATGTGTACATGTGTGTGTGCGTGTGTGCGAGAAAGGATAAATATCACTAGATGCAGTGATGAATAAGGCATAAGTGGTGCCGATGCGCATACAAAAACAAAAACAAACGCTTATTAGACGAGCAAATACTTCCCCATCCGCCGTTGCTCAATTTTAGGCTCCGCGTTCCTTCTCATCCTTCGCTTCCTTTCACCGCCCACCGAAGAACATCGCGACCAACACATTTCGTAAAAAGGTTGCCTTAAAAAAAAGTTGGGTCTGACGCGGTATTCCTTTCACCTCCTCTGTATGGCCCTTCAACTTTTCTTGTTTTCCTGCTTTTCTTTTTTTTTTTGCCCGTCGCTGACGCGCTCGCGCCGGGAACCGACAGCCGCGGCTTCCAGCGCTTGTTGCTGCACTCGACGCTGTCTCCGGTGTCCTCGCGGTATTTGCCGTCTCGCCACCGCAAACGCTGGCGTTCGAGCGTGCATCGCAGCCAAAAGAGACACCCGAGAGGCTTACATCGCCCTCCATAAGGGGGAAAAAAGAGAGAATAACGAGGAAATCCTCAAGTAGGTAAAAAAAAATTGAGTAAGAAAGGAAATAAGAGGGTTTAAGAATAACGCAGAAAACAAAAAGGCGCTAAGACGAAAGGGCTAAGCGTGTGTGCTTCGGAAAGTGAGACGCTGCTGTAGCGTATAACAGAAAAAAAAAACGGGAATAGAAAAGGGACACGGTAAGGGAGAGTGTAGAAAAAAAAGGGTGTCGGGAGGTGCGATGAAGGCCCTTGGAGATGAAGGAAAAGTAACAAGAGACCAATGAGCATTGGGTAAGAGAAAAAGGAAAAGGAGCACATAAAAGGCAGGACCAGGAGTGGCCAAACGGAAGAATGAAAACAGTGAAGGGAAAGGAAGAGGGTGGGGAAGTTGGCAGACGTCGAGTAAGAGGAGGTAAATAAGACGCAATAAAAGAGGAGTAAGGAAACAAATACAAGTGCAGGCACAAAAAAGGGGAAAAAAGGGGCGGGGGGGGGGGAGAGAAACGAGCACCGCGCGCACGCTGCTGGCTCGGGGGCTTCGCTATAAGGGAAGACACCGCCGCCAGACAGGACGCAGTCTGCGAGGCGCGCACAGTCCGTGGGGAACGGGAAGCCCGGGGTTTCCCCGGAACAGGAAACTGGGATCATCGCTGCAGTCTAGTGCCGCCGCCGGGAAGAAGCGAGAGAAAAGTAAATGAAAGCCGAGAGAAAAGAGCGTACTCGACGCGGCCCGCCGCACCGCTCGGCCGAATGGAGCTAAAACAAGTTCGGAAGTGACGCAACGCGGGAATACCCCGGGCTGCTTTTTTTTTCTCGCCCAGAGCTCAGCGCTTTTCTCTTGTTCGAGCGACGCTCTGGGCGCAAGACGCGCGAAAAAGGCGGTCGTCGTAATTAGCGCCGCGGCGTCGTCGCTATAGGCTCGGCTATATACTCGCTTTTGTCAGTAGCACGTGGCTCGCCGAGAGTTTAGTTTCGCCGCGTGCATCAGCGAGTTAGTGTGCGTGCTACTTGGCTTCGCCGAAAGAACGCTGCGACGTCGAGGAAGCGGCGGTTAGCGCAAAGCGATCCCTCGTCGGCCAGCGTTTAGCTTGAATCTACTTGCGCGAGTTTTTTTCGAATTTTCCCTTCCACAATCAATTAATGCACTGCTGGCGCAGAAAATTGATGAACTCTAACTTACTGCGATGCCGTCTTTTCATTCACTTGGCACCTGTTACTATAACATGCAACTTGCCATCGACCTTAGATCTACGCTTACTGAATATAAACACCACGCCTCAATGTCTTTTAAAGACTATAGTCTTTCTTGGGGACCATCGACGCAAAAATTTTGTCTGTCTGTCTGTCTGTCTGTCTGTCTGTCTGTCTGTCTGTCTGTCTGTCTGTCTGTCTGTCTGTCTGTCTGTCTGTCTGTCTGTCTGTCTGTCTGTCTGTCTGTCTGCCTGTTTGTCCACTCTTAACGGCACCGGGCATTTGAAACTGCCAACCCCATCCGTAGCGCCAACCAATGTTGCTCAAAGTTTTGTGTTCATACTTGTGCAATTGTCAATTATTAAGCAATTATTGCGCATGTCTGGGGCACCATAACAATACGTATATATTCTGCATATGCATCTTTTACTAGAAAAAAGCATACATAAGTAATTTGAAAGACCGTAGCGCTTATCATACTGCGCTGGCCATACAACGCTTGCTCAAAAAGGTGAGTGTTTCCAATGCTTTGCTAAGACGAGACGGTGGCGGCATCTACCCGTCGCCCTGCGTTCTACACCTTATCAACTCTGAGACGGGCGCGCACACCCTTCTCAGAGGCACGCGCTTCGTTTTTCAAGAAAACTGCCCGATGGTGGTCATGTCTCACGTGTGACGTGACTTTATGCGTTCGTTCGCTTCTGCTGCACGCTCGAGGCACTCTAACGCAGCGCCTTCAGAATACCATTCGCCGATTTTCTTGCACAGAACATCAAATAAATTGTTCACTCTCTCCACACGCAAGACTTTCGTCTTTCGACGACATTTGCAGATTACATGCAGGTACGAGGTCATTTTTTTTGTCGTTTGTAAATTTCAACCATAACTTTACAGACTCGCACTTGATCGCTGATTGACTCCCGCCCACTCTGCCAAATTACATTTCAGCGTGATCTGGCTGAGAAGGACATGCATATGCGCGCGCACGAGGGGCTGCTAATCACCTGGGAGGGGGCGCAAAGTCTGCCCATCAAGTTATGGCCACTCTAGTTTTTGACAATAGTAGCTGCCGAAGGCCCCTGATGCTGCAATCAAAGAACTGTTTAATTACCATAGTTACTTCAAGAAAGCCAGGGATCAAAGACAGGCTGATATGGGAAGCACCTCATCACCTCCTTTTTTTTTCATGCATTCGCAAGCATTTTGTGATTTGTATTCGACCAACGAGGGTGAGGGGTCACTGCGATGATAGTCGGGCGCTGTACCCGCTATAGACCGACACACAAGAACAAGGTTTCACCAACGCGCCTTATATCTCACGCATGTTCTCCCTTTCGCAGTGGTCTTTGGTACGGGTGATGTTGTTGTGTGGAAGCGCTAAATCGAAGTATATAGTGCATCATCACCAAGGAGTTTTTTTTTTCAACCTTCTTGACCACAGCACTATAGTTAGCGCTGTCAGGGAGCTCTTCGGATGCTTTGGGTGCATTTTATGAGAAAATTAATACTCGGTGCAACGCACCGAACGTGGTAATTTGAGTTCAGTTACGACACCGTATACGTGCTTTGCTATCACGACGTCTTAGTGTGTGGTGCCTCGTTGCCAGATTACAGAGCACCTTCCATATATATGCACCAATAACGATGTTTATCCACCGCATATGCTCACTCGAGTGCTATAGCGCCGTCTGATGAAACTGCTGGATTAACGGTGGCAAAGAAAACCAATGACGTCTACTGGTGATAGTTGCGAAAGTGAGCGATGGTTTGTTGCAGCGAGAAACACGCCAGCGGCAAGCGAAGCGCCTTTCCGTGCTAACGGACTTTGTCACTCGCATTCTTGAAGCGCTGTGTGGTATATGAATGAGCTCAGGTGTAGCTTACCCAATATTACTGGAGAGCACACCGTAACGTTTCTTTTGCCAAATAAGGAATCTTTGAATGAGTGCAAATATTGAATACCAGTGTTTAATATGCGCGTGTTGACGCCATATTTGCGCGGCGTTCACCAAATACCGTGTCAAGGTGTACTTTAACTTGTTCGGCTGGTGCTCATGGACGTTAGTCTAACGGTGGATATGTGCCACTATATGCAACTTGGTTGCATCTCTGTGAAATCGTGCTATAGCTTCGAAACACTACCAGAAATTGTGCAAGCTAGCTCTCATACGTTAATGTACAATGTGCAATCAACTGTCACTGCGAAGATGTGGTTCCTTTTCGTGTCATGCGGGCTCCTATGACCGAAGAATGAACCATGTTTTTCATATTTATGTTGACTTTCTGCGAGAAAAGCTTTTGGTTTTGTGGGATGCCTTCCTAAGTGACCACGTCCCATCAAGCAAATCTCAACTGCCATCTCGAGATGGCCTGCACACTCTGCCAATCGATTACGAGCCCTTTTAGTTGAGCAGGAAGCTTCGCGACTTCGGCCCTTGGTTGGCCGACTGATGCTGCAGCTGTCGATTCAGTGACATCACTGACAAACGGCCACCGAGGTGAATAATAGGGCCTTTCGGAAATATTCATTCAATGAACAATCCAACATTTACTTGAACGGAACTTCCTAAAAAGTGATTTCAAAACGAGACTCTCCAACAAGAATTTCCTTCTTTCACAGCTACCTGACTAGATTCTTATTCTTACTACCGACTAGTTTCTTACTTATTCACTAGCGGCTTCGAACGGCAACGCTTGAAACTTGAAGACGCGCTTTGCTGCTGAACACGACAACATTTGCAATCGTCGGCGATGATGTTGATAAAAAACACGTCCCGTAAAGACATTGTGTCATCTTACAAAATGTGTGGAGCTATTAATTGGTGCTTTGAGGTAGCTGTAAGCTGTCATTAAAGTTTTTGTGATTTGTACATACGGCAGAAATTACGCAGTGGTTATTTGATGCCAGCAGAGGGTTTGCGACGTACTATCGTCGCCTTCTAGTTTGCAATAAATGCGCATGACGCCTTCATGCCTCGGAAGACACTTTTTTCTCAATATCTAGAGTTACTTATTTGGCTAAAAACGGGATTGCTGGTAATTACTAAGAAATAAGCCACTTTCATATATATAACACATGCGCTACTTGTTTTTTATCACACTGATCATATACGTGTGCTGAAGTGCATGCCGTGTGAGCTGCTATGTACACATGAGTGAATTTATCCCCGTAAGGACCAGACAGACGGGCTGACTGCTATTTTGTGACGGATGAATTCAATCATAACAAGAGACATTATTAGAGACATTAATAATTTATTTTCAAACATTTCCCTCATACGTTGTGATGATGTTGTTTGATATGCGTGCATGTGAATGTGTTTTGACATATGTGTGCTTGTGCGTTTTATTTTCCATCTGCTGCTTTTTGTTTTTTCCTCTAAGAAGTGTTCAATATTCACTCAAGGGCTAAATAGTAGCCGGCGCTTTACTTGGTTGCCAACATCTCTTTATATATCATATCAATAAAAAAACAAAAAAAACCCCGAAGCATTGGTTGCTTACCCGAAGGCTGCAGGTTCTTTCGTGCCGCAGCTGTCATATTTCAATGTAGCCGAACCGTTGAAGGTCTGTACTGTGCAATGTCAGGGCACGTTAAAGAAGACCAGATGGTCAAACTTTCTGGAGGCCTCCCCTGCAGCGTCTCTCATGGTCACATTGTCGTTTGTGTGAAACCTTCTTCTTCTTCTTCTTCTTCTTCTTCTTCTTCTTCTTCTTCTTCTTCTTCTTCTTCTTCTTCTTCTTCTTCTTCTTCTTCTTCTTCTTCTTCTTCTTCTTCTTCTTCTTCTTCTTCTTCTTCTTCTTCTTCTTCTTCTTCTTCTTCTTCTTCTTCTTCTTCTTCTTCTTCTTCTTATTATTATTATTATTATTATTATTATTATTACGAAGCATTCGTCGCACGTTAAAGAACCCCAAGTGGTCGAAATTTCCGGAGCCCTTCACTACGGCGTCTCTCATAATCATATGGTGGTTTTGGGACGTTAAACCCCACAAATCAATCAATCAATCAATCAATCAATCAATCAATCAATCAATCAATCAATCAATCAATCAATCAATCAATCAATCAATCAATCAATCAATCAATCAGCATTCGTAACAACCCGAGAAGGCATGGGTATACATGTCCAAATGGTGCATGCACACACCACGAGTTTTTGGCAAGTGGCGTGAATATTTTTCAGCGAATCTCGAGTCCCATACCTGTCTGAAGCGTACCATGATATCCAAGTACGGGAAGTGCATGCTTCACTCCGACAATATAAGAAGAAAAAAAAACGTGGTTAATAGCTTTATCATGTGAATCGGTAAAACACGAAAATAAAACGTGTGCTTACAGAAGTATTTTAATGTTTACTGCACATTCATATAAGAAAGCTTGCGCAATGTCGGCTTGTTTGACAGCTATAGCACCGCTTAACGTGGATGCATGCACATTAACGCTTAGTCATAGAGGTCCACAGCGACGATTAACGTCCATCATTAATGATTCGACGAAAACTTGAGCTCATAGATGCTTGTGGTTGTGGTTCGAGCGGAACCAGAGAAAGCAATGTGGCAGCCAGAAGAAAGTGACTGATTAGACGCCAGGCGCGTTGCCCACTCGTGGAATGTTGGGGTTATTGAACACCACTGCCCAACCAGAGAGAAACGCAACGCGCGTGGTGTCTTTTCTTTGGGTCGCCGTGATTATTCGTGACCAGCGTAATTGGGAAACGCGGAGTTAAAGCTGCAGATGAAGCCGGTGGGCGTTCCAGGATGGGTGATATTAGCAACACCAACACTTGGAAAAAGGTTGCCACCTGGGCGTGTGTTAAGGCATTGGCAAAATTGCACTCATTAGAAACGCGCCAAATAGGACGAACGCTTACAAACGGCATGCTGCAGGAACTAATCGTGGAGGCAGCGGTCATGGTGCAGTACTGCACTTTACCAAGATCACTGCAAGAGGACATTGGTTGACATATAAGGCATACATTTCAAACACCAAAGCACTTGTGGCTGTGGCGCAGTGAATAGTGTGTCCTGCATCCGATGTCGTGGACCCAGAGGTCGTGTGTTCGACTCCCGTTGACAGAACTTGTCTTCTGATCACGTGTATTTCTTCGATGCTATTTTCCTGACGGTAGTATGACACTCGGCATAAAACACTGTCATGTTAAAATAAGTCAAATGATTATTTTCATCTGAGGCACTGTCCTCAGGCGTGCGGGCTGCATTGTGAAGGACGTCATTGATTGCTGTTCTCCTCGGATACATTTAGATGTATTAAGCGATATGAAAACTTGCATAAACAGATGTGTGGCACAGAAAACTCTGTTATTTTTATGCTTTAAGGTATACCTGTATCACGGGCGAAAGTTTCTTGTTAAATGCACTCTTGGTTTTCAACGAAGCTTTCCAGTTCTGAGTAAAGCGATGCCCTGTCTGCTCTTATGATTTTGTCCACGCTCTGCGAGAACCGTTGAAATACGAACCTCAACCAATCAGCCCGACTCGCCACCCTGTCACATAATTGCGGTTTCACTGGAGGCAGGTGTCGATGCTGAAAGCGCCACCTCGGCTATATTGAGCAAACTGCTCCGCGAAAAGGGTCAATAGCCATGAGGCGCACATGCGAATAAACAAAAAAGTGATTTCGTATAAGCTTGTATGCAGCTGTCATTGAAGTTAGAGTGAACAATAGACAGTGCCAAGGAACAGTATTTTTTCGAAGTCACGGTTGCATGGGTCGCTGTTTCCAGCATTCATCGCGGTGCTTGCTCAGTCAGAAATTCAGCTGAACTGCCCTGAGGTAATCAGCTGCGTATGCCGGAAAATCTAAATAGAGCGGTTATATGTACACCTCACGCGAATCTTGTCCAAGATGGTAGCCCGAACAGTACACGCCTGTTTCTATTCTTTCTGTACTTCCATGCAAGGTATATTACATGTACATGTTTGGCGTTACCTGCATTATTTCTATAAAATTTTGTTACTTTCTGGCTCACCGGTGTGTTGCGAGGCCCAAACCATGAAATTCGTTGGATATCTTCGTCCCGCACCTACTCTGACCTGTGGAAGGTGGTTGAAATCAAACTCGTGTCGCTGTATACAAGCTCCTCATTGACGACAGTGCGTGCATGAGTAGAGTGGTTGACGCGGGCTTCACCCTTTTGTTTTCTTTTTTATCTTCTTTCAAATGTATAGGCCAAGCACTTTCACTTTCACCGAATGGAAAGAGCGTGCAATGCGTAGGGCAGATATCCGGTAGTCTAACCGAAGTTACGTACTGATGGGCCGGTTAGTGAGACATGATATTGATGAAGTATGCAGAACACAAAAGGCACATAAACGCGCGCATGAAGAGAACAAAAACACACGTGAATGTGCTATCACACTGCTGCCATAACGCATGCACGAGATACTTTATATGCGAACGGTCTTTGGCATCAATTAAATAGGCAAAAAAGTGAAGGTGCAGTACGAAACAGGGACAAGAAAAGAGAATGACAACATATTGGCGCACCTGTGTTGTCGTTCTCTTCTTTTGTCTCTGCTCCATACTGCGCCCCAGTTTTTGCATTTAGAATGAATTGTTACCAACTAGCCCAAGTGACCTTTTCGCTACAAACGCACCGGTTGCAGTTCAGCGCTACTGTTTGCGTATTCTTTGTGCATGCGTGAAAGTGCCTTTTCTACACTTCTTCATCATTATCACTGTTATAAAGTTCTTATACAGAACAGGAGTGCCCAGGAAAAAAAATCGCAGTCGAGGATGACAAATAGGTTTGTGGCTGTTGTGAACATCGGCAATTTGTGGGCAGACATCTGAATGAGCTTGCGTAAGAGCAAAAAAATAAAAAAATATCGGTATAACACGAAAGTGAAACGTGTCCTGGAAGCTCAGCCATTCAATGTGCATTGTTTCCCCACAAGTGCGAACGAATGACTGTTGCAGTAAGAACTTTCAATGTCACGCAAATAACGGCAAGCAGCTCGAGACTTGCAGCGCACACCTCAACCAGAAAGCACGCACGAAATGAGCATGTATAGACAGGACGAGCGCGGACAAACGACTGTCAAAGCTGGACGCTTAACTTAGAAGTGTGGCAGGTTGGGCTAGTTGGTATGGCATGACGATAGTCATAGCGCGAAAATAAAACAACGACACAGAGACAAGAAGGACACGAAGGAATTGGAAGTTAGTGCTCGTGTCCTTGGTGTCCTTCTTGTCTCTGTGTCGCCGTTTTATTCTCGCGCAAATATTATCGTCGACACTTAAAGCACGCTGCTCAAAACAAGGAGGCGCATAGAACGAACGCACAAGTAGACACAGTACGAGCGCAAACAAATGCCGCAATTTTTACTTCTTCGTGTGTAACCAGCGCGCACCTTACGTAAAACCACGGCAACAGACGAAGTGACCATCGTCTTCAGTTTAACCACTGTAAAGCGAAAATTTGCGCGAATAACTCGAGATACAATTTTAAAAAAGGTGTTAGATATTCTGTGTCCTCTACGCCTCCGTTGCCACGCATACACACATAGTTGCCACGCCCGCGTAGAGGCACATACATTTTGCCTTTCCAAGCAACGCGAGTTCACAGCTCGAGCCTCGCTGCCCCCTCCCTACATTTTCTTTTTGACCCAACGCTTGAAATTTTCGCTACATTTGCTTTTTTGCCTTATTTTTCTTTTTCTTTCCTTTTGTAGTGCAAACACTTCGGAAAATGCGCGAAACGACAGAGCCAATGTGAAAAAAAAGAAAAGAAAGGAAATGAAGTGGCGTTGGGAGGAAGAAAATTCATGGGCCTCAATAACGACGGAGAAATATGCGCGTGGCGCGCTCGGAACACCACTCATGCAGTTCCCTCCACCTTCCCTCGCCGTCTTCTCTCCGTTCGCTTCTTGCTGTCCGCATTTTTTCTTCCCTTGGTTTTCGTTTTTATTTTGCCTGTCCACTTTTTTTTATCTATGGCGCGCGGATGCTCTCATTGAAGGGGATCGTTATTAATCCGCCGCAGCTGCGCAGCGGCCGTGGCACGCCAGAGGGAAGCGAAATGACCCGAGGCCCTTTCTTAAATTAAAACGATTATTTGGTCCCGGCGGGAAGCGCGAGGCGAGTTGGAAAGATTAAAAAGGAAAAAAAAGGAAGGAAGGAAAGGTGCGGGCCGGGAAATCGGCGGAGGGAAAGGAAAACGGCCGCAGGTCGCGCGGGACCGCGCGTCTCGGTCTGTTTGGTTGGCCGCCGTCGTTCATTAGAGTGGCCCTCTCATCCAGCGCCGCTCGTCGGTCCAGAACTGCGTGCGCAGGGCGCTCAATCGCGGCGGCTCTACGAGAGTGGCGTAGCGGATAGCGCCATTAGCTCTAGCCGGCGCGCGCTCAGACCACCGCCTATAAGGACACGAAAAGTGCGCGAAAGAATGAATGAAGCTATTTGTGAACGGAGGTGGTAATCGCGATAATGTCGTGGAAGGACGCCCTTATGGTTAACCTGCGTTTGTGTTCATCGGGCTGGGCCAAGAAGTGAACCCCGGGAAGAGCAGAGCATCCCGGCACGGCAGTGAATGAACAAATGAATGAATCAATCAATGAATCAATCAATGTCTTTATAACTAACTTATTGACTTGACCAAGATTAACTAGTATGCCTTCCTATCCATAATTGGGCAGCACACAAAAAGAAACACACAAGACAATGAAACAGAACAAGCACTGGTCCAACAACTGAAGATATATATATATATATATATTGTCACGGGGTCGTGACATGGCCAAAGACAGGAAACTTCGTGTTGGGATTTAACTGTTTATTTGGGCGAACCTGTGCCCAGTAAAGGGAAAGTCTAATTACAGCAGCAGTCTTGCACATATAGCAGTCTCGGACTGATAGCGGCGAACGCAGCGTCGGCCTTCGATCAACAACTGACAAGCGGCGAAGCGCGTCGGCATTTATACCCTTGCCGTCGAATGTTCTAGCGTTATTGCTGGCGGTGGCGTAGGTTCCAGAACAATCTGTACCGTTCGCACAGTGGGCGTGATCTTATCGAAATGATCTACTACAGTCCGGAACCTTCTCGAAACCTGCAGGCGCGGTTTGCGCCGAGAATCGTGTGGTGTTTCGGAACGATAACAAAAACTTGTGAAATGGAACGTGGCATTGCACCCCCCTGAAAAAAGGCATCGTCCCGATGCTTTAACTAAAGATGAAGGTACAATAATAATGCAAGAAAGTACAATGAAGAAATTACAATACAACAATAATACAAAAAACACTGTTTCAGTTTGTTAACGTGCATGAAACGGCTTGAGGCGCGCGACATGGACGACTTCAGGTCGCGATCGGCGTCGTTGAGAGTTCGTGATGCCGTCGGGGACAACCTCGTAATCAAGTGGGCCGAGACGTCGAACCACCTTGTACGGTCCGAAGTACCATCGCAGAAGCTTTTCACTTAGTCCACGTCGGCGTATCGGCGTCCACACCCTAATACGTTCACCGGGCTGGTATTCCACGAAGCGTCGTCGAAGGTTGTAACGGTGGCTGTCGGTCGTCTGTTGATTCTTGATACGAAGACGCGCAAGTTGTCGGGCTTTTTCGGCGCGTTGAAGGTACTCGCTCACATCGAGGTTTTCTTCGTCGGTGACGTTGGGTAACATGGCATCGAGCGTCGTTGCCGGGCTCCTTCCGTAGACCAGCTTCTATGGAGATATCTGCGTCGTCTCCTGCACCGCCGTGTTGTATGCGAAGGTCACATACGGAAGAATGGTGTCCCACGCCTTGTGTTCGACATCGACGTACATTGACAGCATGTCGGCGATCGTCTTGTTAAGCCGCTCGGTGAGGCCGTTGGTCTGTGGGTGGTACGCTGTCGTCCGGCGGTGGTTTGTTTGGCTGTATGCCAAGATCGCTTGAGTTAAGTCGGCAGTGAATGCCGTTCCTCTGTCGGTGATAAGGACCTCCGGGGCGCCGTGACGTAGGACGATATTTTCGACGAAGAACTTAGCTACCTCGGATGCACTGCCTTTTTGCAGGGCTTTTGTCTCGGCGTAGCGGGTGAGGTAGTCCGTAGCTACCACGATCCACTTGTTTCCGAAAGCCGACGTCGGGAACGGCCCCAGTAGGTCCATACCAATCTGCTGGAAAGGTCGGCAAGGTGGATCAATTGGCTGCAGAAGTCCCGCTGGCCTTGTCGGCGGTGTCTTGCGTCGCTGACAGTCCCGGCATGTCCTCACGTAACGAGTGACGTCGGTGGTAAGACGTGGCCAGTAGTACCTTTCTTGTATCCTCGCGAGCGTGCGGGAAACACCGAGGTGCCCTGCCGTCGGATCGTGGTGCAGGGCCTGCAAGAGTTCTGGTCGCAGAGCTGAAGGCACCACAAGGAGGTACTTAGCTCGAAGCGGTGAAAAGTTTTTCTTTTGTAGAAGACCGTTTCGTAGAAAGAACGATGCAAGTGCGCGCTTGAATACCTTCGGGACTTCGGTGGTCCTGCCTTCGAGATATTCTATAAGGGCTTTAAGTTCCGGGTCGGCCCGCTGTCGTTCAGCGAAGTCGTCGGTAGTTATCATTCCCAAGAAGTAGTCGTCATCCGAGTCGTCGGGTAGCGGTGGGTCGACAGGTGCACGAGAGAGACAGTCAGCGTCGGAGTGTTTTTTGCCGGACTTGTAAATGACAGTAATGTCATATTCTTGAAGTCTCAGGCTCCATCGTGCGAGGCGACCTGAAGGGTCCTTCAAGGTGGCTAGCCAACACAAGGCGTGGTGGTCGCTCACAACTTTGAAGGGCCTGCCGTAAAGGTAGGGGCGAAATTTCGACGTAGCCCAGATGATGGCGAGGCACTCCTTTTCTGTTGTGGAATAATTTGCTTCTGCTTTGGATAGCGATCGGCTGGCGTAACTAATAACCCTTTCAAGTCCGTCAGCCCTCTGCACAAGAACGGCGCCAAGACCTACGCTGCTTGCGTCGGTATGTATTTCTGTCTCGGCGAATTCGTCGAAATGGGCAAGTAACGGAGGCGTCTGGAGGCGATGTTTAAGCTCCTAGAAATCATGTTCCTGCGGCGTTTCCCACTTAAACTCCACGTCGGCCTTGGTAAGGTTAGTGAGAGGATCGGCGATGCGGGCGAAGTTTTTCACGAACCGCCTATAATAGGCACACAGGCCCAGAAATCGGCGCACGGCTTTCTTGTCAGTGGGCGGCGGGAAGTCGGCGATAGCGGCTGTTTTCCGTGGATCGGGACGAACTCCAGACTTGCTTATAACGTGCCCCAGAAACAAGAGCTCCTCATACGCAAATCTGCACTTTTCTGGCTTCAGTGTGAGTCCGGACGTCTTGATGGCTTGAAGTACAGCTTCAAGGCGCCGAAGATGCTCGTCGAAACTCGAGGAAAACACGACGACGTCGTCCAAGTACACAAGGCAAGTCTGCCACTTCAATCCTGCCAGTACTGTATCCATAACGCGTTGAAAAGTTGCAGGCGCTGAGCAAAGACCGAAGGGCATCACCTTAAACTCGAAGAGGCCGTCCGGTGTTATAAACGCCGTCTTCTCTCGGTCTCTTTCGTCGACTTCGATTTGCCAATAGCCAGTCTTGAGGTCCATTGACGAGACGTACTTGGCGTTATGGAGCCGATCAAGGGCGTCGTCTATTCGTGGGAGAGGATACACGTCCTTTCTTGTGATTTTGTTCAGGTGGCGATAATCGACGCAGAAGCGTAGGGTCCCATCCTTTTTCTTCACTAACACCACGGGGGATGCCCACGGACTCTTGGACAGCTGGATAATGTCATCTCGCAGCATTTCATCAACTTGTCTCTTCATTGTTTCACGTTCTCGCGTCGAAACCCTGTACGGACTCTGACGGAGTGGTCTGGCATTTTCTTCGGTTATGATTCGATGTTTCGTGATTGGGGTCTGCCGAATTTTCGATGACGACGAAAAGCAATCTTCGTATTGCAGGAGCAGGGCCTTGAGCTGTTCTTGCTTATCGTTCGGAAGTCTGGGATTGACGTCGAAAGCTATGGGAGGGGCTTGGTTCCTCTGAGCAGGTTCCGCAGAATCGGCGAGGGCGAAAGCACTGGTGGCTTCGACAATTTCTTCGATGTATGCGACCGTTGTTCCTTTGTTCACATGTTTGTACTCATTGCTGAAATTCGTGAGCATAACCGTTGCTTTGCCTCCCCGCAGCTCTGCAATTCCTCTTGCGACGCAAATATTTCGGGTGACCAACAGATGCTGACTGCCTTCAACGACGCCTTCCAAGTCAGGTGATTTAGGAGCGCCGACTGAAATAATGACGCTTGAGCGAGGTGGAATGGTGACTTGTTCTTCCAGTATATTCAAGGCATGGTGTCCTGACGGCGTGCGCGGCGGTAGTGCTTCTTCTGTGGATAACGTTATCGACCTTGTTTTTAGGTTGATGACAGCACCATGGAGGCATAAGAAGTCCATGCCAAGGATGACATCTCTCGAGCAACGCTGTAGGACTACGAAGTCTGTAGGATAAATACGGCCGTTAATGGTGACTCTCACTGTGCAGATTCTTGCAGGCGTTACGAGATGACCTCCGGCTGTGCGGATTTCAGGGCCTTTCCAAGCTGTCCTAACTTTCTTTAACTTCGCAGCGAATGACCCACTGATGACAGAATAGTCGGCTCCAGTATCGACGAGAGCAGTCACACTGTGGCCGTCGATAAGAACGTCGAGGTCGCTAGTTCGCCGTCTCGCATTACAGTTAGGGCGTGGCGTCGGGTCACGGCTGCGTCGGCTTGTTCCGCTGCTTCCATGTTGCGTCGTCCGGTCACCTTCGGTAAGTGAGCTTTTGCCTTCAGGGCTTTGCCTGGTTGGGGTTGTGTTCAAAAAGCTCCGTCGCGTTGGCGTCGTCGTCGGAGGATCTTCGGTAGTTCGTCGCACAGCAACCGCACCTTCATCGGTTGCTGCCCTTAGTTTCCCGGATACGGGCTAGGAGACCGGCCCCGCGTTGGGCCAGAGTACTGCCGGGGGTGCGGTGACATGCGGCGGCTGGGCGACGGCGAACGGGAAGGACTTCGTGGTGTCCATTGAGTTCCTGCCAGGTAGTCGGCGATGTGACGTGGCCGATCTCCTGGCTGCGGACGCGGTGCATTGACGGCGAAGCCACGCAGTCCCATCTGTCGGTACTGGCAACGGCGGTATGTGTGTCCGGCCTCGCCGCAGTGGTAGCAGAGCGGGCGATGGTCAGGGGTGCGCCAGACGTCAGTCTTCCTCGGTGCACTGCGCTGTCCCGCTGGGGAACGGTAGGAAGTCGGTTGGGGTGGTGGCGGCGGTGGCGTCTGGCGACAGAAGTGTGACGGGGCGGCGTTTTGGCGTGGACGGGGAGGAGCGTTGTGGCGCACTGCAGCGGCGTAGCTCATAGTTTCTGGCTCGGGCGGCGGTGTTTTGGGAATTCGAAGCGATTGCCGGACTTCTTCTCGCACAATGTCGGCGATCGAATCCACTTGAGGCTGCGCCGAAGGCAACAGTTTGCGCAGCTCTTCCCGCACGATCGCTCGGATCGTTTCACGCAGGTCGTCGGAGTCACTGGCTTGAGCAGCAGCGCATTCTGGAGTCAGGCGACGATTATACTGTCTGGTGCGCATGTCCAGCGTTTTTTCGATGGTGGTCGCCTCGGATACAAATTCTTGGACGGTGTTCGGTGGATTCCTCATTAGTCCCGCGAAGAGCTCCTGTTTGACCCCTCGCATGAGGAAACGAACTTTCTTTTCCTCAGGCATGTCTGGGTCAGCGTGACGGAAACGGCGGGTCATCTCCTCTGTGAAAATTCCAACCTTTTCATTTGGTAGCTGAACCCGGGTCTCGAGTAGAGCAGCGGCCCTCTCTTTGCGAGCGACGCTTGCGAACGTTTGAAGAAATGCGCCGCAGAAGACATCCCACGTACGGAGCGTGGACTCCCGATTCTCTAGCCAGGTCCTTGCGGTGTCTTCCAGGTAGAAGTACACACGACGGAGCTTTTCTTCGTTGTCCCAGTGGTTGAGGGCGGCCACACGGTCGTATGTTTCTAGCCAGGTTTCCGGGTCTTCAAACGATGAGCCATGGAACGTTGGTGGTTCCCTGGGTTGATGAATGACGATCGCGGGCTGGGACGCTCCGGTTGTCATTGTCGCTGCAGTCGAGGTCATGGTCTTGGTCTTCCGCGCCTTGTCTTGTAGCAGGCCGTACTCCGGTGGGAGACCTTGCTGTCGGCGGCTCGTTCGCTGCTCTTGGTTGGCGTCGGTGTCTTCTCCGCGAAGGGGGCTGGGTTCACGGCTTGACGGGGGCGTCCGGTACATGAACGAAGCAGCACCTCCACCAGATGTCACGGGGTCGTGACGTGGCCAAAGACAGGAAACTTCGTGTTGGGATTTAACTGTTTATTTGGGCGAACCTGTGCCCAGTAAAGGGAAAGTCTAATTACAGCAGCAGTCTTGCACAGATAGCAGTCTCGGACTGATAGCGGCGAACGCAGCGTGGGCCTTCGATCAACAACTGACAAGCGGCGAAGCGCGTCGGCATTTATACCCTTGCCGTCGAATGTTCTAGCGTTATCGCTGGCGGTGGCGTAGGTTTCAGAACAATCTGTACCGTTCGCACAGTGGGCGTGATCTTATCGAAATGATCTACTACAGTCCGGAACCTTCTCGAAATCTGCAGGCGCGGTTTGCGCCGAAAATCATGTGGTGTTTCGGAACGATAACAAAAACTTGTGAAATAGAACGTGGCAATATATATATATATATATATATATATATATATATATATATATATATATATATATATATATATATATATATATATATATATATATATATATATATATATATATATATATATATATATATATCTGATCCTGCCCTCGGCAACTTATCTTTTCACCCATTTTTCTTCATATCTACAACACAATTTGGTCTGATATCTTCTCCTATACTTTCCTTGGCATTATTGTCTGTTAGATCTCATTATTAGTGTGTAAAAACACGGAAAAACGAGCCTTTAGGTATACACTTCTTTCCTTATCCATTAACGAGGGTCTCGTGCTGGCAGACTTAGTGCCTTTAGGTTGTATATGAGGGGACTATTGATCAGCTGCCCACTCGTAACAAGTTCACGTGCTACTTGACGCCAAACAGGCTCAAAAGAGTGTGCCACACTCACTGCCATGGATACTGTTGGCGCTGACTGACACTCCCACGTTTAATTCACATATAAACCCTATAAAGTGGCTGGGGGGATAGGTGTTGTGGTGGCTCAGTGGTAGAGCATCGAACGCGTCATTCGGAGGTCGCAGGTTCGGTTCCTGCCCACGGCAAGTTATCTTTTCACCCACTTTTCTTCATATTTACATTCAAATTTGGTCTGATATCTTCCCCTATACTTTCCTTGGCATTATTGTCTGTTAGATCTCATTATTAGTGTGCAAAAACACGGAAAAACGAGCCTTTAGGTATACACTTCTTTTCTTATATATATATATATATATATATATATATATATATATATATATATATATATATATATATATATATATATATATATATATATATATATATATATATATATATATATATATATATATATATATATATATATATATATATATATATATTTAAATATATATATATATATATATATATATATATATATATATATATATATATATATATATAAAGGGGTTTATGGGCGTGTGCTGCGACGGTGGCCCTACAATGAAAACATGATCGGGACAGAGCAACGGTCAAGCAGATGCCGGCGGCGATCAGCACGAGGCGAGCGAGAGAGGCCCAGAACCCAAGCGGTGGCGATGTTGCTTGCCAACGATGCGTTTTCTTCTTCACAATTTGCCCCCGCCGAAAAAGAGCCATCCTGGCGACCTAAGAGTCTCGAGGCAGAGGGCTATATTATGGCTTAAGGCGGGCGACGTGGACGATGTCACGTCCACGCCGGCGCATGTCGTCAGATGGGGAAAGTTTCTCAATGAGAAAATTCACCGCCGAGGTTTGCTCCAAAACGCGGTATGGGCCCTCGTACTTTGGAACGAGTTTTGAGGAAATGCCGGGGGTTTGGTAAGGAACAGCCAGCCATACAAGTGTTCCCGAAGAATAGCTATGGCTTCCCGAAGAGTCGGCGTTGTTTTCTTTTTGGCACTGCTGTTCTTGTGACGTAAAGGTGTGTGCGAGTTCACGGCTTTCTTCCGCTTTTCGGGCAGCTTCGGACACAGATGGGCATTCGTATGCACCAGGACGGTATGGAAGGAGAGTGTCAATGGTGTGGGATAGTTCGCGTCCATAAAGAAGAATGAAAGGTGAAAATCTAGTGGTAGACTGTGCCGCGGTGTTGTATGCGAACGTGATGAATGGAACAATGCGATCCCTGTTAGTATGATCAGATGTCACATACATCGCGAGAATATCGCCGAGGGTGCGGATAAATCTCTCCGTGAGCCCGTTAGTCTGCGGGTGGTATGCAGTGGTCTTGCGATGAACAACATGGCATTCATAAAGCAGAGCCGTGACGACTTCTGATAGGAAGGCTCGACCTCGGTCACTTAGTAGTTCTCGAGTTGCACCATGTCTTAGTATGAAGCGATGAAGTATGAAGCGTCGATGGTGTGGGAAGGTTCGCGTCCATAAAGAAGAAAAAAAGGACAAAATCCAGTGGTAGACTGTGCTGAGCCGCGGTGTTGTATGCGAACGTGATGAATGGAAGAATGCGATCCCAGTTAGTATGATCAGATCTCACATACATCGCAAGCATATCGCTGAGTGCGGTTGAATCTTTCCGTGAGCCCGATATTCTTTGGGTGGTATGTCATTGTTTGCGATTAACAACATGACATTCAGAAAGCAGAGCCGTGACGACGTCTTATAGGAAGGCTCGACCTCGGTCACTTAGTAGTTATCGAGGTGCACCATGACGTAGTATGAAGCGATGGAGGACGAAGGACGCTACGGCCCGCGCAGTGGCACTTGGAAGGGCGGCGGTCTCAACGTAGCGTGTTAAATGGTCTACAGCGACTATGATCCACCGATTTTTGTCTGATGTTGTCGGTAGAGGGCCATAGAGATCAATTCTGATCCAATCAAAAGGTTTGCCAGTGCACGGAAGCGGTTGAAGCGCACCGGACGAGTGGAAAGGTGGTGATATGCGGCGTTGACAGTCAGGGCAGCCCATAATGA
This sequence comes from Rhipicephalus microplus, assembly GCF_043290135.1. Lineage (NCBI taxonomy): Eukaryota > Metazoa > Arthropoda > Arachnida > Ixodida > Ixodidae > Rhipicephalus > Rhipicephalus microplus. Next base: position 327,275,770 of record NC_134710.1, on the reverse strand, counting down.
ATTTTCGAACAAAATTATACATTCCGCGCCAGTAGAAGCGATGGCGAATGCGTTCTTAAGTTTTGAAAACTCCGGCATGGCTACATTCGGGATCGTCATGAAAGGAGGCGCATATTTGTGATCGTAAGCAGTGGTGGACAACCAAGAGCCACTTACGACCTTCAGGGGCGTAGTTGCGTCGGTGTGGCAGCCGATCCCGAATGGCGAAATGAGCAGCTTGACGTCGGAGAGATCGTGATACCGCAGTGGTTGACGATCCAGAGTGACAGTCAAACAAGGAAGCGATCCACGGGTCCTTGTGTTGTTCACTGGCAAAAGAGTCGAGGTTGAGAGATGCGACGGAGTTGGTACCAGTGGTTCCGCAGGCCGAGTCGGGAGGTAAAGGCGAACGGGACAGGGCGTCGGCGTCAGAATGCTTGCGTCCGCTGGGATAGATGACGCGAATGTCGTACTCCTGAATTTGCAGTGCCCACCGAGCAAGGCGGCCAGAAGGATCTTTCAATGTGGCGAGCGAACAAAGTGCGTGGTGGTCCGTTACCAGGTCGAATAAGCAACCGTACAAATAAGGGCGGAACTTGCGAAGCGCCCACACTAGCGCTAAGCACTCCTTTTCAGTGACGCTGTAATTGGCTTCAGCTTTAGTGAGCGTGCAACTCGCATAAGCGACGACGTATTAGGAGTAGCCCGGCTTGCGTTGGGCGAGGACAGCGCCAAGACCAACCCCGCTAGCGTCTGTGTGAACTTCCTTTGCAGCTGTTGGGTCAAAATGCCGAAGAATAGGAGGAGACGTTATCAGACTACGGAGCGTGGCAAACGCGGCGTCGCAGCCAGGAGACCAGAATCAAAGGTCTGCGTCACCGCGTAGGAGGTTGATCAGTGGTGACATGATCGATGCGAAATTTCGAAAGAAGCGCCAGAAGTACGAGCATAGTCCGACGAAACTGCGTAATTCTTTCAGTGTAATAGTTCCGGAAACTAAGCGACTGCTCGCAGTTTTGCAGGGTCGGGTAGAACACGATGCTTGGACACGATGTGCCCTAAGATGGACAGCTCTCGCGCGGCGAAGCGGCACTTTTTAAGGTTCAGTTGGAGCCCAGCGTTGGTTAAGCACGTCAGAACCAGTTGAAGCCGAAGCAGATGTGTAGGAAAATCGGGAGAGAAAACAACAATGTCGTCGAGGTAGCATAGACACACAGACCACTTCAGTCTACACAGCGTGTTGTCCATGAGTCGTTCAAACGTGGCAGGAGCATTACAAAGCCCAAAATGCATTACGTCAAATTCGTACAGACCATCTGGTGTAATGAACGCAGTTTTGTGGCCATCAGCTTTTGACATAGGAACCTGCCAGTATCTAGATCGTAGGTCTAAGGAGAAGAAAAATTTGGTTCCTTGGAGGCTGTCAAAAGCGTCGTCGATGCGCGGTAATGGATAGACGTCTTTCCGCGTCACCTTGTTCAATCACCGGTAGTCGACGCAAAATCGAATCGATCCATCCTTCTTTCGAACTAGAATGACAGGAGATGCCCGAAGACTGTGCGATGGTTGAATGACGCGACGGTGTAGCATCTCTTCGACCTGGTCGTTGATGACGTGACGTTCTGCAGCAGAGACACGGTACGGTCTTTGACGCAATGGCTGGTGCGAACCAGTGTCAATGTAGTGGTTCACTGCGCAAGTCCGACCCAATTGCGGCTGAGACACGTCGAATGAATTCGCGAAGTGCTGGAGGAGATTAAGAAGCTCGGCGCGTTCTTGGGCACTTAAGGTGTCGGCGATGGAACTCGAGAAGCTGCCACTCGACGAGCATTCCAGTGGGGAAAGGGTATGAAGTTCGGTCGAGGCGCTACTGCACAATTCGTCTGGCATGTTAAGGAATAAAGAGGAATGGAGGCACTCCACTCGACCGAGACATTCGCTGGCAAGTAGCGTAAGCGGTGCAGTAAGGTTGTTGTGGACGAAAATATTGCTTCGGCCAGCAGTGACGTCAAGTGTAGCGAAAGGCAAGGAAACGGCTCTGCGGCTCATGAAAATGTCGGAAGGTGTAAACATTACTTTAGCATCGTTATGGTCATCGCAGGAAACAGGGACAACGACAAGAGAGGCTGGCGCAATTTCAGTGTCCTCATGAACGACGAGTTTTGGCGACCGCTCAAGGGTTTCGTGCAAAGGTTCATCACACAGGTGCGAAAACTGAACTTCAGAGCGTGCGTAGTCGATGACGGCATGATGATGTGACAGAAAATCCCACCCGAGGATAACGTCATGCGAGCACACCAAAAGGACGATAAAATCGACAACGTACATAGAACCTTGGCTAACCTAACCTAATTGTGGGCCGTGCAGGTGCTAAATGTGGGCCGTGCAGGTGCCCAGAGGTCGAACTGGTTGTACGCCAGCCGTACGGAAGTGATAGTCCAGAGAGCGGCGTGGTCACTGCGTAGGGAGCGGCAGAGCTGGGTGGCTATAACAGAAACGGCAGCACCTGTGTCGACGAGGGCAAAGGTAGGAACACCATCGACAGATATGGCGACGTCGTTAGCACGTGAAGTTAGAGGACTTGAGCATTTCGACGACGGCGCAGTTCTTGCCTCTGGAACTGCGGTGTTCAGTTTTCCCCGTTGGAGGAAGCGGGTCGGGGACGCATTGGGGACAGTGATCGCCTGCGAGGAGACGGGGAGCGGGGAGAGTGAGTCTGAGATGGGGGCTGCCGTGACTGAGACTCGGGAAGGTTACTGTAGCCATACCGCGGTGAGGGATAGGGAGCAGGTAGGTGCATGGGCTGTGGGTCATACGGTAATGGCCGAGTAGCGTCGTGGAGTGGTGGGAAGCGACGGCGACAATATCGTGCCACGTGTCCTGGAGTACCGCAGGCGTAGCAGATCGGTTGACTGTCAGGAGTGCGCCAGGGATTGCTGACTCGCGGTGCAGCCCAAGGTGTTGAAAAAGGGGCGGAGTGGGGTGCAACTGACGACATGGGTGGCAAATGCTGCTGGCGGGGTCTGCTGCGTACCACCTGGGCATACGTAAGAGGCGCGTCCACGGGCTGCATAGCCAGTGCATGGGGAACAAGCATGGCCACAGGTGGGCAGCGATGGGAACAGCCTGAGCTACCTCTTCAGCAATAACGTCGCGGAGTGGTGAGGGCATGCTGCAGACGAGAGGATTGCGGCTGCTGCATGAAGGGTCAACGACAGTTGCCCAGCTACTTCTTCATGCACAAAGTCTTTAATCTCTTGCAGGATTGGTGAGTGATCGGGAACAGAAGTAAGACTGGAGAGCGAGTCGGCGTGTGAGAAAAATGGCCTTGTCAGGGTGCTCTGCTTCCTCAACTCGTCGAAACTTTGACATAAAGTGACAAGTTCTGCAATGGTGGCAGGATAAAGGGCCAGGAGCATCTGAAATGCGCCGTCTTTTATACCTTTGAGGATGTGCTGAATCTTCTACGACTCGACCATGACGGTGTTCACATGGTTGCAAAGACCAATAATGTCTTCGATGTAACTGGTGAATGATTCCATTGGCTTCTGGGCGCGAGTCCACAAGCGTTGTTCGGCTCTGGACTTGCGGACAGCGGGTCGGCCAAAAACGTCAGCAAACGACGTTTTGAAGATGGACCTCGTCGTAATGTCGTTTTTGTGGTTGTTATACCAGATTTCGGCCACGTCAGCGAGGTAAAAGATGACGTTAATGAACTTGTCCGCGTCATCCTACTTGTTGTTTGCGCTCACCAAATCGTAGTTAGTGAATTAGCCTTCCACGTTGGTTTCATCAGCTCCACTAAAGACCTTGGGCTCTCGCAAGCGAAAAACGCCGGGATGGCTGGAGGATGGAGTGGAAGAGCCAGGTTGCGTGTTGTTGGTGGTCATGATGGGAGGTTGCGTTTGGTTGCGCAGCTCCAGGTTTCCTTTTTGTCTCTGTGTCGTGGTTTTATTCTCGCGCTATAACTATCGTCATGCCATACCAAGTAGCCCAAGCTACCACACTCCAAGTTTAGGTGACGGCGAATGGCAGCACTCAGGTTCAGGTGACATGGAATGTCAGCACCCTCCCCCTATTGAAAAGGGGTTTATGGGCGATGAAAACACGATCGGGACAGAGCAACGGTAAACCAGATGCCGGCGACGATCAGCACGAGGCGAGCGAGAGAAGCCCAGAACCCAGTACCCAAGCGGTGGCGATGTTGCTTGCCAACGATACGTTTTCTTCTTCACAATATATATATATATATATATATATATATATATATATATATATATATATATATATATATATATATATATATATATATATATATATATATATATATATATATATATATATATATATATATATATATATATATATATATTCAGCAGGAAGTTCAAGGGGTCTGGTACGTATAAAGAACACAAGCGAGTACACGTACGAAAGAGCAATACTTTTATGCCAACGTTTCAGCCGTGGCACGGCCTTCGTCAGGGAATATTCCCTGACGAAGGCCGTGCCACGGCTGAAACGTTGGCATAAAAGTATTGCTCTTTCGTACGTGTACTCGCTTGTGTTCTTTATATATATATATATATATATATATATAGTCTAGTAGATCCTCCGTGAGCGGTCACAACGTGGTTTATTTCGACGTTTCGGCCTAGAGTCTGGCCTTCATCAGGAATAAAGATACAGTTTGTCGGTGCTCAGCTTTATACAATCTCAAATCAGAGGGCAAGGTAAGAGGGAAAAAAAAAGAAAAAAAGAAAAGAAAAGGAAAGGAAAGAAAAAAAAGAAAAAAAGAAAAAAGAGAAAAATAATATACGGTGAACGCCCCTCGGGTGCCCCCCTTCCACTTTTCCCTCCACTCCCTCCCCCCATCTCTCTCCCCCCTCTCCCCTTCACCTTTCTGATGTCAGCGGTCTGTGTATGTTTCCGTTCACTAGCGCATTCCTCCCGATCAGACGGTCCCTCCTGGCACTGGCAGTTCGGTGTGGGGCAAAAAAGAGCTTTTCAGGAAGTCCTAAGCCTTTAACTGCTCGGGGTCCCGTAAACAATTCGTCGTAGAAGGACAGGGGCCGCGTATTGTGGCAGAGGCTGGTCAGCGGGCATTTTAGGAAGTTCTAAGCCTTTAACTACTCCGCGCCCTGTCAACATTTCGTCGTAAAAATAAGGGTGCCCCGTATTGCGGTAGGCTGTGCAAGCGCGTGCAATGCGAATTCCTGGCCCGCTTCTAAATTACGCGTGTCGTGGGGGCCTCCCGGCTGTGCACATGGTTGCTTTTGGGCATGTCGTACATGGCACAATTGATTGGGTAGTAAAATAAAACAGAAAACAGACGACAGCTGCACTTAGGAAGAGTAGTTACACTTGGAATTGTTTTAGGTTGTCCAGTGCCCTTCGCAGCTGCAGTGCCGTGAACTCAGTTACTATTTTCATCGTTGCCGTTATTGTTTTCTAATGCTTTAATTGCTGCAAGTGTACCAGGATTCTCATTTATTCCTCTATCGAGGGTGTTAAATCGGTGGATAAGGTATGACTCTCGTTGTTCACGTTCTCGATTTGATTTAAATCCCGTCTCTAAGAGCGTTACTGATAGTTTGTCGAATGCATGGTCGGGAAGATTGAGATGTTTTGATAGAGGTAGACTTGGGGCTGATTTCGCATGGGCTCTGTGATTATTGAAGCGAATCCTAAATGGTGTTTCTGTTTGTCCGATGTACTGCATACCACACACGTTGCATTCGAGTAGGTACACCACATTAGAAGAATCGCATGTTAGGTTTCCTCGTATGTTAATCGAAAACTTGGATTGCGTGCTGGTTGCTTTGTCTGTTTCTCGCATCGCCTTACATACCAGACATCGTGGCTTTAAGCAAGGGCGGCATGAATTATTGGGGGGTGATGTGTTAATTTGGGAGTGGACAAGGGTGTCTTTAAGGTTACGTGGTCGTCGGTAAACGACGCCTGGAGCGGATGGGAATGCGCGTTTCAGACGTTCACTTTGTTCCAGAATGTTGTAATGTCGTTTAAGGATTTTGTTTACATTGGGGAAGTTTGTGCTGTAAGTCAAGCAGAGGTTTGTTCGTTGTGGGTCTTCTCGTGGTGGTCGCTTCATAAGTAAGTCTTCACGCTTTATATATATATATATATATATATATATATATATATATATATATATATATATATATATATATATATATTTATTTATTTATGGATTGCATGGATTGCCCTGGGCTGCACTAGACCATGACGTCACCAGCTGCCACGCGCTTCCAAATGCGACCTGCCACATGGATAATCTGCAGTATCTGCCACTGCATCACCGCACCTCAACGTGCGCCGACCACTTGGCGCATCACTTCATACCAGCGCCACCGCCCACCAAGCTTATAAATTGCCTACCCGCCAGCACCGCAGCTATTGGGCACGGCGGCTCTGCCAGTATGGCGTCTAATCCGTTTGTCTTCCTACTGCAGGTAAGAAAAAATTACGGAAAATGCTATCGTTCAAGTGACCCGTTTTTCGTAGTGCTGCCGTGCCTATGGCTGTGTTGTTGTATCTATGAAACTGCAGTGTCTGTGCGAAAATTGCTTTTGCTAGCCGGGGATATCGAATCAAACCCAGGCCCGGATTTAGCTGCCATTGCAAAGCAACTGCAAGCAATAGCGGCCGACATCAGAGACATTAAGGAAGAGCGGCTAGCTAACATTGACAAGAAATTAGATGGTCTGGCTATACTAGAAGTTAAAATAGAATCTTCCCAAACTCATATTGATTCTATGAGTCGAGCCATTGAAGTTCTGGAAAAGAAAATGGATGACTTGGACAACCGTAGCCGGCGCAATAACTTGATTGTTTACGGTCTCTCGGAGGTTGACGGAGAAACAAGCGATACGTTAGCGGACACCGTGAACACGACTATAATCAATGAGATACTCGAGTTAGATAAGGTTGCCATAGAACGGATACACCTGTTAGGTAAACCTGCACCCAAAAAAACACGGCCAGTAATTTTTAGGCTGTTGGACTGGAGAGAGAAAAGAGAAATTCTAAAAAGAGGATTCAAACTGAAAGATACTTCGTTTGCTATCGGCGAAGACTTCTCGCTGAAAGTACGAGAAGTAAGAAAGAAGCTATGGGATAGTGCAAAGCCAAACCGTGAAAACAAAGAAAAGGTTACCCTTTCATTTGACAAATTGTACATTGACAAGCGCGCATTCGTTTGGAGCGATGAAATGAGCGACAAGATACCAATGAAAAAAAACGACCAAAATGCAAGCAAAGGTCCAATGAAAGAAACCAAGCAAAAAGAAATCCCGAGCAAGCCGACGACTCGAAGCAACGCGCTGTTAAAGAGCTAACCTTGCTGAACATAAATGCCCGGAGTATACTAAACAAGATAGAACAACTCGAGCATATCTTACTTGATTATGATCCTGACCTTGTGGCTATAACGGAGACATGGCTTTCCCCATACGTATCCAGCCATGAAATTGCTCCCCCAAACTACTCAGTCATCAGGAAAGATAGGCCAACTCGATATATGTGGGGTTTAACGTCCCGAAACCACCATATGATTATGAGAGACGCCGTAGTGGAGGGCTCCGGAAATTTTGACCACCTGAGGTTCTTTATCGTGCACCCAAATCTGAGCACTAGGCCAACTCGAGGCGGAGGGGTAGCTTTATTAATTAAAAAATGTATCCCTGTCACATGTTTGCCCGAGGTAGCAAGTGCGGAGGCTGTTTTTTGTAAGATAGCTTGCGACGGCCCGAGTAAAATCACTGGATGCGTCTATCGTAGCCCGTCCTCCGGTGAAGACGGTATATCTTTCATCCAAGAATTTCTTTCGCAGCCTGCACGCAGCAGTCGTGTGATTATTATGGGTGACTTCAATCTCGCTGAATTTGACTGGGCTACTATGCACCACACGTCTCTGTCATCCAAAGCACTGGTTAATTTATTGCTTGATTTTAACCTTCATCAGGTAGTAGCCGATGCAACACGCATACAAGGAACCACTGAATATATTCTCGACCTCGTCCTTCTGAGCGACCATTTTCTAAACGAGAAAATCGAGATAAGCGTTGCTGACGGGATATCTGACCACAAGATGCCTGTTTGTTGGTTGGTACTTGATTGTAAATTCACAGTTCGCCCTACCGCAGTAACCATTATCAATTATCAGAAAGTCAACAATGACAGTATTCAAACGTATCTCGCGCATGAATTCCAACCTTTTTTTGAAACTGCCTCAGACATGTCCGCAAATGTAAATTTGTTGTGGCTCCAGTTCAAGGTCATTGTTTTTCACTGCATCAATACCTTTATACCTGTGAAACACAAAAAAACTAACCTAAAAAACCCATGGATAAATCGAGAAGTTATCCAAGCGAAACGTCAAGTAAAAAGGTTACGGCGGGCAGCGAGGATCAACCCCGCCAACTCACCAGGTAACGAGAAGTTATTAAATGCAGTCATGAGACTGAAAACAAAGACGCAGCAAGCTAAACAGCATTACTTCAACGTAACCCTTCCAAACTTTATCACAAATAGCCCGCAGAAATTCTGGAGGCATTTTCGTAAAAGTCCTGAAGCGACGTCTACACTAACAGCAGAAGAGAAGGTAGCGAAGTCGAATGCGCATAATGATTTCTTCCGCTCGGTATTCACGACAAATAATGGCATTTCACCTTATTTGGAACAGCACAATACTGACAAAATTGACGAAATTAACATCACAGACGCTGGAATTATGCAACTATTGCTTAACTTGGACCCGAAAAAATCTACCAGCCCGGATGACATACCGAATAAATTCCTAAAAATATATGCAGAATGGTGTAGCAAGTACCTCGGCCTAATTTTTCGCAAGTCGCTTTCAACATCTACCCTTCCGGAAGACTGGAAAATAGCAAAAATAGTACCAATTCACAAATCAGGAGACAAAAATGACGTTTCAAATTTCAGGCCTATTTCACTAACAAGCACGTCATGCAAATTACTTGAGCACATAATCCTGAAGCATCTAACTGTTTACTTGGAAAAAGTGAACTTTTTTATCACCTCATCAGCACGGCTTCCGCAGCGGCCTATCAACTATTACACAGCTAGCAGAAGTAGTTCACGACCTCGCACTATCAATAAACAACCACGCGCAAACAGACATCATTCTGTTGGATTTTTCCAAGGCGTTTGATTGTGTAGGCCATACTAAATTAATGGAGAAATTGGAAAACGTGATTGGCAAAGGCGCAATATCGGCATGGGTAAAAGACTTCCTCTCGAACAGGTCCCAGTTTGTTGTCTTCGAAAACACACCATCTGAGACCGTACCTTTGAAATCCGGGGTTCCGCAGGGGTCAGTCCTGGGACCGTTATTATTCTTAACTTTTATTAACGACATAACTTCCAATATCGAGTGCAACATCAAGTTATTTGCAGATGACTGCATTATTTACAGGGAAATTAATAGCTATACGGACCACCTAATGCTTACCACGTCGCTTGGTAAAATAACGAAATGGTGTTCTGACTGGCAAATGACAATAAACATTAAAAAATCCGTTACCATGACTGTTTCAACAAAAAAACAGCCTCCTATGTTTACATACTTCATTAATGACATACCCTTAAGTAAGGTTTCGCAACACAAATATTTAGGAATTACGCTTACTTCCGATTTTGGATGGGATTCCCACATCACAAATATTACCACCGCCGCGTTGCGCAAACTGTTCTACCTAAAACGGTGCCTAAAGACGTCCCCCACTCCTACCAAGCTGTTAGCTTATAGAACGTTCGTAAGACCGCTTCTGGAATATGCAAGCACGATATGGTTTCCGCACTCGACTACCCTCATGAAAAAGATTGAAAGTGTCCAACGAAAGGCTATAAGGTTCATCTACAATAAATATAAACGGACTGACTCTCCCACTAACCTCTTGGCTGATTCAGGAATAAAAAGTTTGTCAGTTAGAGCGAGGCACGCTCGCCTAAAATTCTTGTTCCAGCTAATTCATAACAGTTACAAGATTGATACGCATAAATACATATCTTTTTCTCAGACCCGCCCTACACGTCACAAACACGACCGCACCATAACCGAATATTCCTGCAGTAACGACACGTTTATGTACTCTTTCTTTCCCATGGCAATACGCGAGTGGAATGAACTCGACCCCGTGATAACAAGCACTGACTCGTTATCTAAGTTCGTCGAAATGCTAGATTATTCAGTGTAGAAATAACACTTATTGTTGCGCTAACCGAACAGCACACGTGTAGCATTTCCAGCTTACAAATCTGTTAATTTCTTGTGTATTTCGTTGCTGCAGCCTTGTATTGGAACTATTCTTACCTTTTTGATGGACTTGTTTCTTTGGTTTATTTCTTCTTCTTGTTACTACAGCTTGTAATATAGGCGTGTTTATGCGTAAAGTTGTGCAATTATTCTGTCTTTGTGTGCATATGTTCTTTTTTGTTCTTCCTCATAAATCAAGCCTGCAGATTCACATGTTTCTTGTACACACATTTGTATGCCCTCCTGCTATGCTCTCGGATGAGAGTCGCAGTATTGTAAATAAATAAATAAATAAATAAATAAATGAAGTATATATATATATATATATATATATATATATATATATATATATATATATATATATATATATATATATATATATATATATATATATATATATATATATATATATATATATATATATATATATATATATATATATATATATATATATATATATATAACTTTTGTGTGCTGACCATCTACGGATAAGTTCTAACTGCCTGTTTCTCGTTCTACTGTGGTTCAATGCTTTTCTACACCGAGGAAAAGCATCTGTGTTTTAAAGTTAGAAGAGTATAGAAAGCGAGAAGAGCGAGCAGGGAAAGCATACACAATGCACCACGTCAAAGTCAGTCCCACTTGTGCAGTACACATCATAACGGTTTGTGTAAGCCTGGGCAAGCGAGAGATTTTCATGATGCGAACCACGAAGAGAAAAACCGCGAAACCGTGAACATGTTTTTCACAGGATTATATGGTATCATCATATAGAGGAGCAACCAGGGGGGTGGGGGGGGGAGCAGGAACGAAGTCTTCAAGTCCACATCGAAAATTTTAATTCATCCTGTGGGTCCATATTTGTTTATTTGTTGTATACTTAACAATGTGTCATGATCCACTCTATTAGAACCTTATTTAAGCGTTGCCGTATTCATCAACACACACACACACACACACACACACACACACACACACACACACACACACACACACACACACACACACACACACACACACACACACACACACACACACACACACACACACACACACACGCACGCACGCACGCACGCACGCACGCACACGCACACGCACGCACACACGCACGCACAGATAGATACTCACGCTCGCATGCAGATAAGTCTCAGGCGCTCTTGTTTGAAATGAAATTGTGGCTGCGACCACGAGTTTGACAACAGTGCACAACATTCCGTTTAGCGTCTCTATATATTACTGCGAAGTGAAGTTTCCAACTAATTAGCTGTAGGAAGGAAGAGTGCTGGTCACGAGTACGGGAGAGCGCATGCGTGCGAACTTCCTTTCTGCCAGGACACCTTTCTGGAACTCCACTACATAAACTGCGGCGTCGTTCTATGGGAGACCAGCGCTGAATAGGTGGCACGCCGAAAAAGGACATCTGGCGGAGAATCCCGACACAACTCAGCTGGTCGCACACAGTCGACCGGCCGCAGTGTACCACTCTGAGGGCACGTGCGAGCGCCGCTGCCATGCTTCATTTTTGGATGAACAGCTCGAAAAGCCTTCGCGCATACTGCACTGTGGTTTTGAAGAATAACTTTGTCTGAAGGCTACTCTCGCATAAAAAGCACTAAAACACGGAAAGAAGTCCTGCAAAGCGGACTGCGTCTATGCATATAGTATCGAAGGGACAGGGCTGTGCCATGATGGCAGCTCCCTCGTCCTCATTTTCTGGTTGCGTGATGGGTTTTGGGCTATTGCTAGTACTTGCTGATATGCCCCCCCCCCCCCTCATAAGTCTGTGCTGCGACGATACCACGCTGCCAACTTCTGCAGTAAAACAAAACAAAACAAAAACGAAAGCAGAGTAAGTGGTAGCTGCGTCATTTTTTTTCTAGCATCGTTAGTACGCCCTGTCTGCGGCATGTATGGACGGGGACGTTGATCAAGCAAACCACCGTGGAAGCATAGCACCTGTGGTGTCGCGCTACTATTCCCGAGGGCACGGGATAGATTAGCAACCATGGCGGCTGCACTTCAATGTGGGTGAAATAAAAAAAAAAAAAACACCCGTGAACCAAGATATATGAGCGCATTGGAGAACCCCAAGCAGTCGCATTCTTGATACGCCTACTACAGCGTACCTCAAAATATATCTTCTTTGGCAAATGAAAGCCTACCAATTATCGAGGTTTAACAGACGCCTTCATTTTAGTCCGACACAGGCAAGCGGAAAAACTGGAACTGTGTGTTAGGTGAACTAAACAACGAGTGAAAATTGAACACATTTGATACTTCTATAGCAATGCATGAATTCCAATGTTAATTAGCCACGGCAGCCAGTGAGAAAAACGCTTACCGCATCACCTGACTCCTCAAAGCTAAGCTTCGAGTAGTCAACTGCTTTGTTCGTAACAAGAACCTTGTCTTTTGCACAAATTAAGTTTAACAGAGGCATCTCTGCATCGACTGTTCACCGCACAAATATCTTTTATAACAGCATAGAGGCCTATGTGAACGTGCAAGTCTTGTGGACAAGGCAGCTTTCGTTTACACGCAACTGTTTACAAAAAAAAAAAGACTATACTTGCCTATCGTATCATTCACTCCACGCGGTGGCATCACATGGAGTTTGGTGGTGGTGGTCAGATGAATGTACGCATGGAAACTTTATTAGTCCTGAAGAGCACGACTCAACGCTCAGCGGACCAGATAACAAAAATCGGCCCCGTATCTGCATGTTAATCTGCAAATGTCGTCGAAAGACGATAGTCTTTTGTGTGGAGAGAGTGAAGAAATCATTTATTTGTTGTTCTGCGCAAGAAAATTAGTGAATGGTATTCTGGAGGTGCTGCGTTAGAGGGGAGGTGAACGAACGCATCAAGTCACGTCTTACGTGAGACATGAGCGCCATCTGGCAGTTTTCTTCAAAAACGAAGCGCGTGGCTCTGAGACGGGTGTGTGCGCGCCCGTCTCAGAGGTGATGAAGTGTAGAACGCAAGGCGACGGGTAGGTGCCACCACCGTCTCGTCTTAGCAAAGCGTTGGAAGCACTCGCCTTTTCGTGCAAGCGTTGCATGGTCAGCGTAGCGTGATAAGCGCTACGGTCCTTAAAATTACTTGTGTATGCCTTTTCTAGTAAAATACGCACATGCAGAATATATACGTGTTGTTATGGTGCCCTAGACATGCGCAATAATTGCTTTTTAATTAACAATTGTACAAGTATGAACGCTAAACCTTGAGCAACATTATTGGGCGCTGCGGATGGGGTCGACCGTTTCAAGTGCCCGGTGTCGTTAAGAGTAGACAAACAGACAAATTTAGACAGGCAGACAAAAATTTTTGCGTTGAAGGTCCCCAAGAAAGACTATCGTATTTAAAATGTTTACATATCCTGTATGTTGCATATTACGCTCGTTTTATTTCCGGCAAAACGCGTTTAAACTCGACTGTTTGGCCCGGGTTTTCACTGGTGGCTGTCTCCACTATCGAAGTAATATAGAAGACACGCGTTATTCGGTTCAGAAACGAGCCCGGCAACCGTAGACAGGAGAGCGAGAGCAGAATTTTGCTCACCTGACCGCTTGGATGCAACGCCGCTTCCTCTTTATACGTCCTCCCTTTCCTCTATACGTCCTCCCTCTTTTATATATTGTTGCACTAGAATACGCAGCAGTCCTACCAGCGCCCTTTGGTTTTGTTACGGCGATGCGCGCACGCAGCACCTCTACCAGGCGCCATTCTTGTCTGCGGGAGCAGCTGAAAAGTGCGCGCTCTCACCCCCAGGGTGGCGGTGGAAATGGTTAAGCCTGCTCAAGAGATCTGACTAGGGTAACCTACAACATAAAAAAGTGCAACAAATTTCTTAAAAGTCAGTGGCCATGAGAGTGACGTGCAATGCGCTGCGCAGTCACGTGCCTCCACAGGTGTTGTCTGCTCTCCCCTACCCACGGAGCAAGAATTATAATTTTTTTCTCCGTGCCTTACCACCAACTCTGCCGCCATGCTCACCTAAGGGCATGGAAGCCGGTGCGTCTGTGGGAGTTGACGTGTGCGTGGTGGTCCATGTGCGCCTGCCTCCAGAAGATGTGCTTGTTTCACGGCCAAATCCAGATTAACGACAACAATATGGTGCCTAGAAATCTTTAGCAACTGCTTTTACCACATTTCCTTTTATCCAGCTGTCTTTGGTACATGCTGTGCTCGTGTGCCCTTGTCATGCCCTTTCCACGCGTTTCCTTCTTTATGTTTCCGGTGGCCTCCAGTGCCATCTGCCATGGGCCTGGTACAGAATTCAACGGCAACGCCGATCGCCACTGGTCCAGATGCAAATTCCATCTCCAGAAAGAACATCGCCGCAGAAATATAAAAAAAATGATGTTGAAAGCTCTTCCACCTGTCTTGCTGCCAACGCTTCCGATGGAATTCCCCTTTGCCACCCGCTGCACGGACAGAGAAAACTAGTAAGGCTTGATTTGGGAAGTAGCTATATGATCATACGGTTGATCACATGGCTTCACCGTCTCATGTGCACCCGTTTGTTACATGGTGGCACTCCGGATCTAACAAATTGCGGGCATATGTGCGCACCTGCAGCGCCCAATGGCAGTAGCAACAGCCTCCTGTCATCCCCGTGTAACGGCACTCGGCAGTGCACTGAATGGCCGCGTGATGCTAGTGTGCGATCCCCTCCTCGTGCAGGACGGGGGCCCGGGGTGCGGGACGAAGGTGCCTTCCGGGT
This sequence comes from Rhipicephalus microplus, assembly GCF_043290135.1. NCBI lineage: Eukaryota > Metazoa > Arthropoda > Arachnida > Ixodida > Ixodidae > Rhipicephalus > Rhipicephalus microplus. Next base: position 327,260,769 of record NC_134710.1, on the reverse strand, counting down.
GGGGTGGACGCGTGGGGCCGCATGCTGCGCACCCGGGTGGGGTTCCGAGCATCATCGGGGTCCCAGTCCGCGAGGTGTCCGTCGGTCGGATTCTCCCCGCCACGAGACCGGCACGCGCCTCTGGCCCTCTCTTCCCGCGGCCAGGTTCGCAGGGCGGCGGCTCCTTTGGTGCCGTGGGCGCGCTAAATAGGTTCACCTGCTTCTCCACGGTGGTGTTACGGGGCGTCCCCCAACTCTGGGGGCCCACCGCTACTGCGTGTCGTGGCGGACTGCCCGTCATGCCGGTTGGGTCAGGCCGGCGGTAAAGAGGCGGTCGTAGTCCTCTCCAGCTCATCTTTCCCGAGAGTGGTGCCGCACTCACGTGGCTTCGCGGAGGGGAATATGGTTCCGCAAACTTGTTGAGCCACCTCCGAGGATGCATACACCGCTCCGTCTTTTTGCTCACCTAGTTCCCCCTTTTTGGGGCGACAGGAGGGTGAAATAGTTCAAAAAGAATTTCCCCGTTGAGCCTTCACGTGACTCTGCGAAGCCATCATCGCACCATGATTAACAGGTGCCTGTCAGTTTGTTTCCTCCTTGTCCACTAGCCGGTAATCCATCTTGAACGAACAGCACGGGAGTGGACAATAGACGAAGCAGGAAACAAAGACAGCACTTGTCGCTTTTGGCTTCTTTTCTGTTGTCCGCTCCCGCTTCGTTTCCTGAAGTTGCCTTCAACGGATACTTGCACGCTGTTACTGCGGAGGCGATGAAACAGAAGAAAGTCTGTGCGCGATGCGGAAGGTACTGGGGTTAGGTTCTCAGTAGCGACAGGCAACCATAGGCGCTTCTAATGAGGATGAAGGTTCTACTACTTGGCCCTCGGTTACGTATGTGTGCTCATCGCGAAAATGTGGCCTCTTTCGCTCACTTAGCTATCCCTTTCACCTCAACCTCTCCGTATACACCCTTCTGATTAGCGCTGATAAATTTACTGTAATTAAACTACTTGCCATAATGAGAAATGCAATAAAATACTCTCATGAGGCGCTAAATTATTAACTTTATGAATTACTCCCAGCAATTGACTTAAAGGAAGAACTCACTGAACCCCCAGTTACTTCTTAGTAAGCTATGCCATATGCGTTTACCTTAAGGCCGTGTTAGAAGGATTCTAATACCATGCTTATGGCATAAAGTGTTGACTATAAGAGAAAATAAAAAAAAGGGCAGATCCCATGTACCTTGGCAATAGACGTTATGCGAAGCATGCGGATGGAAGGAGACTGTGTTGTAATTTTTTATTTAGCGAGACGTTACGAAGCGGAGCAAAACATGTGCACATTAAACAGCCGCATATGTTTTAATACCCAGTTGTTCACAGTTGTGTAACGATAGGAATTGCAACATGGATATTAGCAACACCAGGAGCGGTAAGCTGATATGAAACGCTGGTTATCGCAAGGATGGTAGCCCTGGACACTGCTACATGAATCGACTTCAGTGGATGGCGCCTAAGTCCAATTGACATTAACCCGCGTGACGGCTGCATCACAGGAGCACATTTGTAATAAGCATTCACTTGTGGTCAAAACAATTGAAAACTGTAAAAAGTAAGCACGGAACTGTTTAATGGTGTGAATTCTCTCACGAGTTTCGAAGAAAAGCTTCCGTCGCTGGTTGTATAATATGGAAATTATTCTTATTATGTGTATTGTACTGCTGTTGTTTCGTATATATTTTTAGGCATTGTGTTCTGTTCTTTTCAACTAGCATTGTGCTGTTAGTACTATGTTTTTTGCATGTATTTTTTCTGCATTGTAAACTGTCTCACTCTATAAGAGCCTGATAGGGCTCCCAGTAGTCGAAATAAATAAATAAATAAATAAATAAATAAATAAATAAATAAATAAAGACAATGTTTATAAAGTTGAATAGCCTGCACTGGAACCACAATTGATGTTTCACCAACAATACGGTCTATTTGAAAAGTAGTTCCGAGTCCTGCCATGGCTGTGCGATAGATATGCGTTCAAGTTACCGATGCCTGTTCTCGTTGTCGCTTTGTAGATATGAACTCTCAACCACATGTGGCACATACGTGGCATACATATATGTGCCACACATGTCTGGAGGGAAGGATTTCATGATATTTAGGACGAGATTTTCACATTATTCATGCCATGACCGGTGAGTCATATTCGCGAAACCAATAACCCAAAATCAGGGGGTGATCACGAGAGCACCCAGATAGATAGATAGATAGATAGATAGATATATAGATAGATAGATAGATAGATAGATAGATAGATAGATAGACAGACAGACAGACAGACACATTAGAAGTGCCTGCAATACGCGAAGAAATGTTGTGGAAAGGACGCATGAAAAAAAAAACATACACAAGACGAGTGCGAATTAACACTTGTCACAGCTCGACACTTAATGCACTGTGCTCCAACGCAAAGAAGGACGCATGAAATGAACACATAAGTATACACGAGACGAGCGCAAACTAACAGCTTTCACAATAGTTACTTGTGTGTCAACAGTGCAGCGTGCTCCCTTCACAAGCGTGTTCACTGCACTGAGCGAAGTGACCTTCGTGCTTTCTGTAACTTTAACGCACATTTGCGGCGAAAGTCCAAGTAGTACACAAAACACCCAGATCACGATATCAGGGAGAGTGCAGGAGCGACCACGCCCTCTTGAGGCTCGCGCGCATCGCAACTCGCGGGGCGACGACCTTTGAAGCGCGATCTCCGCACCCATCAAGTCATACTACTAGTGATACCAAGAATACGCTGAAATCACCGATAGCTGGGTACCGCCAGTGGTAATAGTGTGTATAAATAACTCGCCGTTGGCCGTTGGGAAACCGAAGAGCCTACGCCTTTTGAGAGACGGTTCCCGCCCCGTGGTGCGAAGCAATAGGTCGCATAGGTTTGACTCCCCGCTACGTCACCTTAGTTCTAGTTTTTTCTTCACAACCTCTTAGTATATGTGCATAATACAACGTCATATCCGTCACAGAAATACGTCAATTGCGTCGTGTTGGACTCCATCATAAAACATTTCCGTGTTAAAAAAAACAGGAATTGTGTTGGACGTGTTCTGTTCAGTTTTAACAGACTTGCTGTGGATAAGTAGAGGTTTATATCACCCAAGGTACCATGTTTCTATAAAAACTGGTGTAAAAAAGGTGGTTACAGAAAATAAAAATAACAAGTAAAAACACAGAAAACTGAAACAAGTTAAAAAATAACATTTTGATGTACACTTCACTAGCAGGAGTTCACGTAGAAATATAACGTTCACACGCACATATTTACAGTTTTGCCCACAGTATATGGTATAACGCATAATTTTGTTGATAGTAACGAATAGTTGTTCATCGCAAGCGCTTATTTACTCTAGTGTCCACTAGGAAGTCTTTTAGGAGGCTGGTGACCTTTTGCTGAAGATGCTTTTATGGTCACGGATCAAGTAATTTGTGAGAGGGTGTCAGCCCAAATACAGTAGCGCACAAGCTTATTCAGCACACACAGCAGTTTCATACTGACCAACTTCAACTGCTTTCTTAAACACTTTGCAGCGAAAGAAAAAAAAAATTGTCTGGTAGCCTTTTGTTTGTGTCTGCTTTTCCTGTACTATAAAGTGTGAAAGTTATTCAACCAACCCGATTTGCCACAATTCAACTGAATGCATGGTGACGTTACAGGCAACCGCTCTTCAACCCATCGCGCGTTAATCTTACCTGCAGTTGCATCCTACGCTGCAATGTCTTCACGTTACAGTGTCCTCGACAGTCGCCCCAGTATAGCACAAAGTGTACCTAGCTTGAATGGGAGAGACTATACTTAGGGCAAAACCAGCATGCCATGGTGCCGGCGCCTGTATAATAGAAAATTACTGGAGTTTTGGAAATGTAATTTCGCTTAAGGACTTTTGTTAGTCGCTGTGCAGTCGCCTGGCGTTGCACAGTTTCCGGTATATAGAAACTATGCGCATCTCTTTTTTTCGTACTTTTTTGTCTAACCTTTGAAGGGGCCCTGTTGAACTTTTTTTGCATGGTCAGAAAACGCTACTGATTGGTAGCTAAGAATTGGAGAACACGCAATTAAGCCAAACATTATTGTTAGGCATGTGGTCTAAAATTTAAAGGTGTTTTTAAAAGCCAGCTAGAAATTGCTTCCTCTTTTCTTTACAAATAATGGCACACGTGCACCTAAGCCACTGTGCCATATATCCTCAAAGTCCACGGCCATTGGCTGATTTGAGCATCGTGAGCTGCATAGTTACTGTAGGCACCGGGGAGTGCCGCCACGTGTCCGCGCACGCACTCGCGACCACAGTGAAAGCTAGCCGCACGTTCCCAGAAAAACTTAAAAGAAAGAGCTCAAAGTCATGGCACGCCCGACTGACGAAGGGACGCATTTTCTTGCCCCTATCATCTCTCTATCTGCGCAGCTTTCAGCACGTCAGCTGGCGTAAAAAGAGGGAGAGATAGAGCGCTTAAAGCTTGCAGCAAACCCGTGCAACTGCACATGTACGTGACGACACATGTACGTGTCGTAAGGCAACAAGCTCTTTTAATAAAGTTATCAGCCAATTACTTGAGAAAAAAAAAACGTTGCGAGGCCTCTTTAAGTAATTGGAGAAAATGTAATATTGACACGCTTTAACGGTGAAACAACACTGGAGACGTCGACCCCGAAAGCATGATCTGCAAAAAGTACCCATGGCAGGGACGGAAATAGTCCAGCTCGATTCGCAGCACATTCTTTCTTTTCGTGCCATAACAATTATATGGATACTTTCGGTGGGTATTGGCCGTCGCCGTCGCATACACTATCGGGTTCTTTATAAAGTTGAAATTGATAGCACCGTCCCGTGCCTCGTATGTTCTAAAAGGGAGGGGGGGGGGGGTAAGAGTGCGCTACTTCTGCCGACGAACGTGACTGACGCTGACATGAAACGAGCCGGTCATCTCCGTAGCAGGAAATGTGCATGCAATAAAATCCCCTCGCGTGCAAAGCCTGTAGTAGCTCCTCTATCTCTCGTAAAGGCCGAAGAAGCATGCAGGGGCGCCGGGGAGAGGAGGGTTGCGTCGGTCAGACAGCAAGTGCGAACCTTGATTAAAAATGATGTGGTCGCGCGTGCTATTCAGCCAGACCTCAGTAGATGACTCTTATACGTATAAATGTACGTATACGCCCTATACATGTGCTCTCATCGATTACTGCGTGTTGAGACGACAGACAGCACGAAAGCCGCTTCCTTCCCTGGAGTGGCCATTTTCCCTTACGCCCGTGCTTTTGTAAAGTTACCGGGAATCGGATGCTAGAGGGGTGACTGGCTGGCGTTACTTCGTATATAATTCCAACTTGTCACCGCATTTGTGCATGACACTTTTGAATAAACTGTGAGTTTATTATTCGTATATTTGGGAAAGGAGAACGCACCATGGTGGTGTAGTGGTTATGGTGCTCAACTGCTGACCCACAAGCCGTCGGATCGAATTCGGCCGCGACGGCCAAAATTTCGATGAGGCGAAAATGCTTGAGCCCCACTTGCTTAAGATTTAGGCGCACGCTAAAGAACCCCATGTGGTCGAAATTTATGGAGCCCTCCACTATGGCGTCTCTCATCGTGGTTTTGGGACGCCCAACCGCCAACAGTTATTATTATATGGGAAAGGAAGCCGACTACTTTTCACAGCTCTGTTGGTAGGCCTACATCGCAGCACACAGCAGATGCGATTGCTTTGGTTTGTCTTCATTTTGCAGAACTGATGCGTAAAAAAAATTACACCATCTCCGCCTAAAGGGAACCATGTGTGGATGTGAAGCAGCAGGAGGGGGGAACGGCACCCACAGAAACTCGTTTACGTCACCTTAAGCAGATGCACTAATAATCAGAACCTCTACCTGATTAACATTGCTGGTTGCCATCACTTGATGCCGGTGACCACTGCAGGCGACCAACGCTGCCGGTACCGTGACTACAGCACCGCGAAACAGCTGGTTCCTCTATGCACACGCCACATACATCGAGCCGGTACCCGCGTTACCAAAGGAGATACGCTCTGTTTCACGGAAACGGCGAACGCCGCAAAAGACACGATCAATGGTTATGAAGTAATAATCGCGTGTACTGAGGGAGCATTTAGTTGCCTTTGCCGTCGACTCGGGAGAGAGGGGGGAGGGAGACGCGCATATGCATTGGAAGTGTGGACGCCACACTATGAGGAAGCGTTTCGTTGCCTTCGCCGCCTACTCGAGAGAGAGAGGGGAGAGTAGGAGAGGCGAAAGAGGGGGAGGAGACGTGCATGTGCAGTGGGGAAAGGGGCAGAAGGCGGGTGGACGCTGCGGAAGGGTATGACGGATGGACAGAGCTCCCGCCTTAAGCTTCTTCACATCTAAAAGTAATACTGCCAGAATTACCTGACAAGGCGTCGCCTGCCGGCCCTCCCAAGTCTCATGTAAATTTCTCGCGATACTTTTTCAAAGTGTATGGCAGAAGCCGTAAACTATCACAGCAAAATTTTAATCCTTGCAGTCAGTGGAACTTGCGAATGCGATCTGAGGGAGGGGTTGAAGGGTTGAGAGTAAAGCCCGTACTAATTGTGAATGACGCATTGATTGAGTGTGAGGCCTACCAACTAAATATAACGTTGTGATTAAAATATGGACGTTTGTTTCTGACATTCATTGTAGTGTTGCAATTCAGATGCTAAACAAAATGTAGCCGCTAATTAAGGCTGCTAAGGCATGTGACCCTGGTGCACAAATCAAATGCGGTGCCCCCCCCCCCTTCCTTCGTTATTGTCACCTTCGATCTCAACGAGCGCGCGTGGTCAAACAAACATTAACCAAAACATAGGTTCTGTGTTGCGAAAATTCGTGTCAACAGAACTGCAAAAATTCTACAGGTACACGCTTATGTGATACCAGAGACAAAACATTCATTTCACTATATATAATAATAACTTACTAAGTTTTATCAAGTACAATAAAAGCTCGTTAATTCAACCCTGTAGTTCAGAAGTGTTCTCTGGTACCAGCCAGCTTAAGGTGATGTTTAAATGCAACAAACTCTCGTTAATTCGGGCATACTCAGCCATAAAGCTGTTTATTCGGACAATCCTCGGAGCGCAGCAAACTGGAGAAGGTGCATTGTACGACGAGCGACAAAAGCGTTCACGAACAACTTTGATGACCGCGAGCCTTCAGAACTGGGAAGTCGTGATTAATGATTTTGCAATACCTAACCAAGCTTTCTTCAGCAACAGATGCGGTGCTCAGCAGTTTCGTTCCGACTGGATCCAGGCCATGCGCACGCTTTCACAAATGAGTGGGCACTAAATGATCGTGTCATTATAACGACCATGGTTTCGTGCACAGAATATGCGGTATATACTCAGTAGTTTCATCTTGGCTTACAGCGCAAAAAACACATTATACGAAGAGGAGGAGTGGACACGGCGCAGCGCTGATATTTACTGATTTTTTATTGAAAAACAAAAACATGCGTTTTTGTTTTTTAATAAAAAAATGTTGAAAGAGTGCTGTACGTCGTCCTCTTCTCATCTTTGCCCGTGTTTTTCGCACTGTTAGCCAAGATATATCTGTGCCAACTCACCCAATTTTCCATCCTAATTTAGTAGTTTAGTTTTGGCTCCGAGCAGTGCACGATCAATGCCACAAAATTTGAACACGGTGGCAGCTGTTGAACATGAACAGATTTAGGTCTACTTCGTATGAGTTATAACATTTGAAAATGATTTTGTTTAACTAAATGTAATAGTAATACTTGGGCTTTTCGTCCAAAAAAAACTGCGATATGGATATAAGAGAAGTGCGCAGCTGCAAAAAGAAAGGTGCTGAGGTAAACAATGTCTGGTTTCGAACAACGTGCACCGACATGCATGATCTTGGGTACACCATGTATACATCAGACACCACAACCGCCTCAAATAGCTCCGCAAAGGAAAGCCGCACGCTCTACACTGAAGCAGATGGGCGGTACTGTCTTATTCTGATCAAGCATTCCCTTGTTTCCTGCTTGACCTCTTAGCAACTTTTGCCGGAGGTTCGTCCGTGACGTGGCTGACCCTGACGTTGCCGAACACAAAATATAACCCAGGAATCAACCTAAATGTTCGAGCAGAATGCAGCCTGGGGCTGTTGTACGTAAATGCGTGGAAACCGCAATGAGAAAGAATGAGCTTCATAACCTTCGGCTATCGTCCATCCACCCTGCAGTGGCCCTGCAGTCAGGCCTAAAATAATCACGAGCCTGCTCGTCAGCGACACCATGCAACTGTACGTACAGCTAACAAGCATCCCCGAAGTGGTTTGTTGCCGCCAGATTGACTGATTAGCGGGGTCTAACGTCCGAAAACCGCCATTAGATTATGAGAGACGCCGTGGTGGAGGGCTCTGGAAAGTTCGACCACCTGGAGTTCTTTAAAGTAAACCCAAATCTGAGTACACGGGCCTACAACATTTCAGCCTCCATCGGAAATGCAGCCGCCGCAACCAGGATTCAATCCCGCGACCTCCGGGTCAGCAGGCGAGTACCTTAGCCACTAGACCACCGCGGCGGGGCTCTGTTGCCGCCAGTAGCGTATACACTATCCTACAGAAGGGTTTGAGGGCCACCATGTTGAGTTGTTAACCTTTGTGTTTTGCATCTTTAATGACTAAATGAAAAGCGTCATGGTCGACGCATATATGCATGAAAACGATTTGGTTGGTGCATACGATGTTTTAGGGCATTATTAATTCACGCCAAAATATAAAAAAAAACAAGAAATCCTCGGCTTAACAACCCAAGATGGCGGTGCCCACATGTCTTATGAGAAATAGTCTATAGCCAGATATATTTTCGAGTGGGAGAGGGAGAGGGCTCAGCCATATATGTGTGCGTGTGTTTATTTGACTGCGAGTATACATACGCATGTAAAATCGAAAAAAAAAAACATTTATGGGGAAGGTTGGCGTTAACGTTATACGAACCTATTCTTAAAATATAAATGCATTTTACTAATTTTCATCCCCGTTTACAATGCCACAAAACGGTCGTTATACGTTTTACTTGAAGGTTAAGTAATAGGTGAAATTTCTGCGGGTCACCGATCGCATTCTCTCGCGATAATTGTTTTCATGAAGTGAAACAGTGCAATGATTTAATTTACTGAGTGTTAACGAAAACGTGAATTCTACTGCTTCGAGTTTATTGTAGTAATTATGATATACAAACGAAAAAGAAAAACAACTTGGCACCTGCAGGGTCCAAACCTGCAGCCTTCGGATGCATGCTGGCGGCAACTTGTCTTCTCTTAAACTTTTTGTTTGTTAAATAATTTTTAGGAGATGATGACGCTGTTGTATGGCACCCACTACACTTCTTTTTAGGGATGCGAGATTAAGGGAAAAGCGCAGAAACAAACAAAAGTAAAAGATGAAGAATAGTTAGACAGAGTTTATATAATCCCATTCGCATAACAACTCAAATAAAAAGACAAAACACAGTCCCGTCACATAACACTGCAGTTTGCGTAAAATGCAATCACACGAACACCATATATAGGCTGTAAGAGTACTACACAACGTCCAATCAAATAGCAGCAAAATTGGGAAAGTTTAGTCATACAGAGACGCAGAATAAATTCGCACAAGAAGTGACGCAAAGCGCTACACGCTTAGGTCCAATTACATGTATAGTAGACAGATTTTGTCCACTTTTACTTTCTTCACACCTATATCATGATTATTACAACACACTTAAAAGTGTACAATGAACGTCCCGTATCTTATCAGCTTGTTCTCATTACAGTTATGTAAAAAAATGTTTTGAAATTCTCTTACTTCATAAATTACGAAATGGGTTCTTCTAACTCATTTTTCTTCGCCTTCGTAGTCGTATATGTTCCCCCAGATTTTTTTTAGTAATGAGGCGTATGAATAGTTTTTATTATTTACCTCCTTGTGAGCAAGCTTCGTATTGCGGTAGTGTTAAGGTATGAAGAATTTGTAACTTCATTTTATTCTAATAACATTTTTCATCAATATTGGTCGAATACCGACTCGAACACTCACTCAAAAGTATTGGCTCGAATGAAAAAAAAAACGAATCACAGCCGTTAATACTGCTATTAATTGTTGAGGTTCAACGTCGTAAAAGCACAATATGATTATGAGAGACATCGTAGTGGAAGGCTTCGGATATTTCGGTCACCTGGGGCTCCTTAATGTGCACCTAAATCTAAGTGCATGGGCCGCAAGCATTCTCGCCTCCATCGAAAATGCGGCCGGAATACGCTGTAGCCGGTATTCAATCCCACTGCGGATCAGAAGCCGAGTGCCTCAGCCACTTGACCACCGTGACGGGTCGATAAATAGTTGCAGTTCTGACCATTTGCCGTTAAGTGGATTTGGCTCCATGAAAAAAAAAGCTACTTATATTGTTGTTTACCCGTTTCCTTATGTTTCAAAGTATCTGTGTTACTATACCCCAAAACATTTATATTCTGTGTACAGGAACGTTGTAAAAGTGCTAAGTGCTTGTTTGTGTGTGCGCACTTGTGTTACCTGCACACACGGCATTGCTACGGACATGTTGGTACATTTAGGCATATAACTTCAGGAACATATAGGCAGCAACCTGTTCTCCTATCTTGCTAGGAAGCACAGCCACTGTTACACAGAACATACAACACAAGCGCTTAACTTCAACAAAACGTTTATTGCAAACGTCAGAGTTTAAAAAGGGGGTGAAAAGAGAAAAAGAATAATAAAAGGTAGACAACAAAAAGCACACGTGCCAGTCCCGCACATTACTATCTGTTATTGTCTATCACCCCATCCAAAAAACATTGTTCTTTCCGCGTGAGCGAGATAGAGGGTGCACTATAACACACTCAAAATAATCGCATGTGATTTCCGCCGCTTCTACTATCAAACGGGTTAATAAATCTCTGTCCCGATATAAAACGCACGTGTTATCGAAATGAAGGCCGCTGTGATAGCTCAGTGGTTAGAGCATCGAACGCGTTATTCGAAGGTCGTAGGTTCGACTCCTGCTCACGGCTGCTTTTTTTTTTCCCCGCCACGGTGGTCTAGTGGCTAAGGTACTCGGCTGCTGACCCGCAGGTCACGGAATCAAATACCGGCTGTGGCGGCAGCATTTCCGATGGAGGCGGAAATGTTGTAGGCCCGTGTACTTAGATTTGGGTGCACGTTAAAAAACCACAGGTGGTCAAAATTTCCGGAGCCCTCCACTACGGCGTCTCTCATAATCATACGGTGGTTTTGGAACGTAAACCCCACAAATCAATCATCAATCATTATCGAAATAAGGCACACAACCGCACTCCTTACAGTGGATCGCCAAGTGACCATCGGTACCCTTCTGCACTTTATTGTGGTGCTCTTTTAGCCTCTCAATAATTCATCTATCAGTTGTTCCCACATAAACAAGACCACATGACAAGGGCAATCTGTAAACAATCGACTGTGCACACTCAACATATTTATTGCGATGCTTAATTTGGCATCCTTTCTTTTCTTTTGAAACAGGACAAGTTTTGTGACATATTCTGGACAGTTTTTCAGGAGCAGACATGACCACTCCGAGTGGTAACGTCTCCGAGTGGTCATCGGCAGCTGACTAAAAACATGGTTTTGCATAACTACCCAGCGAGATTTACAGAAGCTTATCTGTGCACAGCCAAATCGTTTTTATCAGAAGCCCGAAGTAACAGTGGTCTCACGAAATGGTGATGCATGGCCGGGTCATGTCTGGTGAAAGCGACGAATGGGGGCCTTATGTCTCTCGTGGGGACGCCTTGGAAACAAAATTGGCGACTTGGAAAGGAATAGGCGAACAAAACAACCGTGAGCATTGCTCTTTCCACTGTTTTGTGGGGCAACGTCAGTACACAGTCACGTCATCTCGAGAAGTTTACCGCGGGTCGCTTGGGTGTTGGTCAGCTTTGACAAGTGCAGGAACGAGCGACCCTTTTTGCTTGTCCCGTTGGAGACAGGCAGAGAAATATGGCTCACAGAGGACACATTCGACATCCCCGCTGAGGAGATCGGTTTCGTGTTTTCATTTGCAATGCGACTGTTTTCATGTAGCGTTTTGTGTGAGCGCTCGATCCCGTTGCCTCGTCAACGAAGCACCCAATCGCAAGTTCGAGTAGGGGCCCCCGAGAGACACCTCATTGTCAGCGCGGCATTCCCAAAACATCGGATATGTATTTTCGTCCTCTTTATGTATCGCCGAGTTACCGAGGCCATTCGCGAGCGCCTCTTGAAGAGAACGCGGTCCGGTCGTTTCTGCTCGAATCGACGGGACACCGTATTCATTCGGCCTGAACACGACAACAAACGGCCGACCCGCGGGAAAGAGATGCTGATAGAATGAACAGGAAGATGGCGGTAAGGCGCACACACACGATAGCGAGAGGAGAGGGAAAAAAAGAAAGTGAGAAATGACAATCAAAGCATTGATAACGGATGCAAGCAGCCGGCAGGAAGGAAAGAGCGAAAGAAGGACGTGATCAGAAAGAAAAAGAAGAAAAGAAATATGCCCCGAACAAAAAAAAAAACAAAAAACAAAAACGCCGAGCATGGATCATTGACAACTTTCCAATGGCCTGGCATTTTTCAAAGCGCGCACACATACACGCACGCACAAACAAGGCGCGCAGCCAGCACCGGAGGAACTGCACTGCAAGCACCAGCAGCGGATATACACAAAAGGCGCCCGAGAAGCAACAAGAGGCCGCTAGAAGAGGGGCGAAAGCGAGCGCTTCCTTCAGCTGTCGCGGCTGAATAGCGCCAGTCAGAGGCGCGCCATTGTGTAGCGGCCCCGGGCGGAGGAGGGCGGGCCCGCGGCTGTCTCGCTGCCGACGCGATGCTGTGGCACGGCAGCAAGCGCACAGCAGGGCCTTCGACACCGCCAGGTAGCGCGCCCCGGCAGCGGGGCGCGATCGCGAACGGCTGGCTGCCATGGCAGAGGCATTGCATGGCTCGCTGCTTGCGGCTTTGATGGATGGCAGACTGGCCTAGCCATTCCCTCTCCCCTCCGATCGGCAACAAAGGGATCCTCGCCGGCAGCTCCATCGCGCTCACGCGGAATGTTCAGCGTGGGAAATCGGGCCGGGGCTCCGCGCCTTGGCTACAACTTGCGTCGCGCCGCCAACGACAGTTGGTTTTCCAGCGTGGCTGATGCGATCGCCGCGTTGACTGGTTAGCTCCAGGTTAATTTAAGCGCACACTCCACTAGAGGCAAGCTTTTGCTTAAAGCATGAGCGAAACCGACGAGCACATTTCTTAGTGAATGACGTTGTTGAATGCATATGTTGGAAGGTGCTGTTTATATATCGAGACTTCCGACCAGTAACCCCGAGGAGGGTGCGACCCTCTTTCAGGGATTGGGTCACTGCGGCTGCTGACTTTCAAACTGAGAGGGCCATAGGGTGTAAGCGCGTATCCGTGCGTCATGTCTGTGCACCCACCGAGACCACCGTCTTGTTAACACAGGGTATGTTGCAAGACTCACCAACTAAAACTGGAGCAATACGGCGCACCAACGCTGGACAAGAGTAGCCCATTAACACTTCCCTCCTCCACTTTACCACTTTCCTTCTCTCGTGAAAGCTAACACTTTCATCGGTTTGCACGAATGACGCGTCACATTGTGACAAGCATAAAAGTCGTAGCACCATTACTTTCTGGCCCCCCTCCGTCATGGCTGCCAGTGATTTGAGGGACAAGGACGGCGCTCCTCTTAGCAGATGGTGTGACTGCAGACGAAAGAGTGCTTTGCGCCTATTTGTACTTTAAGAAATAAACAGATGTATAAGTACCACTCTTCTCTCTCTCTCTCTCTCTCTCTCTCTCTCACACACACACACACACACACACACACACACACGCACACACACACACACACGCACACGCACACACACACACACACGCACACACACACACACACACACACACACACACACACACACACACACACACACACACACACACACACACACACACACACACACACACACGCACGCACACAAGGATCCGGTGCATTTTAGTATTTCACGTCAGATTCTACTGCTATGCGTCTCTATTGAAACATGATCGCCTTTCTGTTTTCTCGTCCCGCACAGCCGGCTTCGAGTTACCTCGACCGGCTACATTGGGGATCAATTAAGTTTCATACGACATTTTCTTATTTCTTAAGACAAAACATGACATAAGATAAATTTTGACGTTTTGGGACTATACTCCTTGACACCCCAAAACGTTTAACCGTGGGTTTGTCCATGCATGTCTGTGACCGGTTCGTAACCACCTAGTTGTATAACTCACTCAGCAGGCGGCGCTAGTGTGAGTGACAGACAGACGGACAGACAGGCATATGGACGGACGGAAGCACGGACGGATGAACAGGTGGATGCATGGACGGACGCTTCTCCCCACTCATCATCATCCACTCCGTGGATACGCTGTGATTTTTGAATAGAAGATATATCCTCCAAGGTGATTAAAAATTTTAATTATAGGTCTTCTGATAGTAACTTTAGCAGTGGCACGGCACCTCCGCCTGGACGAAGAGATCGTGTGCGTAGATTACGGGTGCATGACTGTCACAGCCTTAGTATAAGAATAGGTACTGCCTGGAAGATTAGCGTAGTTTGCACTGGAGGCGCAATGCTGAAGAGAGATCGGAGTATGACAGGCATTTAGGTAGTCCTGGCTGTTGCTGTTTTTCCCAGTTTTTCACGCGTTCTGGTAGCGAAGTAGAGGATGAAGACGACGATAGGATGAAAAAGAGGACGAAGAAAGCGCGTGGTGGTCCAGGATGATGATCAATTTCTGTTCGTGGCTCATGGAATACTGCAACAGTTCCACTGTTAAAAATTTGCGCATACTGCTCTGAGTCACGCAGGGCTGGGATACATCAGAGCTGGCCGGCATTCAGCTGGTATTAGCTTCACGTGGCACGCATGCAAGCGCACGCGCTGATGCACGAAGTGGTCACGTGATTACAGTGCAAATCACTAGTATTACCTCGGTATTGACCGGGTTCGATTGGGTATCGTTTAACAATCACAGCACCAAGTACGCTGATTGGCCTAATGCTAAATAAACCAATTAACTGATCTTGCATATCTGAGGCTTGCTTTTTATGAGTTTGCATCTCAAGTCAACTTAGCCTATCAATGAGCCTTACTTAGGCTTTGCTCTCATTTTGCCTAACATGGTAGGACTAGGTGCACCGAAATCTCAACTCGGCTGAATAAGGGATGATTAGGTTTGGACCTAATTATAATATTTATGCTAAGCTAATTTTATGTTGCCATGTTCAATTCTGCTGCTTGGATAGTTATACCGTTTATCATTTTATTTGGATAGCAATAAGACCCACCACGGTCGTCTAGGGACTAGGCTGCTGACCTGCTGGTCGTGGGATAAAATCCCTGCCAAGGCGGCTGCATTTTGTAAGGAGACGAAAATGCTTGGGGCCCATGTGCTTAGATTTAGTTGCACATAAAAGAACCGCAGATGGTATAAATTTCCGGAGCCCTCCACTACGGCATCTCTCATAATCATATGGTGGTTCAGGGACCAAAAGAATTAATAATATTTGTATAGAAATAAAAAAGCCAATTTTTGACGCTGAGGTTGGCGTCACCGTGAGCTTCCGTATAAATTCAAGCGGTGATAACATCGCCTTATATGCAGTTTTGCCGCACCTGCAAAAGTTAAACTTCCAGGCGCGGTCACACGCACCCTATCTTGACAGGAATTAGCAGACGGTTAACACTTTATTCTGATCGCTCAATCTGCGTTGAATTGAGAGACAGCACGAAAGTCGCTTTGCTCGCTGTAGCGGTCGCGTTTCATTACGCTATAGCGTTTAGTTGAGTTATGCCAAGTCGGATGCGACGGGAAGTACTGCTAGCTTTACTTCGTTGATAACATTACAGTATTATTGCTATCACATTCTGTGCATTGCCATTGCGGCAAAACCACTTTATTTTTTCTGTCTGACTAATTTAGGCAACCGTACTGCGCATTCAGTTCTACCGTATCTGTATACGCTTATTCTGTTCAACATACCAGGACTGCGTATACGCAATAATGAAATGGCCGTCTAGAACCCGGCGCAGAGCAACGGGACGTCGCAGCGTATTTATCGGCTATATTGTTTGGCTGTCGTTTGCAACGGTCATTTTTCTTCATATGGGGCACAGCCAGAAATTTTCTTTCGAGAAGGGGAAGGAGTACGATCCCATTTGTATGTTCGTGGGTGTGTCTGATGTGCACGCGCATGCAAGTCGAACACCCTCATGAAAATATTCAAGTGCCCCAAAAATTTCATTCTTATAACTAATGTGTGGTATAAACAGGTTGCACGAAAAAAAGTAGGACAGAGGGACGGCAGCTTCTTGTGAGAAAACTGAAATAACGAATGGGATATGCTAACAGACATCAGCGATAAAGATGACAAAGCTGCCGACCTTTCGGACATGCTTGAAAATTGAGATGATTTCACAAGACCACCACGAGCCACATAGAGAATGTACGAGAATGTCTGAGGTTCCAGATGCTGAAACTGTTCTATGCTTAACTTTCTAGTCAAATTACGTTTCCGATATTACAATTTCAGAAGCAACCCCCGCTTCAATGCCGTGACAGATTTTTAAAGTCACCTTTGCCACAATGCCAAAACGTTAGACAGTGAAGCGTATTGCAACTTTGAAGGCGCGCTTCGGCATGGTATCTGGTTGTAGGCGAGGGTTCAGCAACTTGAACTTCTAGTTTTCTTCTTTCTTTTCAAGGATTTCACGTTTTATTACCTTACAGCACGGACACCCAACAGCCAGAATTCATTGTTTTGACCAACCGATAATGTGGCATGCGGGCATTGCTTTAAGCGGGTTATTTCTCCATAATTTGACGGTACAGCAGCTTCTCATTGTGATAACGTTAAACCAATACATTGTTGATACCGGTACCGTTATAAGTGGGTTCGACTGTTTACTGATAATAAATTTTTCAAACGCTCAGCCTAATGTTCTCTTGGTATTTTGTTTCTTTACAAAAATTTGCTTTGTTTCAGTAAATAGATATCTGCAAATGGACTTTGAACGCTATTTACCCAATGGAATATATTTCCTGATGAACCTATCGAAGTTTCTTTGATAAATATCTGGTACAGTATACTCTTTGTCTAGTCGATACCCATTGTACAGTGCAAGTTTCAGTGAAAGATTCCACACTTGAACGTGTTATAGTTGCTACCAATGCACGCAGTTAAAGCTTTGATTCAGCCGCAACAAGGCCAGATGACGGAGCGGCTCAGGAAGAATAACTTCTGAACAATTTTCTATTGATAGAGGAATAGGGTAAGCCCTCTGAAGATAATGTTCACTACGACAGAAATTCAAACAGTAACACAGAAAAAAAAGTTACTGGTATACCTAAAAGAACGCGTCATGCAGCATTAAAGAACATGCCGGTTCATCCACCGAAGTGATTGAGGCACGGACTTGATGGGTCCGGGACATCATTATTGCTCTTTAGCTCATACACACAAAAAAGTTGACTAAAGTTTTCATCTAAAAAAAGGGCTTTTACCAAACCTCATATATGCGTCATTACTGAAGGAAAGAAATATGGACAAATGAAAGAAAAAAAGAAGTTAATCTGCGTTCGCTATGGCGCTTGCTTGCCAAGTCAAGTTGGCTTACTGGAAAGCTGCCCCAATTTCTTTTTTTTAATAAGGAAAAGACAAAATGAACATAAGAAGTGATTAAAATATTGCATGGGCAGCAGCAGGTTCGCCTTTGGCGCCTACTTTGCGCCAAATGGCTACTTTTCGACCCCTTTTGGCGACTAAAAATTCAAGCCATGGCTACATTCTGGCAACTTTTAAACTTCTGATTTGGCGCATAAGGCTGACATTTTTCGGGCTTTATGCAGGCAAAATACATTGTTTCTAAAATTTATGTCAATTTAGCCTAAGCGCGCGCGCATCCTCCACCGGTCGCTATATATGCTGGTGCGCACAGAGACACCCTTGCTCAACGCCTGACACCCTTGCAAATACAGAGTGCTGAAGTTGCTCACATGTTGAAAAACGTGTGGCCAGCACACTGCTCAAGCTGTCTGCCATCTATGCTGACGCTACTCGCAAGGTCTTACGAATAATTCTAATGCGCTGCGCATGTTCTCATTTGAACTTGAGAAAACTGTGAACGCAGCGAAATGGGGTCGGCTTGTTAAGTTCCCACCAGATTTCATTATCCAAAGTTGAACTAGGTACTATATGTAAGTTCCAAAATCAAGTTCGGTCTGCAGCTTTAAGGAAAATCAGTTTCAACGTTGATTGATTGATTTGTGGGGTTTAATGTCCCAAAACCACCATTTGATTATGAGAGACGCCGTAGTGGAGGGCTCCGGAAATTTTGACCACCTGGGGTTCTTTAACGTGCGCCCAAATCTGAGTACACGGGCCTACAACATTTCTGCCTCCATCGGAAATGCAGCCGCCGCAGCCGGGAATCGAACCCGCGACCTGCGGGTCAGCAGCCGAGTACCGTAGCCACTAGACCACCGCGGCGGGGCAGTTTCAACGTTCAATGTTCTTACTGACTTGCTGTCGGCAATAATCATATATATTATTAGTCTGGAAGTGACTGCTATCTTTTCCATATAAAATAAAAACATGTGTAATGGCTTTATTATTATTCGTTCCCTAAATTTACTTGTAACTTATCGGTTTGTTTCTATGATCATACATATTCAAATTGGTGTTGTTTGTATGATAAAGAATTAAGACTCTGCTCATCACCTCTGTTCTGTTAGGTTACTAATTTTGCGATAATCTTGAATGACATGGCTAGTTTGGCTACTTTTGACTTGAGTTGTGACTCCTTTTAAAGTCCACCGTATGGCAACCCTCAGCGGCTCATTTAAGGGCAATTATAATTCAACCAGACTCCACGAGTGCATGTATGACTTCACTGCAGCACACATTGGCTTTCTGTAAGCTGACTTTTACTGAACACTTTCGCTTAAAACTAGACTTAGTAATATTAAAAAAACTGCGCTTTTTGTCTTTTTGGGTGCACACTAAAACTCTGAGCCCTTTCTAAACCACGCTAACTACGATTGCGGTGTGTCTGTTTATTCTTCATGAGGAGCTAATGAGATACGTTATAGTGGTATAGAACAGATAGACAACTGACATGAAGTAGGCGTCACCGTTGCAACTTAGTTTAGAGCACTTGGAGGGTGGCTGACAGTTAAGGGAACTTCGCTCCTTCCATGTTTCTGGTGCCCGCTATAACGTACCATAATACTATAGCCAAGGCTGCTTTACAACTACAGTCTACTGTGTTACTCTTTCCAGCTCGATATGCGTGGTTGGACACTCCTTAGGATGATGCACAAACGTTTGACTGACAGAGTAGTACCTATGATTACACACATAATTCGGTCTTGTGATCATGGAAGTACACGAAAATTCAAATCGGCTCGTATAATATTGCGATGCGAACATTGCTCCACTGATACTGTTACTTGGTGCGATACTTGAAGACTCCGCAGCGCAATATAGGAAAGTTAGCCTGAGGAAAGATGAAGGACGCAACCCACGGTAGACAAAAAACAAACAAACAAAAAAACGGAAGGGGACAGAATAGAGCGGACAGGAGCTAGCTGTTTGTATTCTCCATTTCCAGCACAGCCGGCATGTGCAGATAACTGGAGATAAGTAAGATAACCTGTAAGGTAATCCACACAGTGATTCTTGAGACCTAAGATGTAGCTTCAAAAACAATGTTTTACTGGTTCATGTAGTAATCCACCTACTGCCTTGTTGCCATAAACCTTCTTTATTTCTCCTTTCTTTCTTTGACGCCCTCCTTTCTTTGTCCTTGTTTATTTATTTGTTTTGAAATATTATCTTTTGCATCAAAAAACCACAGGATAAAATTCTTGTTTTAGGCAATACAGCGTTCAGTGTGAAGACCGTTTACGCAAGTCTGCACATAAACGCACACTAAAAGCCCTCATTCCCCGCCCCCCTCCACGAATCATTTTTTTTGCCTTTCTTACTTCCATACATGGCAACTGGGGCTAAAGGCCCCTCGTGTACTCTCCTCTGTAAGGGTTCTCGGTAAAGGTATAATGTCCGGTTTTAGGCTCCCCGTTTCGGTAAGAGGCTACGATGCATGTAAAAATATGGCTTTGTAACTTGACGCCCTGCGTTCGTTAAACAAAATCAGTCAAACAAGATCGACTTCGTCTACTGATCTCGTCGGCATCTTTTATGCCTATTTGTATTTTTTAGGCGGGAGTGAATTTTCAAAAGTTTTGAATGGCGAATCAAAGTGCGCTCTATTCGATTCGACTACCTAATCGAATAGAGTGCTATTTGATTTGACATTCGACCTATGAGCAAATATCATTCGCTTATTAGCCATATTATGAGCAGATTTTAGTTCGATTAGTTACTCGAATCGAATAGCACATATTCGAAATGCGTCTCTCATAATCATATAGTGGTTTTGGGACGTTAAACCCCACATATCAATCAATATTCGAAATGTTGAATGTGTTCCGAATAGTTTTTGAATAATCAGCAACGACAAAAAATGCTCGAAGGAATGGGTCGTTGGAACAGTGAAGGGTAACTTGTTTTGATACTCTCCTTACCCAAATGCATGCATCCCATGTATACTCGACACTCGGCGCCACAGTATTCATCCCAGGATGCACGCGTTTTGAGTGTCGCCGGAGCAACAGTGTCAGCAATCAACTATATTGGCTAAGAAATTCATGATGATCTGAACAGATAAAAACTGCTTAGTGTATACTTATTATCTAAAAGCTGTTGACGAAAAACTCCCTTCAATACTGTAGGCGCTGCTGTATTTCAGCTTGCAGTTACATACTATATCGATTGCTGCAGTTTCAGCTCAGAAGTGTTGTACTTTTTGTTGGAACTTAATTGATTGATTTGTGGGGTTTAACGTCCCAAAACCACCATTTGATTATGAGAGACGCCGTAGTGGAGGGCTCCGGAAATTTAGACCACCTGGGGTTCTTTAACGTGCACCCAAATCTGAGTACACGGGCCTACAACATTTCCGCCTCCATCGGAAATGCAGCCGCCACAGCCGGGATGTTGGAACTTAAAAGCAAGCTTAACGTTCTTCTGTTAAAGCTTGCGAATATTTATTTAATGTAAAATGTTGTGAAATAATTGGGCTGTTGCGAAAGTTGTGACCTTACTAGTCTACGCCTGCTTTGAATAATATAGCCAAACTATTCGAAAACTATTGAAATAGTATTCCAATAGTATCCGTATTCAATTCGGCATCACCACTATTCTCTTCGTATTTGATGTGGTTCTAAATTACAATTCGCACACCCCTAGTATTTTTACATTATTTGGATTATCTCACGCTAACTTCTGCACTGATCAATGGATGTTATAAGATTTGTTCAGCTTGACTGTAACAATGGAGCCGCTCTATTGGCCAGCGTAGAGACAAGAAAGGCAACAAAAAAGTGAAGAAATTAGTTATGGACAGTGCAATAATAGACGTGCCAGAAAAAAAAAGGGAGTGAGACAAGGAAAGGTACTTCCGGTTTTCTAACCAACACTGTGGAAAATAATAAAGGGCCGTGCCTGGAGGTCGTAAAACGGGCAATACGTGTTCGCGAAGTTCTGCGAACAGTGCGGCCGACGCACATCGGCAACCTTTACTTGTCACAGCGTATATTTCATGACGTTTTACGACAAAAATGTTTCAACCTAGGACCCTGTATGACTTTTAAGCACGCTTCCTCGCACATACACTAGGTTGGAAGTTGGAACCTTCAATGCATAACGCGCGCGCGCAGAACAAAAGAAGTGGGCACTGGTGTGCGCGAACACACTCGACGCCGCCGCTCGTAACTATATTTTCCCGAGCAGCAGCGGTCTGGCACTTCGTTTCACCGACACTGCGTGTAATATAATAATACCAAATCTGATTTCAGCTAGAACGGTAGATGACGAGACTTCCGTTAGCATGACAATTTCTAAAGTGCGATTAGATTCTGTGCTGTTTAAGAGATATGCACCAAAAAGAGCAGACAAGGGTTCCTGCAAGTATGCAGCGCTTGACATTGTAAGCCTTTACCAAGAAACGGTGTGATAAGGTGTTTATTACATGATAATTATGAGTGCAATTTGTGTTTACGATGAGCCCCACCGGCAAAACATAAGTGACGCCTACAGTTCTCGCTTCAAACAGACTGGTGTTGCCATCTTGTGTGTACTCCGATCAGCTGTAGCCATCATCGTTTTTTGCCCATTTTCGGTTCTTTTTTTTTTGCACTTGCGCGCCATCTGGTCTTTCAAATGCGAAAGTAAGCGCTCTCTAAACCGATGAACACTATCTAATTTCACAAAAATATCATGCTGTGCCTATTTTATAGTAAATAAAAATTTAGCACAGTGTACAATACCTCGCGCGCTTTTTGCTTGCACTAGTTTTATTTTGTTGCGAGTTTTTGTTAGTGTTCTGGGATTGACAGAATCTATTTGAAGCTTAGCTTAACTATCAAATATTTATGCCTAAGGTTGATGTGGTCAGTAATACATTACGTGTGAGACAGATTTACTAGGGCGAACAATGCACTTTTGGAGGCCGCGTTACACATCTCGGAGCATTCTCGGAAAGTGTGCCCTCAGCTCATGCAGCTGTGGCTGACGAGCGATAGATGACAGCACCATGCCAAACTCGCTGTACGGGTGTCTGCAATTTTTTTTTTCGTCCATTGTCGCATTGTTCATGAGGATAAAAATCTTGTTCTCGTTCAATGATTGAAACAATATTATTTTTATTCGAAGGGTACAGAGCCACCAAATTTACAAAAGTGCTGTGCTGTGAATTCACAAAAGTGCTGTGCCACATGGTATCTTCTCCTGCCGAATTCCCCCAGGAAATGTAGTTTGGAGGTGGGTCTAAATGTCCAAGAAAAGGGGAAGGGGGTGTAGAGGAAGTAATTTTGAATTCTTGATTTCTGTTGATGTAGTAGCAAATGACTAGCAACGCCTTTTGTGACAGAGATTGAGAAGAATTCATTCTTCACTTCGTACAAGAAATAAAGTCGGACTTAACACGTACAGAAAACTGAAAAACATGAGTGTAGACTAAATATCATGTGTATGGATTCCATTATTTACAACTGCTTCACACACCATTTTGTAAAATAATTGCGTGCACAGATACCGTACATTTTTTTCTGCTGACTGTACCAAACAAATTTCGTGGGTACGGGCAATTGGAGGTTAGAAGCGAATTCTAAGCAAATAGTGACTGCATCGATTAATTTGGAATTAAATTGTTCGTATAGCATATATCACATATTCTATAGAAAAATGAGCAGTTATGCCACGAACCAACTAATTTGCACAATATTAAAGAAATCGAACTAGGTATGCGTGATCGTCAAGTGTTTGGTTCGAAGTGAAGTGGGAGCAACTCTCAATCGAAGCAAAGCTCTAATAGAGTATGGTGAAAGTTTTAAATGGTAAAATACGTTTCCTTTCAAACTTTATCACAGTTAGCTCATATAGGCTTGTATAACAAGATTTTAAGCTTATAAAAAGGTATGCGAGGGTAAGGAACAACAACAACAACAACAACAACAGCAGCAGCAGCAACAACAACAACAACAGCAGCAACAACAACAACAACAACAACAACAACAACAGTAATAATAATAATAATGGTATTTTATTCGCATTAAAAAAAGCCACACAGAGATACAAAATTGACCTGCCAAAGCCTCATTGGGCTTGAAGGGCAAGTCGGCAGACATCAGAACACAAGACGTGATATATATAACAACACATAGATGCTGACACTATTTTTTCGCATATGTATACAAACTAAGGACGTGCTTCTACGGGAGTGCAAGACAAAATAAATCTGACACTAATTAAGTAACATCACCTAGTCTAACATTCGATCATGCAACAGCAACAATAAAATAATAGGACATCAGATTTTTGGTGAAGTAAAGAAGAAAAAAAACAAGAAAACAAAAAAACAAACATGACAAAGCATTATACCATCGAACAAGTTGCTTCATTGTGAATTTGAATTTAGCACGAAAAACACTCGCGGGTAGTTTATTAAAGCAAGATGGTATGAAGGAGCTACGAGTGCGCTCACCATATCTGGTGGAGCAGCGAATCACCAGAAAAACGTTTTGAGGTAGAAGGCAGCGTGTAGAGACATATTGAACCTAGTATTTGTTGGACCAAAAAATGCCTCAGGACACCCGTCTCTGTATGGATGGCATCGAAATTAGAGCATCGTATTGATTTGAAAAAGTCTGCGCCTGAGGACAGTTGTAAATCATAACTAATCACTCTCAAAGTGCAACGAAGAATGGAGTTTATTTTCTTTTTCTAACAAATCGCACGAAGTGCAAAAAAGGATGGAGTTGATTTTATTTTTCCAACTAATCGCACAGTGACCGAACAACCTAACACTGTACCGAAGAACACTATAACCTAACGCGTGCAGTATCACTTTGCGAACTGATAGTGGCGATAATAGTGTATAATGTACGAGAGACTGCCCGAAGCCTTGAACAAAATTAAGTGAGATGAGAATTTGAGCAGAAATCACTGTCGGGAAGTTTACCAAGGTATTTAAGAGATGAAACATAGAGAACAGCTGCGCAAGAGCACGGAGAACTAGATTAACAGTGAGCCAGCAATGGGACGCTTAAACTAACTTTTTCTCAGGGGGTTATGGAAACAATGGAGCTGTGTAAAATATAATATGACATTTTACCTTTAAGTGTGGCTTCGCGGCGGTGCAAATTTTTTTAGGTAGGTATTTTTGTGTCATAGTAGCTCCATGTTGCAGTCAAACCACATTTACAAGGGGGCTAAATGCAGTGAAATGTACATCGATTCGTTAATTTCGAACAACATGGACGGGTGCAGCCGCAAAAACCTTGGAAAGGAGTTTTTTTTTGCTGCGGTATGCTGCTGGAGGCCCATTAGTCATAACACGGCACATCGCCCACTGGAGCGTACGCCAGGTAACTAAATACAGACTGTTTATTACAGTTCAGGAAAGCCCCGAGGACGAGTGAGACGAAAGTGGCCCAACTTTCGTCCCACTGAGTAAAATACGCGTGTGAGCCGATATTTCGTGAGGTCCAGATTTCATGTAGAAGGTGGGACAAACGGGTTCGTGCACTTTGGGAGGCATACCATATAATAATAAGTAGAGAGAAATAAGAAAAAAATGAAGGCAGGGAGGTCAAGCACATGCTACGTATACCCACATGCTAGGAACCACGGTGCTAGGATCTGCACCAGGGTTGAGCAATAGGGAGTCGAAAGAGAGAGAGAAAGAGAGAGAGAAATAAAAAGTGCATGGGAGTTTAATAGTGACGCCAGGTAGTAGGCAGACAGCCGGTACGAATACAAACACTGGAGCAGTCCAGCGTCTACAGCTCGTGCACACGCTCACGCTTCGCACTCAGAAATGGTCCCACTAGTCATTGCCTTGTGAATTCCCCACTACAATACACCGGTGACGAAGACGAGCCATCCTGGCCCCTCAAGGTGACGAGAGAACAGGAGGGTCGTAGCAGGGCTTGAGGCGACTGATGTGGACCGTCTCACGACCAAGGCGGCGCCTGTCCGTGAATGGCTTGAGCGGATCAATCACATAGGTGACAGAAGGGTGCTGTATGACGTGGTAAGGGCCAGTATACTTCGGTGCTAACTTGAGAGTCAGTCCAGGAGACTGGAAAGGCAGTCGGAGCCACACGAGAGTACCGACGGGGAAAGTGTCCTGAACAAGATCATGGTCGTGGTGATCTTTTTGGAGGGCTTGATTATCGGCTGTGAAGGACCGCGCAAGCTGACGACACTCTTCGGCATGTTCGGCCATTTCAGAAACTGGGCTGAACTCGGAGGCATCAGGATTGTATGGCAGAATTGTGTCGAGTGTACTGCATGGGTCACGACCATATAAAAGAAAAAAAATGGAAAAAAGCCTGTTGTTGATCGAATCGCCGTATTGTAGGCGTACGCCGCGAAAGGAAGAACAACGTCCCAGTTGGAGTGACCGGAATCAATATACATAGCGAGCATGTCTCCCAGGGTTCTATTGAAACGTTGCGTTAGGCCGTTCGTCTGAGGGTGGTAGGCTGTTGATGTGCGGTGTACCGTACGGCATGAATGTAGGAGCTGCTGCACAACTTCGGACAAAAATACGCGACCTCTGTCCCTCAGGAGCTTCCGTGGTGCACCATGACGAAGAACAAACCGATGCAAGATGATGGTTGCAACGTCACGAGCACCAGCCGAAGGTAGCGCGGCTGTTTCGGCGTACCTTGTCAGATGGTTGGCAGCCACAACACCCATCAATAACTACCAACAGAGCACGGTAGCGGGCCGTATAGGTCAATCCCAACGCGGTCAAATGGGCATGCAGGACATGGTAAAGGCTGCAGCTGACCGGGTGAATAGGGAAATGTCTTGCGCTGCTGGCACAGGAAACATGAGCGAATGTGTTTGCGTACAGCCCCGACAGTAGTAACGTTGGCGGATCCGCTCACACGTCTTTAGCGCACCGGCGTGTGCATGTTGCGGTTCAGCATGAAAATATTCGCAGATATCAGACCGCATATGGTTGGGTATGACAAGCAGCCATTTACGACCCGCCACTTGATAGTTGCGATGGTATAACAGGCCATCCCGTATGGCCAAACGCGTTGCTTGGTGGCGAAGAGCACGCGGGTAACCGGAAGTTGATGCGTCAGATGCGTCAAGAGCGAGACAATCTAAGGGCACCTCCGCCGTTCGGATGGCATGTCTGTGACGCTGACGGCAGAGAGGGGAAGGTCACAGGCTGATATTTCCGTATCATCAGATTTCACGGGTGATCGTGAAAGTGCATCTGCATCAGAGTGCTTTCGCCCCGATCGGTAGACGACGCGTATGTCGAATTCCTGGAGGCGTAGTGCCCTACCTCCAAGGCGACCAGTATAGGATTTTCCAATAAAGGCAACCAACAGAGCGCGTGATGGTCAGTTACCACATCAAAAGTTTGGCCGTACAAATAGGGGTGAAACTTTATCGCCCACACAATCGCGAGGCACTCTTTTTCTGTAACAGTATAGTTGGCTTCTGTCTTAGTGAGGGTGCGGCTGGAATAGGTGACCACATACTCAGTAAAACCTGTTTTGCGTTGCGCGAGTACTGCAACAAGGCCGACGCCACTTGCATCCCTGTGTACTTCGGTCGGCACATAGGGTCGCAATGGTGCAGTACGGGTGGTGAGGTGAGGAGTCGGCACAGTGTTGCGAAAGATTCGTCACAGGCTGCTGTCCAATTCTAAAGATCTGCAGGGCCAGCAAAGAGTTTGGTGAGCGGAGCGATGATGGAAGCAAATTTCCGGACAAACCGACGAAAATAGGAGCACAGGCCCACAAAGCTCCGTAGTTCTTTAACTGCAGTCGGCTTAGGAAATTCGGCAACAGCACGAAGCTTGTCAGGGTTGGGAAGGATGCCAGCTTTCGAGACGACATGATCAAGTATGGTGAGTTGTTTAGCCCCAAAGTGACATTTCTTCAGGTTAAGCTGAAGCCTGGCGTTTGTAAGGCACTGTAGAATCTTACACAAACGAGTGAGATGCGAAGTGAAATCGGGTGAAAAGACGACAACGTCATCAAGATAGCACAAGCATATGTTCCATTTGAGACCGCGTAAAATGCTGTACATCATTCGCTCGAATGTGGCGGGCGCATTGCAGAGTACGAATGGCATTACGGTAAATTCATAGAAGCCATCCGGTGCGACGAACGCCGTTTTTGGACGATCAGACTCAGCCATTGGGACCTGCCAATAACCTGAGCGAAGGTCAAGCGAGGAAAAGAATTCTTCCCCTTGGAGACAATAGAGAGCGTCCTTTATGCGGGGAAGAGGGTAAACATCTTTCCCCGCACTCAAAGGTCATACACAATGGCTCATCGACAATGACTTCAAACTATGCCTGCGATACGTGCTCAAGCAAGTCTCAGAACAATCTTAGGATGTGAGCCGCACTGTTGAAACTACTGCCATTGCGAGAACGCTATTAAATTGAATCGATCCGTTGCACTTGCCTGTCGCCAAGCGGGTGCACGTTCGCTGTATTACCGGCGGCATAAATAACTGTGCACACGCGCACAGACGCCAACGACGCAGCAGCGCCTTATAAGCAGCTCTATAATTACTACACAGCCTGGGTTGTTTGATTAGTCGCTGGCCTCTAGCTTTGGCGGAGGGCTAGTAAAGTCGTTGTCGAGAGGGCGCACGAAAGCCCATGCCCTTTGTGCAATCTAGATACTATCCTAGAGTATGAAAGCATCTAAGCCGTCTGCGGCAGTTACCCAAACACCGCACCCACCTCTGATTTATTATGTCTTGGCGTTAGCATGATCCCTCAGGTAAGTGGTTGGTGAAGTGCGCGAACGTAGGTGAAAAGACCACAACCTCATCAAGATAGCACAAGCATATGTTCCATTTGAGACCACGTAAAATACTGTCCATCATTCGCTCAAATGTGGCGGGCGCATTGCAGAGTCCGAACGGCATTACGGTAAATTCATAGAGACCATCCGGTGTGACGAACGCCGTTTTTGGACGATCTCAGCCTTTGAGACCCGCCAATAACCTGAGCGAAGGTCAAGCAAGGAATAGAATTCTGCACCTTGGAGACAATCGAGAGCGTCATCTTTGCGGGGAAGAGGGAAAACATATTTCCTCATAATGTTGTTTAGGTGCCTGTAGTCTACGCAGAACCGGATCGAACCATCCTTTTTTTGACGTGTACAACTGGGGAAGACCAAGGACTACAAGAAGGCTTGATGACTCCATGCTGTAGCATGTCGTCGACTTGTTCTGCAATTACGCGATGCTCCGCCAGGGACACACGATAGGGGCGCTGGCGCAAAGGAGTACTCTTCCCTGTGTCAATTGTGTGCACAAGTGTGTTCGTTCTTCCTAGCACCACTTGGGCAAAGTCAAACGAACACCTGAATTCGTGGAACAGGGTAACAAGTTGCTCTCCTTGAGCCGGCGCGAAATGGCTGTCAATACACGGTGAAATGCATCGGAAGACACGCTGTCCGAGGCAAAGTGAGGAACCAACACGTTCCGTTTCATATTTGACGTGGTGTCGAAGAAATAGGTCGGCGCAATAGTACCTCAATCGATAAGCTGAATGTGGCCGAGCGCCTCGTTGCGGCGCAAACTTAGGGGGCGCGAGTTGGGATTGGAAATAAATATTCCGGTAGTGTCTTGACAAAGTGCAAGGACGGCGAATGGGAGCGATGTGTAGTGGCGGCTACCGAAGATGTCAGATGGCATGAATAGGACGGTAGCGTCAGAAAGTGAAGCACAGCAGGCAGGGACAAACTGGGCGGTGAAATGAGGAAGGTCTATGTCTGTCGCGACGACAAGGTTAGCCACACTAGATACGGCTGCATCAACAGAAGGCGCATCACGAAACGGTAACAGCTCCACTTCGGCTCGAGCTCAGTCCACGACGGCGTGATGACGTGATAAGAAATCCTATCCTAGGATGACATCGTGGGAACATGAAGCCGACACGTGAAATTCAATGGTGTACAACATGCCTCGAATAACCACTTTTGCTGTACATGCCGCGACGGGCTCGATTTGTTGGGCGCTCGCAGTGCTAAGAGTAACCACGGGAGAAATCATCGTCACTTTACGAAGAGAGCGGCAGAGTCTTTGACTAATGACAGATATCGCGGCACCGGTATGAATTAGTGCAAGTGTTCGTACACCTTCGACGATTACATCGATAAGATTGTCGGGAGACAGGCGAGGCCTTGAACGATTAGACGATGACGCAGCTCGTGCCTCCGGAACAGCGGCAGTTAGTTTTCCGTCTCAATGGAGGTGTGTCGTCGACGCATAGGCGATACAGAATGACGACTTGTTGGAGGGGAAGGCGAGCGGGAAGTAGAACGTCAAGAAGCGGAGGTTCGGATGCCGGAAGCAGCTTGCGTGTCGCGTTCGTGAACTTTAATGAGGCGCGTGGTATGAAGGCCGAAACGAGTAGTCAGGGAATCTTGGTGCGTTAACTGCAAATCGCCGACGACATAGACATGCAACGTGACCTGGAATTCCACAAAAGTAACATATGGGCTGGTTGTCAGCAGTGCGCAAAGGATTTCCGGCGTGCTGCTGTGTACCTGGAAATGGCGCGGTAGACGGTCGCACAGGTTGTGGCGTATACAGTAGCAGACGAGGTCGAGGCATTACCGTGACGGCCGCATAAGTCAGTGGCGCGGCAACAGGTGTGGGTGGAGAGGCAGAAGTAGGTAATGACAACGCCTCGGAGACCTGCTCCTAAATAGCCTGTCTGATGGTCGGCGTTAGGCGGTTCGTCGGTGCTTTGGTGGTCGGCAGATACGAGAGACACAAAAGCTGTCGTGTGACCTCTTCGCGTACATATTCTTTTATCTGCTCCGGCAGGGTGCTGTCACCACCAACGGCCAGGGCAGCGAGAGAGTGGTCTGCTGTCGTCAACCTCCGAACAGATGCACGTTCTTTGCGAATCTCTTCCAAGCTCTGGCACAATGTCACAAGTTCAGATACGGTACTTGGGCCCTTTGCCAGCAACATTTGAAAGGCATCATCGTCTATGCCTTTCAAGATATGCCCGATATTGTCTTTTTCGGTCATCTCAGGGTTAAAGCGCCGACATAAATTGATAACATCTTCAATATAGCTAGTGAAGTTTTCGCCCTGCCTTTGTGCACGCAGCTTGCGCACCGTGGAGTGATCAAACACAGCTTGTGGGCATCTCAGGCACACCCGCGACTATTTCGCGGGCATTCCGCCACATGGCCACACCCTTTTGCTTTTTCTGCTCTGGTAACGGCGCGTGGCGATAGATGGACAACGCGTCGTATTCCGCCACTCGGGTGTTTGGTGATACGTGCCGTTCTGTAGGAATAGATCACTGCACCACTTCGCCCTACCATCCCCAGTCCAATTTGATGGAGCGAACCAATCGTACGCTCAAACCGATGTTGGCAGCTTTTGCCGAAATTCAAAAGGATCGGGCAGACCATTTGAGTGAACTCGCGTTTGCAATCCGAACCTCCGAGAGTCGCTATACTGGTTTCTTTCCCGCCTTCCTTAATTTCGGAAGGGAGTTGGCAAATCCGGTGACCAGTGTCATGCAATGCCAGCTCGGGGACGAGAAAGAACCAGCAGACTGTTCTGCTTACGCTTCAACACTTCGGGACAGGCTTTGTCGAGCTCTCAGTAGAGCGAGGCAGATTTTGGCACCAGCCAGGGCCGAGAAAAAGGCTCAGTACGACTGAAAACGTCGCCACCTTTCATTTAAGGTAGGGGACCTCGTCCTGAAGCGCAACCATGGTCTTAGCGACACGAGCAAGTGTTTCTCAGCTTCGCTCGCTCCAAAGTGGCTTGGTCCGTACCGAATGGAGAAAGCTTGGAGTCTACTCGCGTACTTGCTGAAAGACCCGCTTTCAGGAAAACTCAGCCATGCCCACATCGCAGACCTGAAAGCCTTTGCGTCGAGGTCTGACGAACCTGCGCCAGCACCCAGTGTCTCTTCGCGCAAGCAACGGTGCACACCTGGTGCCGCGGACCGCATTCGGACCACGCACCGGTATAATCTGAGGAAGCGGTCACCTGAGTGATTTAGTGCCGGACGGTGGGCTTATTTCCGCAATCGAAGGCCCTCATTTTTACTGTCTAGTCTCAGTTAGCTAACTTCTTTACAGCCAGTGCTTGCAAGGAAGTCGTCTCCGCCTAGTTGCTGCTGTTGATTTTCATTTGAGTGTTCTTGTTTACGTGATGTTTTTTTCGCGTTTTCTTTTTTTATCCTCGCTGGAGAAGGGGATCGTGAATTGATGCTTTAGCGTGGGGAAAGGGACAAAGGACACTTTGCGCCTTCCTCTGCGGGGCGCGTTTGGAGAGACGCGACCATCGGAGGTGTGTGTGTGTGTGTGTACGTGCGTGTAGCGACAACAACTTAAGAAGTCACCGACCCCTACACCACCTTGTACTCTGGAGGTGTTCGGAGACCTGCGGTCGTTAGGCAGCCCGGTTGTGCCCTGCTCCCGACTGTCACGGATAAGCTCTGCTGGCCTTTCTATCACGGCTCCTGCATGAGGCCAGCTGTCGCAGACGCTGTGCACGACTAGACCCATGCCACAGGACGCATCGCAGCCAGTGGATTTGGCGACCATGATTCCAGCAGAAGGGCCGGCTGTTGCAGCGAGGTACATCCGAACCTCCACCGAGGCAGCGTTCGTCGGACTCGCAGGGCTGTCGTCAACATCGACGAGACGAAGGTGAGCCCGTTCCTTGCATGAGGGCGTCAACCAGAACTCTCGCCTTGCACTCTCGCATCCACGCAGTCACCCAAGTGAAACATTACGTGATGCTTCCCCTCCGAGCCATGGACCCGCTCTTGCGTGAGCATCATGAACTCCCGTTACCCCTCTTTCGCGGCGCCATTGTATTTCTCAAGTGTATTCTTGTGTTGTTCTATTTTTTTTCTTCAGCAGCAGTTGCAGAGCGAGGCTGAGGCTGGTTTTTGCCCATTGCATGACGTCTTTGCACGCATGGTCGATGACCGGCTGACTTTGCAGACCGGTATATAGGGTGAATTAAGGAGAGGAAGATGTGGGGATCTGAGGCGCGCCCGCGACCATTTCGCGGGCATTCCGCCCCACGGCCACACCCTTTTGCTTTTCCTGCTCTGGTAACGGCGCGTGGCGATAGATGGCGCCACGTGCAGGCGCAGCACGTGTTATGTGCGTGCCGAGGGAGCTCTCTCTTTCCTCCGTGGTCGGCGCCGGGTAAGCACGTGTTTCCTTTGTCCGCGTCCCCTTTGGGAATCCTCGGACTGTAGCCTGCCTGGGGTAACCTTTCGCACCTCGGCAGGCGTGTTTACTTGAGTGCTAGCTTCGGTACCGTACGCTAAGCCCACAGCGGTGCCTAGTGCTTGAAGTGGTCGTACCACACCGAGCCGCACTTGCCGTAGGCCTACGCGAACGAGGTTTGCCCTAACACTCGCGACCAGACCCAGTGGCCATCGTGAGAGTGCGCAGCATAGCCGCGAGGGACCTTGTCCTGACTGGCGTGTCATTGCCGGCTGCGACGTGCTTGCGGTTTCCCCTTATCGTGAACGTCCGCGTGGGGGTGCCTTTGCTCTCCACGTCCCGGGAGCGGACGTTGTACTGTTGTTCGGGGTGCCGCCAAAGGCAATAAAGTGTTGTGTATTTTGTATTAGAACACTGTCTGTTTTGCCGTGCCGCGCTAACGCCTTATTATTTGAGCACGCGCGGAGCGGTGCGCTACACGCGAGTAGGTGACGGAGTCGCGGCCCTGTGGCTCGCTAAGCGTGAACCCGCGGTGATCATCCGCTACTGTGAGTAGCGGGGTCACCATAAGCTGCAAGGGTGGTCTTGAAAGCGGCACAAGTGGTGAACTCAGTACGGTGGTTCATGAATCACAGGCTGGCTACGTCTTTGAGATAAAATGGGACATACTCCAATTTCGAAGGGTCGTCCCACTTGTTGGCAGCGCTAACCTTTTCAAACAGCTGCAACCAGTATTCCGAATCTTGGTACTCGGGGACGCTGAAAAAGAGGAGATCCCATTGGCGTAGGGTGGTAGGCACGATGACCAGTTGAGATCGGGCCATGCTTTGCTAGGTGGTGCCTTGCTCGGTCGTCTGATCAGGCTTCGAAGTTCTAGATTGGCGTACCCAGCACACTCCCACCACTTTGCAAGGGCGTTTAACAGCGACGCCAGGTAGTAGAAAGACAGCCGGTACGGACACAAATACTCGAGAAGTCCAGCGTCTATAGCTCATGCACACGCTCGCGCTTCGCACTCACAGATGTCCCATTAGCCATTGCCTTGCGAATTCACTACTACCAAAAGGAATAAAAACAGAAAACACATACACGCACGCACACATCAAATCAATCCTTTTTGTACTCCTTTTTTAGTACTCCTTTTTTGTAAGAACCATTGAAGACTGGAATTCACTGCCTTCCGACTGCGTGCACGCTCCGACTTCTTCTAGTTTTGACCTCTGTGTTAGAAACCTTATGTAACCCTCTCCTGCTAGGATGGTGAAAAACTGTCTGCAGTGTTCCTTAAATAAATAAATAAATAAATCCACACGGAGTCGTTCATACAGGCCAGTAGTTCGCAAGAAGTATAGTAGCGCTTTTTAGTACACTATCTTTCTATATCGTTATAGTACACTCAACAAGTTAGGTGACCAGTCACTGTCAGAGGAAAGTATATTACGCCATCGTCTAGTCTCATCATCGCAAAGGAAGGACCTATTAGTGACACATCTATCTGGCTGTATATCAGAACGAAATGAAATTTTCGCTACCACACGCCCTGTGCCTGATGAGTGGTGTCACCTCGATATGCGCTCGTTACGTCTGTGCACCGTTGCACTATGTATTTTATTTCAAACTTTCCAATAAACCTTTTGATAGTTGTGCGTGTCCTGTCTCTCACATATTTTCGCCTTTCTTAGCGCAAAAAGTCGTTCGACACTCTGCACGTTTCCACATGTATGAACATTTGAGAATGCCGAGAAACAGGGCTAGAAGGCTGGTTGTAACTACCTTGAAAATAGTGGCTCGCTTTCGAAGCCATCTGACGAAGCTCCGCGGAAAATAGGAAGCTCTCTAGCAGAACCGTGACATTCTTCCCAGCTAACAAGCAAATAATCATCCCAAAGGAAGACCAAAAAACTTTTGCGAAGACTAATCCGCCACAGTGGCCAGGTGGCTAAGGCGCTCAGCTGCTGAGCCGCAGGTCGCGAGATCAAATCACGGCCTGCGTTTCTATTCAGGCGAAATCCTAGATGTCCATGTACTTAGGTACACCGCAGGTTATTGTAAATTCCTGATTTCTCCACTACGGCATCCCGCGTAATCACATCGTGGTTGCGGGACATCATCCTCGGACAATTATTAATATATTGCCTCGCGTGCATCACTTTGTGTTTTTACGTAACCTCTCAACTACACATATAAACACTGTGGTGTGCAATCCACAGCCTAATGCTTGGAGACCTTCTAGATTATTTCAGACTGAAAATAAGACGGCGCGCCACTCGTGAACGATAGAGTTTATCTTGGAACTAACTCGGCTACCAACGACAATGCTGTCCCCACCACGGTGAACTAGTGGCTAAGGTACTCGGCTGCTGACCCGCACGTCGCGGGATCGAATCCCGGCTGCGGCGGCTGCATTTCCGATGGAGTCGGAAATGTTGTAGACCCGTGAGCTCAGATTAGGTTGCACGTTAAAGAACCCCAGGGGGTCGAAATTTCCGGAACCTTTCACTACGGCGTCTCTCATAATCATCTGGTGGCTTTGGGACGTTAAAACCCACATATGAAAAATTACAACGCTGGAAGCTTAGATGCCACTGGTATAAACGGTGTACGCGCTTTACTGCTGATCAGATTACTCACCAGCCGACGTGGTTCTCGGCACTATCACTGTACAGCTTGAATTGCTTGTACCTAATTGACTGTAGTTTACGGGTACAAGTTGACCATAAATAATAAAGAAGAAGTTGACCATAAATAAACTACGTGGCAATAGTATGAGTCTACGTGATCGATCTGCTCGACGTGCACGCAGGGGCCGCATATTGCAAAAGGTATATTACTTCACTGTATCTTATAAGACCAGCCGGCGCCATGTTGACGTTGACTGCCTTTCATGACTGCCACTATGCCAGCCTACTATTGCCAATAAAACCCGCGTACTGCGACGCAGAACACTCCTATCATTACCTCGCTTCCCTTGATCCGCTTCTGCCGACGCGGACGTGTTCAAGGCTGAGCATCTGGGACCCAAGTTTGCTGCCATACTTTTCCGATGCTACAAATTTTAAAATAGCGTACCGGTTTCGTAGAGGTCTTTGAAGGGAAGAATGAAGAAATAAGCGCGGAGCTGTTACTGTCATTCACAAGGAAGGCACCTTCACGGCTCCGCACAGGGGATGGAGGAACGGGAATGAAAGGGACAAAAGAAAATAGGTAAGACAAAGGTAGGAGAAAAAAAAGGCTCATTCGATCCGTCGCACGCCCGTGTGCAAGAATACTGGCACGCCATACGCAATCGACCGAGAAGACCACCGAGAAGGCCGGGGGTACAGTGGTATGCACGTTTTAACAAGAGCCAGAGACGGACTCACGAAGTGCGTCCGGTTCGCCTGGGGAGAGCTCGGTTGAGAGGCCAAACAGGTCAACTATGGACTCGAAGGCAAGCGAAGCACAACAAAAAGATTCCGCTCGTAGAGGCCAACTGCGAGGGTCCCGAAGGCCATTCGAAGTCCCTAAGGAAGACCATTCAAGATGTCATTCCTGGTTGTGATGTCAGGTTCCCACGAGATCGAGGAAGCGGGCCCAGTTGTCGTGCTTCTGATGATCGCGACCGGAACCGGTGGTTGTGAAAAAGCACGTGGTGTGTGCGTCCCCGTCGAGCGCTTATTGATGACGGTAGGGGCCGGCGCTGAGGTGTGCATGAGAGCGAGGCCATCGTGGTTGTAGTGGGAACGACGGACGCACTCATTGTATGATGAGGGGCGGCCTCCAAGGTCGTGTCGCTGGTACCGAGGAGCGCATCTCGGAAGGAGCGTCCCTTGATGATGGTAGCACTGCTGCTAGAGATCTTAGCGGGCTCAAGTGCTTGGCGGCGAGTCATGGTTCCGTCAGTTGAGTCCATGTTGACCACGGCCTAGCGTTGAAGATGTGGGGCTGGGCAACGCGGCTCAGTTGTAGGATGTTTCCCGGGACAGTTTATGCAGCGAGGGTGTGCTGTACATAGTCCTGGGGCGTGATTGATGCTGCAGCGGAGGCACCGTTCGTCTCGTGAGTAGGTGGCGGTTGCGCGCCCGAAGCAGCCGCAACGGGAGCACTGCAGGAGTCACGGCTGGCGAGGTCGAACAGGGAGCCTTTGCTTGTAAAGCAGTATATCGGGCGAAACGATGGTTTCCACGAAGGTGAGGGTGAGACAGTTGTCTCTGCGGACACCAGACATGAGTGGAACAAATGGAGCAGTGTTGTCGGCGAGGTCCTCGAAGGGGATCGTTGGGTACCCTCCAGAAACCACGCCAACACAGGTGTCCCGGTCGTGTTGTTTGGCCCGAACCTTGGTCTCGCAGATCTTCCCGACCTGGAGTAGGGCGGTCAGATCGGCGGTATTTAGGGTGGTGTCAACCGCAACGAGGTTGCGCGAAAATTCACCCGCACTCGCTGGGTGGCTGGAAACCCCAAGAGAAAGGTGGCGATCGAATACCTCGATGCAGCCAGGAAGTTGGCCTTCTTCCCGAAGGAACGAAAGGCAATGGTGGCCAGACATACACTCGGAGGAAGGTCGCCAACAACATGGCGACTACCGGAACGCACAGACATGCTTGGGAGCACGCGCGCATCAGGGGCGGGCGCCGTTTGCTCAGCGGCCATAGTAGTTGAAAGACGAGATGAGGAGATATTGCGGACAGAGGGGTATCTCTCGCAAGAAGCCACGGCCGTGGCAGGAGACGAGGAAGCTGCGGTATGCACCTTGGCTTAGCTCGAAGCCGGGGAAAGGGTGGATGTTTGATGGCTGCTGACGTTCTATGGTTGGGTTTTCTTAGAGTGTGCAGACTTGAATTGTGCCTGCTGCTGCTTGGTTAGCACCGATGAGGATGCTGTGGCTGGCACGACGGCGTCCTTATGCGGCGTCTTCTTCCGGTGTCTTCTATGAGGCGCCATTTATAGCCCTTAAAAAGGCTACGCGCTAAAAGCACGGAAGCGAGGATCTGGGTAAGAGCGGGAACGCAAAACACGTGACCTCCTCGTTTGATGTCTCACTCAATTTTTTTTCGTACCAGTTCCATGTTTGCAATGGAATACTATGAGAAGAATTACACTGCAATGAGACTTTACTGCTATTTGTGTTGCCAGAAAGCATCCGCTCCTATGTTTTACGAGCCATTCATGATGGCTGACCACTTGGCATCTGCCTGGACTGTGCACAGAGCTAAAGAACGTTTTTACAGGCTGTGAATGCGTCAGACTACTGACCAGTATGTCACTGCCCCCCCCCCCCTCCTGCGAAACTATATAGTCGCTCGGCGTTATGACTCCTTACGGGCCCCTCTTAGGAAGCTACGCGACACTGAAACCAGCCACCTGGAAAGTCTCTTCCCAATAAAGTAAAATTTTGTTTCACTCATTTCTCTGATATCTCAAATCACACAGAGGGGCATTTCAAAGATTCTTCAATTGCAAGAAATAAGATGCTTTTCGTTTCAAGGAAATTGATCTTGTATTAAAGAAGACATTCGCTTTTTTTAATGAGGAGTTACCTTCCGCTGTATGATTATATACGTGTGCTCAATCAGTGAAAGCCACTGAGGTAGGGAAAATATCATTTAGCCTTGTAGTGTTCCGTTTACGCACTCCGTTTTCACTGTCCCACAGCCTTCAAGACTGTCTGTTTGAACGACATTCGGGAGCAGACGCTGGTCAGTTCGTGTATAGAAACTACAGCTACGTGATGACATGTTATGGCTCAGTATGGGCAAATATGTCACCGATTAAAAGCGGAGTAGCTAGGGGCTCGCCAACCATTCTTTCTAATCAGTCGTGTCGGAACCCTACGGCCCCTTTCCACACGTCAAGGCGGCCAAGGTATTGAAGGGTTATGGGGTGCATTTGGTGGGATGACGAAGATCAGGCCGGTGATGAAAGAAGGATATCCATTTAGGAAACTTGAAAAAGAGATTTATTTATATTTAGAGAAAACGTTTACTGGTCCTCGTTGATCTGGTGCCCATCATCTCGGCTTTCTCGGGCCCCCGGTCCCTCGTCTCTCTTCGTCATTTTTACTCCCGTCATTCCCACCTTTCTTCCTCTCCCTCCACACCTCGGTCCATTTCACGAAAGGCAGGGGCAGCTCGCAGTAAGAGGGGGGATCAAGGGGTTTGAGTCGTCAGCACGGATCCCGACTCCTCTTCAGCTCGAAGGGCACGAAGGCTCAGTTCTGTTGAGTCGACCCATCCACTTCCAGAAACTGCGTCGACTTTTCCGCTCCCAGAAACAGCCGCCACATTCAGCGGGGCTTAGTTGTGACGCCAGCATGCCCGTCTCGCGACACCATGGTTAGCTCGTAATAACAGTCGCCGCATTCGCGGAACGGAGTTGTGAAGCCAGCGCGCCCGTCCGAACACGTCACTGACAGCTGAACGCAACAGACTCCTTCGCCGCCGGAAGACTCGACTCGAGGGTGGCCAACTGCCAGGTCACCTGAAGCGTCGAGACGATCACTGAAGACACTCGGCCTCTCGGGGCCTTGGCACTCGCGTCACCAGTGCCCCTCTGTTTCTAGGATACACAAGCACACACACTCTGGTGTGTGTGCTTATAATCTAGTAACGTTGCTCTGGTCGGCGTGCCCGAGCGACACGCCCACCGGACGCTAAAACTGCCATGATTTTACCCAACGCTAGCCCTGTCTCTCTATTTTTCTGGTGGACAGCTCTTGAAACGAAAACTTTAAATGCTGTGACTTCTACCGCAATAGGAACCTTTTTTGAGGGTAGCATGCCATCTCTCCGCACTGTTTCTTTGTGGGTGGTAAACCGAGCTATGCAAAATTTTAACGCCACACTTATCCAGAAACGTGGTCGTGAGAGTGCTCATGAATACTGTTCTCTGATCTGATTGCATTTCGGCATGGAAACCGAGGCGCGAAAATATAGAAAGGATAGCATCGACTACCTCGACTTATGTTGCCTCTTGTAAGGGTACTGCCTCGGGGAACTTCGTTGCAGGACACATTAGTGTGAGAATGTACCTGTTTTCCGCACTTGTTTTCGCCAACGGCCCCACCAAAATCCTCAACAACTCTGCGGAAGGGCTCAGAATTAAGGGGAACTTTTACCATCGGTGCCTTCCATTTGTCATTAGACCTACGGGCTCTCTGGCAAGCGTCACAGGTCTTCACAAAATTCTGCACCTTCCTGGAAAACCCCGGCCAATAAAATTCCTGCAGCAAT
Organism: Rhipicephalus microplus; assembly: GCF_043290135.1. Lineage (NCBI taxonomy): Eukaryota > Metazoa > Arthropoda > Arachnida > Ixodida > Ixodidae > Rhipicephalus > Rhipicephalus microplus. The sequence goes on along the minus strand of NC_134710.1, from coordinate 327,220,577 downwards.
CTTTTCTTGGTTTTATTTATGCTCAGGTGTCCTGCCCATGAGTGATCGTGACAAAGACTGAGTAGGTCATTGCGATATGGTGACGGCACCACCAATTGATCGCAGCATTGCCCTCGCCTTTCTCGGTATTTACGATACAGGATACCGTTGCTCACTTCAAAGGAGATGTTTCTTGACTATACAATTTCACCGTTTCCGTTGTTTATAACCGCTATACCCGGGTCATTTTTCTGAGACAGCCGTAACGCTTCCCTGTCAACCCCTATCCTGTGCCCATAGATGTGCGAGATTGGTGTTAATACGGACCGCTGCAAACTCTGATCTTTTCCTTTCGAAGGTTTCTTTCATTTCTCAACAGGCGGCTTTTCTGTCTGACCCTTTTCTGGATTTTCGGTAGGATGAATAGAGATCACTTCCTCGTCCTGCTTAACTTCTTCGGATTTAGTTGTTACATATTTCGCTTTGGCACTTTCCCCTTCATCGTAATGAAGCTGCTGAGCCAATACGCGTATTTCAACCTCGTGAAAGCCATGACCTGGGCATCAGAAAAAGCAAAAGTGCACCCCCTGTCGTTAAGTAGTGACTCTGAGCTGTCCGAGAAAAGGTACGAGTAGCCCTCGGGTAGCCTCTGGGAGACTGCTGCCACTGTCTCGATCGCTCCGAGAGGTCCTCCTAATCTGTACCTTTCTCATAGGTAAACGCACTTAATCTTCACTGACGTGCTGTTTTATCCATGCGTATTCGTATAATTAGTCTTCACTATTGATGTAGTTAAGATGGATTACGGCCATGGTGGCCGCGGAGTCCCTGAGTACCATACACTCTTTGTCGTTTACCAACAAATCTGTCATGTAAGGCTTCAAAAGATCTAGGTTACTCGGTGATCGCTTATGCAAGCAATTAATGACCTACCTTTTGAGCAGTTTCGGGCAAAGTGACCTGCTTCATTGCAGTTGAAACATAACGTCTTAGCTCGCAACTCCAACTCTTCCGAAGGATTCCTGACCTCCTTTCTATTCTTTTCCGGATCTATCAGCCTGCCATGAGCACGCGCCGAATTTCGACTCGTCTCGTCTCGCTCTTTTGTTGTGTTTTTCGGTCCTCGAGTGTAAGCTTGGGGCAGGCCTTTGATAGTGATGTGTGCTGTTTGTCGGTGTCTTGAAGCCTCGACTGGCCACGTACTCGTCGGCAAGTTGTGCTGCCCTCCTCACAGACACACCTTTCTTCCTATCCTCGACCCGCAGGCGCTCTTTATCCAGCAGGGTTTCATGAAACTGCTCCAAGCAAATTTAACCCCCCCCTCCCGGTTACTTAACACCATTGTTGAACGTGGGCTGATCCCGTATGCACTGCAATCGAGTGAGGAGTAAAAACGGCAGGCCTGCGCTGAAGGCGCACCACAGGTGCAGTGAAAGCTAGAAGAGAAAATTTTCAGGACCTTTTCTAAAGACTCATTGGGTAACTGGTGTACGCACACTTGCTGGGTGCCCACTACGACATTAATAATAATAATTTTGGGTAATATGCCGGCATCCACTATGCTATCCTTCGTCATACATCTGAGAAGCGTGGCATCCGCTGAACACTTGCAAAGAAATTTGAGCCCATTGTTCAGGCAGTGGCTGACGACGATAAGGAACTATGCCTGCAGTGGGTATGCCTCACAATTAATAGGTGATCAAGAACAAGATTTCGTAATGAGTTGGAGCAACGGATGACCCAATCATTACGCTATTCACATTGTGTGACGCCTGGTTGTTCTTTTGCTGTTCGAAAACTCTTGATTACTCATGTTAACGTGATTCTTTTCCTGACATCAAGCCCGCGTAAAATGAGTTCACGAACAAGTCCCAAGCACCGGCGTGGCTTAGTGGTAGAATAATGATCTAAGTACACTAAGTGGTAGAAAACACAGACGGCTTGTACTTGTTCTTATCCCGTCCATGTTTTCTACCACGCAGTATACTTAAATCATGTATCATGCACAAACTGGTGCAATTGTCAACTTTGGTAGAATACCGGGCTGGTACGCATCGGTCCTGGATTAGAGTGCCACTTTGTCCTTCGTACTAGTTTTTTTTCGTTTTTTTTCGCACGATATCGGTTACGGACACTGTCAGTGGCGGCGACAGCGTGCAACAACGGAACTGCACGTCACGCGGGTTGTGATCTCATAACATATTCCGCTGTAAAAGAAGCTGACTTCGGCCTTTTAGTCATCTTACGCAACTGCACAAGAGACAGCGCGTGACTTTTCTTGCAGATCTTTCTTGTCCCATTTCCTAATGGCCCAGTGTAGGGTAGCCAACCGGATGTATTTCTGCTTCACCTCCGTGCCTTATACCTTTGTCTGCTTGCTTCCTTCCAGATGCTAATTTCACTATTAAGCCTTGCTCGCACTGACGCCACCTCCATTACCGCCTTCAACGAAAGCCATCGACGCCTAAGCACTTTTTATCAGTTGTGAATGCAAAAGCATCAATGTCCAGCTGAACATGCCAGAAGCAGAAGCCTGAAATCCAACGACGCGACGCACCACTGACCTGTGAGACAAGAAACCGAGAAAGCAGCTGTGGCCGCCAAGGTCAGCAGTCACGTGCAACAGCTAAGCCCGACTGAGAGAGAAATGCTTCAAGATAATACTCTGCACTCTTCTTGATCACACCACACTACTCGAACCGAAGTTTTCAATGCGAAATCCGGCGTTACGAGAGTGGTGTTGCCGAATTTTGGTTGGAGTCAATGGGTCCTTGCTATCACAATGGACCACAAATATTGTGTGGACGTCCATGGTATGTTTCTCGTCGACATTGTAAATGTCTCTTAGATACCCATAGAAATCCAAATTACAAAGATTAGATGAGCCCGCAGCTATGAAAAGCTCCGCCGAGTATGGTTGCAGGTACGCTGCACATGAACAGTGAATAGACATTCAATAGATATACATAGACATTGACATGTAGAAAAGAAAAGGTATTTCATGCATTTGGCAGACTTAGCACATGTAGTTGTGTTAGACCTGCGGTTTCACGGCATTCATGCTGATTGCCGCTCAGCTGTACTTTATAAAAGGCACCAAAAGCATGAGGCTGGCCGGATTGAGTGATATTTGGGGTTTAGCATTCCAAAACCACCACATGAGAGACGCCGTAGTGGAGGGCTCCGCAAATTTCTATCACATGGGGTTCTTTAAAGTGCACCCATATCTGAGCACACGGGCCTACAGCATTTTCGACTCCATTGAAAATGCAGCCGCCGCAGCTGGAATTTGAACCCCGTGACCTTCAGATCAGCAGCCGAGTACCTTAATCACTAGACCACCGGGGCAAGGCTGGCCATATTTATGCCAGACAACACAATTTAGACCAGCCTCACGGTGTTAATGCTTTCTATAAGTATTAGCCCCAAGAAGGAACACTAGTGTCACTGACGTCGCGGTGACATGACGTCACGGCATGAACTTGCCTGCTCCGCCAGCCCTTGTCATCTTTTTTTGCACCCGCCATGTACACGCACTTTAGTAATACGCTGGTGATTATTCATCAATTTCATGACAAAAATTTCTCAACATTCATGGTACAAGGTTTCACAACCTATGAAAGTTACGCCTGCATCGGCGAATGCTCTAAATCATTTCACGTAACTGTGCTTTCTCTAGCAGGAGTCATTACATGAATATGACTTTCATGAGTATTCACGTAACATATTCGTCAAACAAACAAAATAATACTGCTGCACACAACTGGGATCATAAGTACAGATTTTTTTTAACAGTCGGCAGGCATTATGTAGTGCTATATACCCTTATTTGCGTGAAATGCTGGAGTGTTCTACCGCCTCGTCGCAAACGTTAATGGGAGCTTCACTGGGCGCTGATAGCAACGATTTCAACACAAACATCAGAAAGTCAAAATGAACTCTTTCTACAGCGTACGAACGGACTTGGCCCAAGCAGTGACGCAAACAGGTGATGGCTCAGATGCCTGTCTTCTACATCCCAAAACTTTTCCCCATTGCAAAGAAAAAAATGACCATTTCAAAGGAATGCCCCCTCCCCACCCGCGAAAAAAATTCAGCCTACAGGCTTCTGGGCCTATGTAATATCTAAAAAATACTCACCTCGTTAAGGTGATAGCTGGTCTTGCACGTCACATCCACCAACAGGTGATCAACTGCAAGGAAATTTAACATATGAGGTGTTTATCTAAACTGGTAGTTAGGAGCGCGACCGCACCATTGCTAAAATTCTGCACGAAGAAAGAATCTGACTGCAATAGGAATTTTCAAACCTGACCTCAACCGCACTTACCGTCAATAGTTTTGGTCTACTAAACCTTAAACTATTGAGAGAGAAACGTGAAACTAAACAACGTGCAGAGTGAAGAAGTACAGCGGTATTCTAGGGCGAGTGACTTGCGGTATACGTTGCGATACTCGACGCTGCACGCGAGTGGGGGGCTTGATACTCTTGTGAAAGCGGTGTACGTAGACACGTGGATTCCTCCAGTAAAAATTATTCTAGAGAAGGAGAAGCATTGATATCCCCAAAAAGAATCAATCATGCCCATTTGAGCTTTGTAATGTAACTATGGTGTCTTAATTCGTTCTCAAACTCACAAATTTATGCGTCAATGAACTTGTTGTACCCAAACTGAAACATGTTCTTGATTTTCACGCTTGTCGAAATGCGGAATGCGGCTGTCATCGCCAAGAATGAAATCCATCATCGGTGTTAGCAGCGCAACACATACCTTTTCAATAATCTCATACTACTATACGATCCATCGCGTGTTTGTGCAGACGCAAAAGTAAACGTCTTATTCTTTTACCTGACACAGTAGTAAATTTGTTTTCTTCATTCCTCTGCAGCTTGAGGCCAGCAAAAAGTGAACGCAATCATTAGAACAGCGCACGAAGCGAGCGCATCATTATGTGGGCGCGCCACGGCTCGCATCGAAGAGTCTGTGCCGTCACATCATATGCCCGGTGGCGCCACGCCAACATCTCGGGGATAATAGCACACCAGCCAAGAGCCAGACTGTAGTGGGAGCGCCGGTCTCTTGCGCACAAAACTGTACATGCAGGAAGCCAGAAGGTAGTGCAGGGCTGGTAATAAGTGAGCTTTGTTTCTCTTGAGCTTCCTTTCTGGCTCTGTTTCATTTTTTAAAGTTTTTTGTCTTTATTTCTTCTATAATATTTTATTGAATTATCCTTGCTCTTTCTGTTCTTTCCTGTTTCTTACTTCTCCACCTCTTTTTATTTCTCACTTGCTTCATATGTGTTATTTTTATGTGGTTTTGCATGCGTTACGCCAAGTGACGAACGCACAGGCCCCTAAAGTGCTTCAGACTCGAAAAAACCTTCAGACTGCATGATTTCGCACTATCATGTACGGCACCACTCACGTCACGCATGTTAATTTTATGGTCGTTCGCGCGCTCCATCTTCTCGCACATGCAAGTGTATGCCTTACGCATGCTCGAACATTACGAGTCCATTTATGTTTCAGCCCTTTCTAAATTTTACGTGCCAGTATATACTTTTCATTCTAAACATCAACTAAAGTGGTTTCAGAATACAGAAAGTTCTGCGATGCATTTCAAGTTGTGAGCAAGTATTTGCGACATTTTCGTGACGTCTAACTTTTGTCTAAGGCAGAAGAGCATACGACGATAATAATACGTAGGCTTTCTAGACTGTAAGGATGGCACATTATGGAGATGTCGATTAGATGCTATCGATAGGCGTAGACGTATGGATCTTATTTCTATGTTGATTGGACTTCAGTGGTTCACTGGTAAGAAGGCGTAGCAGAAGAACATGAAGAAGACAAAGCCAAAGAATTTCAAGACATAACAGAAGATGAACACGTAGCAGAAGAGTACGAAGATGTCGTAGCAGAATATTATGTAGAAGACGTAGCAGCAGAATACGAAGAATACGTAAGAGCAAAGGATGAAAAAGACACAGCAGAAGAATATGAAGAAGACGCTGCTGGATTATTTGAACATGATGTAGTAGTATGACATAAAGAAGTCGTAGCAGAAAAACATGAAAAAGACATAGCAGAAGAATATTAGGTAGACGTAGCAAAATAATAAGAAGACGCAGCAGATAATGAAGAAGACGCAGCAGATGATGAAGACGTAGCCACATATGAACAAGACGTAGCATCAGAGTATGAAGAAGTTGTAGCAGAAGAATATGAAAAAGTCGTAGCAGAAGAGTATACAGAAGACTCTAAAAGTATATGAAGAAGTCGTAGCAGAAGAGTATGAAGAAGACTCTGAAAAAGAATATGAAGAAGACGTAGGAGAAGAATATGAAGAAAACAAAGCATAACATGAAGAAGACGGAGAAGCGGAATATGAAGACGTAGCAGATTATGAAGAACACGTAGCAGAAGAATATGAAGAAGACGTAGCAGCAGAGCATAAAGAAGACGAAGCAGAAGAACTTGAAGAAGGAGCAAAATATGACGACGTAGCAGAATATGAAGAAGATGCTGCAGATAGAGTTTCCTAAAATAACTAGAAGGGACACTGGCGCTGCAATCGTTCAGCGACTAAAGAAATGATCGGTAGTACGGAGATTTACCTAGTCTTCATAATTGTGAGCGGCAAATCACACTTGTGGCTTCGTTTATTGCGGTGTTTCATTTTTTTCGAAGGAAAGAACAAAGTGTTTTGAAGATTGTGACCAACTTTGAAATGGCACACCTAAAAGACGAAGGTGGTGAAGCGCAACCGATGAACATTTGCCGATTTTTATTTTGTGAGAAAACATCTCCAAGCTACACAATCTCACACAGATCCAGAAGTACGAAGATTAGACAAATCCGTGTACTGACCAAACGGCATCACCATGAACTCGTATAGACCGTCCGGGGTTATAAAAGCAGTCTTCTCTCGGTCTCTCTCGTCCACTTCAACTTGCCAGTAGCCAGTCTTCAGATCCATGGATGAGAAGTACTTGGCGTGGCAGAGGTGGTCGAGGGCTTCGTCGATTCGTGGCAGGGGGCACACGTTTTTTTTGGTGATTTTGTTTAGTCTCCGGTAGTCAACGCAGAATCTTAAAGTGCCATCTTTTTTCTTCACGAGTACAACCGGCGCAGCCCACGGACTTTTCGATGGCTGTATTATGTCGTCGCTAAGCATGTCATCTTCTTGAGTCCAGATGGCTTCGCGCTCGTGTGAAGAAACGCGCTACGGTGACTGTCTGGTAAGTCGGGCTTCATCTTCGGTTATTATCTGGTGCTTCGCCAAAGGTGTCTGACGTAACTTCGAGTTCGAGGAAAAACACTCGCTGTAGCGACGGAGCAACTCCAGTAATCTGTCCCGATTTTCTTGCGACAGCGCCGGGTTCACGTCGAAAGGGTGTGGCAGCCTGGAAGCATCGGCGCGTGCGCGTTCAAAGGTGGCGACCGCGATCACTTGACTCGCTCCTTGCGTTTCTTTGAGGAACGCAATTGCAGCGCCCTTGTTTAGATGCTGGTACTCCTCGGTGAAATTGGTGACCAAAATGTGGGATCTGAGTTGCTTAAACTGCGCAATGCCTCTTGCGACAGACACACCGCGGTCTAGAAGCAATCTTTGGTCAGTCTTCACGATAGCGTCAACGTCAGAAGCAGCACCTTCACAATAGACGGCAATCATCAAGCTTGCGCGGGGTGGCAGGGTGACGTGATCGTCGGCGATCCTTACAGCAGCACGGTGTCCGAGGTTCGGCTGCGGTGGTGGAGTGATCGGAAGAAAACGTTATCGACCTAGTCTGCAGATCAATTATTGCGCCATTGTCCGTCAAAAAGTCCATTCCGAGAATTACGTCGCGGGAGCAGTTAGGCGAAATGACGAACTCCGCAGGGTATGTAGTGCCGTCTATGGTGACGCGCGATGTGCACATTCCACTGGGGGTCACGAGGTGGCCTCCTGCTGTGCGTATGTGCAGACCGTCCCATCTGGTCGTAACTTTCTTTAGCTTGGACGCGAATGACCCTCTCATGAACGAGTAGCTGGCTCCCATGTCGATGAGAGCGACTACGTCAAAGCCGTCGATGGACAACTGGACGTCGGATGCCGCTTTCCTCGAATTTCGGGTGCGTCGGGGCGTCGTATTGCGGCTTGCGCGTGTTGATGGTCGGGCACTATGCGTCGTCATCGTCGTCTTCTCAGCGGCAGGCTTCGTAGTTTCGGGTACGCGTCGCGCAGCGTAGCTGTCGTCGTTTTCGGGAGTCTCGTCAGGGTGTCGTCGGGTCGTCGGGATGAGGGCATGTCGTGAATCACGGTTTTGCGTCGTTGAAGGGTTTTCATTTTTTCGTCGTCGTACAACTTCACCTCCCGAAGTTGCTGCTTTTAGTTCCCCCTCGTGGGCTGGGCGACCTTCCACGGGCGGAGTCAGCATTGCTGCGACGGTTGGGGGATTGGTATGGGTAGGGCGACGGCAAACGGTTGAAACGGGATGGTCCACGGCTGGTGTTCGACAGGTATTCTTCGATCTAGATTGGGCGCTGGCGGGCTCGCGGGCCGGGTGCGTCGACGGAGAACCCACGCAAACCCAGCCTCTTGTACGGGCAGCGGCGGTAGACGTGGTCGGCCTCTCCGCAGTGGTAGCACAGCGGACGATTATCTGGCGTTCGCCACACCTCGGTCTTCCTGGGCGCCTGGTTTCGGGTTACAGGGGGTCGGGCGGGCAACATTGGGCGGCGGTACGGCGGGGCCTCTTGATGACTGGTTGGGACAGGTCGGGGTCGACGAACAGCAGCGGAGTAGGTCATCGCTTGTGGTTCAAAAGATGCTTCCGACGGCGTAGAATTCCCCAGTGCTTGCTGAACCTCCTCGCGGACGACGTCAGTGAGAGAGGCGACTTGGGGCTGCGGCGTTGGTGGGAACAATTTCCTCAGTTCCTCGCGAACGATGGCGCGGATGGTCTCCCGCAAGTCTTCCGTCACCAATCCAGGGGCGTTTACCGGGTTCACCGAAAGGTTGTTGAGTGGTCTGTCGTATTGCCGCGAACGCATGTCCAAGGTCCTTTCGATCATCGAAGCCTCGGTGACGAACTCAGCGACGGTCTTAGGGGGGTTGCGGATGAGTCCAGCGAAGAGCTCTTGTTTAACTCTCCGCATCAGAAAGCGCACCTTCTTCTCTTCTGCCATTTCGGTGTCAGCTCTCCGGAACAGTATCTTCATCTCCTCAGCGAACAGTACAACACCTTCGTTAGGGTGTTCCATTCGCGTCTCCAACAAAAGGGCGGCTCGTACTTTCCGCACAACCGTAGCGAATGTTTTGAGGAAGTCGCTCTTAGAGACAGTCCAGTCGGTTAGGGAGCCTTCATGGTTCTCAAAGCACGTTTGAGCTGTATCCTCCAAATAGAAGAAGACATGAAAAACGTTTCTTCGTCATCCCACCTGTTAAAGATGCGGATGCGCTCCAGCCTCTCCAGCCGCTCTTCCGGGTCTTCACCAGGAGATCCTCGGAATGATGGGGGCTCACGAGGTTGTTGCAGAACGACGGGAGGGTTGGTAGCGCTAGTCATGGTGCCTGCGTTGATCATCGTGGTTTTTACGTCTTCTTTCTTCTTTTTATCCGGGAGTAGTCCAAACACTGGCTGAAGGCCTTGCTGTCAGCGGCTGACACGAGTTGGGCTTGCTTGTCGGCTTGGCCATGGCTTAGGGTTTATGTACCCCGCACCTCCACCAGATGTCACGCAGCAAAGGACGACGCAGTTGTCTATAAGGAAAACAAGTTTATTGGAGCGAACTTGCGCTCCCCTAACAACTGAAAGAATACACAGGCGGCGAAGCAGCGGTCGGCAAAACGACGTGCACGCTAGTGAGCGTCGGCGATCGAATGTCGCGCCATCGGCTGTGCGAGAATTTATCCCTCGGCGCGAGGGTGTATTGATATGTGGGGTTTAATGTCCCAAAACCACCATATGATTATGAGAGATGCCGTAGTGGAGGGCTCCGGAAATTTAGACCACCTGGGGTTTTTTAACGTGCACCCAAATCTGAGCACACGGGCCTACAACATTTCCGCCTCCATCGAAAATGCAGCCGCCGCAGCCTCGGCGCGAGGGTTTCTCAATGGTCGAATTGTATCGAGAACACTTTAGAAGAACTGAGATTATGCTAGACGGTTCACGTTTGTTCGAAACGCTGTCCCTATCACAAGAGATAATACATGCCGCGCACAAAGAACAAAATACGTGCTTGACACACAGCCAAGAGTGATAGCACAGGCCGGCGCAGCCAGGCCGAAAAAGCGAAACACAAATAAACAAACCCAATGCATGGTTCGCGGCAAAAAGAAGATTACGTAGCAGAATGTGAAGATTATGTAGTGGAATAAGAAGATTACATAGCAGATTATGAAGACAACGTCGCAGAATATAAAAATGGCATAGCTCGAACTTACGAAGATGTATCAAAATATGAAAAAAACTTATTAGAATATGAAAGAGACATAGAAGACAAATATGCAGAAGACATAGCTGAAGAATATAAAGAAGATATAGCAGAGTATAAGGATGGCTTAGCACAATAGGAAAATGACGTAGCAGAATGTGAGGATAATGTAACAGACTTTGAAGATCACATAGAAAAATATGAAGACGACGGAGTGGAATATGAGGTAGGAGCAGAATATGAAGAAGACCTAGCAGCAGAGTATGAAGACACAGCACAAAAATGTCATGATGCTGCAGCAGATAAATGTGAAAATTAGCAGAATGTGAAGAAGACATAGCAGAAGTATGTGAAGAGAACATAGTCATAGAAGAATAACAAGAGGTAGGATTAGAAGAAAAAAGACATTGTAGATAATGAAGATGACAGCAGCCGAATATGAAGACGTAGCAGATAGAAATGAAGAAGATATGCGAGATTATTAAAAGATGTAGTAGAATATGAAGATGTAGCAGAACATGAAGACGATGCAGCAGATTAAGAAGAGCATATAACAGCCTAATATGATGAATATATCAGCTGAATACGAAGAACAGAACAGCAAAATCTGAAGTAGACGTAGCAGAATATGAAGAACATAGCAGAATATGAAGCGGGGCTAGAAGAAGGAAATTAATAAGAGATAGCAGAAAAAGTGAAAGAAGACATAACACAACAAAATGAAGAAGACTTAGCGGAATATTGTCACGGGGTCGTGACGCGGCCAAAGACAGGAAACTTCGTGTTGGGATTTAACTGTTTATTTGGGCGAACCTGTGCCCGGTAAAGGGAAAGTCTAATTACAGCAGCAGTCTTGCACAGATAGCAGTCTCGGACTGATAGCGGCGAACGCAGCGTCGGCCTTCGATCAACAACTCACAAGCGGCGAAGCGCGTCGGCATTTATACCCTTGCCGTCGAGTGTTCTAGCGTTATCGCTGGCGGTGGCGTAGGTTCCAGAACAATCTGTACCGTTCGCACAGTGGGCGTGATCTTATCGAAATGATCTACTACAGTCCGGAACCTTCTCGAAACCTGCAGGCGCGGTTTGCGCCGAGAATCGTGTGGTGTTTCGGAACGATAACAAAAACTTGTGAAATGGAACGTGGCATTGCCCCCCTCTGAAAAAAGGCATCGTCCCGATGCTTTAACTAAAGATGAAGGTAAAATAATAATGCAAGAAAGTACAATGAATAAAATACAATACAACAATAATACAAAAAACACTGTTTCAGTTTGTTAACGTGCATGAAACGGCTTGAGGCGCGCGACATGAACGACTTCAGGTCGCGATCGGCGTCGTTGAGAGTTCGTGATGCCGTCAGAGACAACCTCGTAATCAAGTGGGCCGAGACGTCGAACCACCTTGTACGGTCCGAAGTACCGTCGCAGAAGCTTTTCACTTAGTCCACGTCGGCGTATCGGCGTCCACACCCAAACACGTTCACCGGGCTGGTATTCCACGAAGCGTCGTCGAAGGTTGTAACGATGGCTGTCGGTCGTCTGTTGATTCTTGATACGAAGACACGCAAGTTGTCGGGCTTCTTCGGCGCGTTGAAGGTACTCGCTCACATCGAGGTTTTCTTCGTCGGTGACGTTGGGTAACATGGCATCGAGCGTCGTTGCCGGGCTCCTTCCGTAGACCAATTTGTATGGAGATATCTGCGTCGTCTCCTGCACCGCCGTGTTGTATGCGAAGGTCACATACGGAAGAATAGCGTCCCACGTCTTGTGTTCGACATCGACGTACATTGACAGCATGTCGGCGATCGTCTTGTTAAGCCGCTCGGTAAGGCCGTTGGTCTGTGGGTGGTACGGTGTCGTCCGGCGGTGGTTTGTTTGGCTGTATGCCAAGATCGCTTGAGTTAAGTCGGCAGTGAATGCCGTTCCTCTGTCGGTGATAAGGACCTCCGGGGCGCCGTGAAGTAGGACGATATTTTCGACGAAGAACTTAGCTATCTCGGATGCACTGCCTTTTGGCAGGGCTTTTGTCTCGGCGTAGCGGGTGAGGTAGTCGGTAGCTACCACGATCCACTTGTTTCCGAAAGCCGACGTCGGGAACGGCCCCAGTAGGTCCATACCAATCTGCTGGAAAGGTCGGCAAGGTGGATCAATTGGCTGCAGAAGTCCCGCTGGCCTTGTCGGCGGTGTCTTGCGTCGCTGACAGTCCCGGCATGTCCTCACATAACGAGTGACGTTGGTGGTAAGACGTGGCCAGTAGTACCTTTCTTGTATCCTCGTGAGCGTGCGGGAACCACCGAGGTGCCCTGCCGTCGGATCGTCGTGCAGGGCCTGCAGGAGTTCTGGTCGCAGAGCTGAAGGCACCACAAGGAGGTACTCATCTCGAAGCGGTGAAAAGTTTTTCTTTTGTAGAAGACCGTTTCGTAGAAAGAACGACGCAAGTGCGCGCTTGAATACCTTCGGGACTTCGGCGGTACTGCCTTTGAGGTATTCTATTAGGGCTTTAAGTTCCGGGTCGGCCCGCTGTCGTTCAGCCAAGTCGTCGGTAGTTATCGTTCCCAAGAAGTAGTCGTCATCCGAGTCGTCGGGTAGCGGTTGGCCAACAGGCGCACGAGAGAGACAGTCAGCGTCGGAGTGTTTTTTGCCGGACTTGTAAATGACAGTAATGTCATATTCTTGAAGTCTCAGGCTCCATCGTGTGAGGCGACCTGAAGGGTCCTTCAAGGTGGCTAGCCAACACAAGGCGTAGTGGTCGCTCACAACTTTGAAGGGCCTGCCGTAGAGGTAGGGGCGAAATTTCGACGTAGCCCAGATGATGGCGAGGCACTCCTTTTCTGTTGTGGAATAATTTGCTTCTGCTTTGGATAGCGATCGGTTGGCGTAACTAATAACCCTTTCAAATCCGTCAGCCCTCTGCACAAGAACGGCGCCAAGACCTACGCTGCTTGCGTCAGTATGTATTTCTGTCTCGGCGAATTCGTCGAAATGGGCAAGTAACGGAGGCGTCTGGAGGCGATGTTTAAGCTCCTGGAAAGCGTGTTCCTGTGGCGTTTCCCACTTGAACTCCGAGGCGGCCTTGGTAAGGTTAGTGAGAGGATCGGCGATGCGGGCGAAGTTTTTCACGAACCGCCTATAATAGGCGCACAGGCCCAGAAATCGGCGCACGGCCTTCTTGTCAGTGGGCGGCGGAAAGTCGGCGATGGCGGCTGTTTTCCGTGGATCGGGACGAATTCCAGACTTGCTGATAACGTGCCCCAGAAACAAGAGCTCCTCATACGCAAATCTGCACTTTTCTGGCTTCAGTGTGAGTCCGGACGTTTTGATGGCTTGAAGTACAGCTTCAAGGCGCCGAAGATGCTCGTCGAAACTCGAGGAAAACACGACGACGTCGTCCAAGTACACAAGGCAAGTCTGCCACTTCAATCCTGCCAGTACTGTATCCATAACGCGTTGAAAAGTTGCAGGCGCTGAGCAAAGGCCGAAGGGCATCACCTTAAATTCGAAGAGGCCGTCCGGTGTTATAAACGCCGTCTTCTCACGGTCTCTTTCGTCGACTTCGATTTGCCAATAGCCAGTCTTGAGGTCCATTGACGAGAAGTACTTGGCGTTATGGAGCCGATCAAGGGTGTCGTCTATTCGTGGGAGAGGATAGACGTCCTTTCTTGTGATTTTGTTCAGGCGGCGATAATCGACGCAGAAACGTAGGGTCCCATCCTTTTTCTTCACTAACACCACAGGGGATGCCCACGGACTCTTGGACGGCTGGATAATGTCATCTCGCAGCATTTTATCAACTTGTCTCTTCATTGCCTCACGTTCTCGCGTCGAAACCCTGTACGGACTCTGACGGAGAGGTCTGGCATTTTCTTCGGTTATGATTCGATGTTTTGTGATTGGGGTCTGCCGAATTTTCGATGACGACGAAAAGCAATCTTCGTATTGCAGGAGCAGGGCCTTGAGCTGTTCTTGCTTATTGTTCGGAAGTCTGGGATTGACGTCGAAAGCTATGGGAGGGGCTTGGTTCCTCTGAGCAGGTTCCACAGAATCGGCGAGGGTGAAAGTACTGGTGGCTTCGACAATTTCTTCGATGTATGCGACCGTTGTTCCTTTGTTCACATGTTTGTACTCATTGCTGAAATTCGTGAGCATAACCGTTGCTTTGCCTCCCCGCAGCTCTGCGATTCCTCTTGCGACGCAAATATTTCGGGTGACCAACAGATGCTGAATGCCTTCAACGACGCCTTTCAAGTCCAGTGATTTAGGAGCGCCGACTGAAATAATGACGCTTGAGCGAGGCGGAATGGTGACTTGTTCTTCCAGCACATTCAAGGCATGGTGTCCTGACGGCGTGCGCGGCGGTAGTGCTTCTTCTGTGGATAACGTTATCGACCTTGTTTTTAGGTTGATGACAGCACCATGGAGGCATAAGAAGTCCATGCCAAGGATCACATCTCTGGAGCAACGCTATAGGACTACGAAGTCTGTAGGATAAATACGGCCGTTAATGGTGACTCTCGCTGTGCAGATTCCTGCAGGCGTTACGAGATGACCTCCGGCTGTGCGGATTTCAGGGCCTTTCCAAGCTGTCCTAACTTTCTTTAACTTCGCGGCGAACGACCCACTGATAACAGAATAGTCGGCTCCAGTATCGACGAGAGCAGTGTGACTGCTCTCGTCGATACTGGAGTCGATACTGTTGGCTCGCCGTCGATAAGAACGTCGAGGTCGCTAGTTCGCCGTCTCGCATTACAGTTAGGGCGTGGCGTCGGGTCACGGCTGCGTCGGCTTGTTCCGCTGCTTCCATGTTGCGTCGTCCGGCCACCTTCGGTAAGTGAGCTTTTGCCTTCAGGGCTTTGCCTGGTTGGTGTTGTGTTCAAAAAGCTCCGTCGCGTCGGCGTCATCGTCGGAGGATCTTCGGTAGTTCGTCGCACAGCAACCGCACTTCCATCGGTTGCTGCCTTTAGTTTCCCGGATACGGGCTAGGAGACCGGCCCTGCGTTGGGCCTGAGTACTGCCGGGGGTGCGGTGACATGCGGCAGCTGGGCGACGGCGAACGGGAAGGACTTCGTGGTGTCCATTGAGTTCCTGCCAGGTAGTTGGCGATGTCACGTGGCCGATCTCCTGGCTGCGGACGCGGTGCATTGACGGCGAAGCCACGCAGTCCCATCTGTCGGTACTGGCAACGGCGGTATGTGTGCCCGGCCTCGCCGCAGTGGTAGCAGAGCGGGCGGTTGTCAGGTGCACGCCAAACGTCCGTTTTCCTCGGTGCACTGCGCTGGCCCGCTGGGGAACGGTAGGACGTCGGTTGGGGTGGTGGCGGCGGTGGCGTCTGGCGATGGAAGTGTGACGGGGCGGCGTTTTGGCGTGAACGGGGAGGAGCGTTGTGGCGCACTGCAGCGGCGTAGCTCATAGTTTCTGGCTCGGGTGGCGGTGTTTCGGGAATTCGAAGCGATTGCCGGACTTCTTCTCGCACAATGTCGGCGATCGAATCCACTTGAGGCTGCGCCGAAGGCAACAGTTTGCGCAGCTCTTCCCGCACGATCGCTTGGATCGTTTCACGCAGGTCGTCGGAGTCAGTGGCTTGAGCAGCAGCGCATTCTGGAGTCAGGCGACGATTATACTGTCTGGTGCGCATGTCCAGCGTTTTTTCGATGGTGGTCGCCTCGGATACAAATTCTTGGACGGTGTTCGGTGGATTCCTCATTAGTCCCGCGAAGAGCTCCTGTTTGACCCCTCGCATGAGGAAACGAACTTTCTTTTCCTCAGGCATGTCTGGGTCAGCGTGACGGAATAGGCGGGTCATCTCCTGTGTGAAAATTCCAATCTTTTCATTTGGTAGCTGAACCCGGGTCTCGAGTAGAGCAGCGGCCCTCTCTTTGCGAGCGACGCTTGCGAACGTTTGCAGAAGTGCGCCGCAGAAGACATCCCACGTTCGGAGCGTGGACTCCCGATTCTCTAGCCAGGTCCTTGCGGTGTCTTCCAGGTAGAAGTACACACGACGGAGCTTTTCATCGTTGTACCAGTGGTTGAGGGCAGCCACACGGTCGTATGTTTCTAGCCAGGTTTCCGGGTCTTCAAACGATGAGCCATGGAACGTTGGTGGTTCCCTGGGTTGATGAATGACGATCGCGGGCTGGGACGCTCCGGTTGTCATTGTCGCTGCAGTCAAGGTCATGGCCTTGGTCTTCCGCGCCTTGTCTTGTAGAAGGCCGTACTCCGGTGGGAGACCTTGCTGTCGGCGGTTCGTTCGCTGCTCTTGGTTGGCGTCGGTGTCTTCTACGCGACGGGGGCTGGGTTCACGGCTTGACGGGGGCGTCCGGCACATGAACGAAGCAGCACCTCCACCAGATGTCACGGGGTCGTGACGTGGGCAAAGACAGGAAACTTCGTGTTGGGATTTAACTGTGTATTTGGGCGAACCTGTGCCCGGTAAAGGGAAAGTCTAATTACAGGAGCAGTCTTGCACAGATAGCAGTCTCGGACTGATAGCGGCGAACGCAGCGTCGGCCTTCGATCAACAACTCACAAGCGGCGAAGCGCGTCGGTATTTATACCCTTGCCATCGAATGTTCTAGCGTTATCGCTGGCGGTGGCGTAGGTTCCAGAACAATCTGTACCGTTCGCACAGTGGGCGTGATCTTATCGAAATTATCTACTACAGTCCGGAACCTTCTCGAAACCTGCAGGCGCGGTTTGCACCGAGAATCGTGTGGTGTTTCGGAACGATAACAAAAACTTGTGAAATGGAACGTGGCAATATGAAGAATACACAGTAAAATATTTAGATGACGTTGCAGAAGCATATAAGAAGACATAGCAGAATAATATAAGAAGACGTTGCAGAAATGAAGACGACGCACCGGAAAAAATGAAGACGACGTACCGGAAAAAATGAAGGTAACGTACCGAAATTGTATGAAGAAGACGTTGCAGAATATGAAGATGACATAGCAGACGATTTTATAATGATGGCCAGAATATGAAGATGATATAGCTGAAGACTATGAAGAAGATGTAGAATATAAAATTGATGATGTGTGGTGCTTTATGGCGCAAGGGTTAATTGATGGCCAAAGAGCGCCATCTCAGTGTAGAATATGAAATTGACTTAGCAGAATACGCAGTTGAATATCCCAGCAGATTAGTCTAGGGAATTCTAGTGTGATCAGGTGGATACACTAAAACGCACTGGTGTATTGTGGAGAGCACACAGCCTTGGTGTACAGTGTTCTGGTGTAAACAGTGACTCTGGTGTGTTCCGATGGGAAGTGTTCTGGTGTGAATGATGAACCCCTGTGGCATGTCCTGGTGGGAACGTCGACCCAGACTGCTGTGTTCTGGTGGGACATGGTCTAGTGGGATGTGTTCTGGTGTGAAGGCCACCCTGGTGTGGTGTGTTCTGGTTAGATGTGTTCTGGTGGACTTAAGAAATATATTTTTTCTTGGGGCTTGGTCTAAAAATTTTCTTCAACCCAGTGCACTCGAACTCACACTCCTTAATATTTTCCTCAACCAGACTCACTTGCACTAAAACCCACCAAAACATTATCCAGCCAGTCACTTTCAGACTCGTGGCTCAATTATTTCCAGTGAGTTGACTCATGAGTACGTTAACCTATAATTAGCTTTTCTAACAATGGTGTCAATAATCTGTAGTTTTCTTGGCATTTATTGTTAACCCTCACAATGAACACTGAAACCAGAAAACACGTAGAACAAAATTTGGTTTCATTTCAAAGTATTTGTTGCCCTGGAGAGTACGCGAGGCCCTTGACAAACAAATGCCAAAGTCATCTTGGCCCTTGCAGCCTATTGAAGCACCGCCGCATCATTGAAAGTATAATCTAATGCTTTTCGCAGTACTATTTCATTCTTTTTTGGCATACCTGCATTGTTTATCAAGCTTTGTGAACTTACCCGCATCCGAAAGACAACCCCCGTAATAGAGCTTATCACATCGAGATAGAACAGCTTACTTTATTTGCATACTCTGTGTCTGTGTTCAACCAAAATTTCTCTTGGAGCACCTTCATGTGCATTCACCCTTCTCTATTTACGTGCAACACGTACAACCTACAGCGATCTACTCAATGCTTAGACATAGGCCACATTGTTTACGTTTCGTGATATTACCACCACCTCGATATCAAAACCAGCCCCGTCACGGTGATCTAGTGACTAAGGTACTCGGCTCCTGACCCGCAGGTCGCGGCATCAAATCCCGGCTGTGGCGGCTGCATTTCCAATGGAGGCGGAAATGTGGTAGAGCCATGTACTCAGATTTGGGTGCAGGTTAAAGAACCCCAGGTAGTCGAAATTTCCAGAGCCCTCCACTACGGTGTCTCTCATAATCATACGGTGGTTTTGGGACGTTAAACCACACTAATCAATAAATCAAAACCAAACGTTTTTATGAAGCGGTATTAAACACTATATTACCTGCACTTGAAAAAAAAAACTAAAAAAAATTTTGGCGGCTCAACATTTACAAAAGCTACAAAATTCATAGTACTCATTAATGCTAATATTCACCACTACTGGTGCCCTCCTTAGTTCAATTTGATTTCGTAGCTTTTAGTAAGAGTTATCAGTAGCAATTCAGTAAGGATATTTTTATTAAAAGGCAACTCACAAGAGATATTTTTTTGAATATAACGTCCTGTGGAAGAGCTTGTGGGCTAAGGCCCAAAACTAACTACCATAACTTTTCTCTCTTATCAACAAATATTTAGATGTAGTATAAACTATCATGCACTGAAGCATGTGGGTTAGCACAAGCATGAATATTAGGCGACATAAGAGTGATAGTAATAAAGCTTAGTAGATAGGACCATAAGTCAACAGAAAAGTGGACCTCATGCATGCTAATTCATGAAATAAATTTGTACTTATGACTGTTCGAACTCATCCCCCAAATTTTTCTGAACAGGACTCAGACTAAAATTTCCCAAAATGATACTTCCCCAAACTTACTCCCACTCAGACTAGCTGCTTGATCTGAATATGAGTTAGTTGGCTCATGAGTAAGTTTGCTTACATGTGTATGTCCCTCTCTGGTATGCCATATTCTTTTGCACAAACCACATCTTAATAATGCACAACGCAGCTAGCCTGGCCAGGTGATTTCCAGATCATCAAAGAACACAAGACAGTCCTACAATTTACGGGGAACACGAAGTCTATACTCATTGTGGAATTGACGAACGACAAAAGGCACAGGAACCGAAGCCATACAGTAGTGTATATACTTCATTTCAGAATACACAGCTAATTACACTAACACAAAGCTTTTCTATAGCAGTTGATATGAACAAGATACTACATATTCTGTCGTATTTTACTTGCCCAGCATATAGTAATAGTAATAAAATATTTGAAAAATTCAACTGAACACTGAACAAATTAGGTACTTGAATATGGGAGCACCTAAACTCTGCATTGTATTGTTTCGTAGCCTTCACATAGCAATAAATAGGAGCTACATTTAAATCCGTCATTAGTACCAAGCTCGCATGTATACCTGGTGCACGGCAAACACATATCTTTATATATGCGTGAAGGACAATTTGACATGGCATCCTAGGTCCAATAACAGCAACTTACATAGTGTTCATCAGTGCAGCTCATTCCACAATGCGAATAGCCACACAATAATTGTAAAAATGCATTAGTTTCTGTACGCGAAGATTTTACTTCCATGAGCACAAGGTCCTACTGACTGCAATGATGACAGGTGATGCAGATTACAAATAAAATAGTTTTACAAATTTCATCCACTTACACGGTACAACATGAAAAATTGTCTGTTAGATCTGAACAATACTGTGTAAAACATGAAAAGTTGTCTGTTAGATCTCATTTTACTGTGTAAAACAAAAAAACTTTTCTGTTAGATCTCAGTATTACTGTGTAAAACACGAAAACTTGTCTGTTAGATCTCGTTACAACTGTATAGACACGAAAAATTGTCTGTTAGATCTCAAAATTACTGCTTGAAACATGAAAAATTGTCTGTTAGATCTCAATAATACTGTGTAAAACACGAAAAATTGTCTGTTAGATCTCATCAATTTTGTGTAAAACACGAAGGATTGTCTGTTAGATCTCATTGATACTGTCCAAAACACGAAAAACTGTCTGTTAGATCATATTGATACTGTGTATAACAGAAAAATTTTTTTGTTAGATCTCATTATTACTGTGAAACACAAAAAACGTCTGTTAGATCTCATTATACTGAGTAAAACACAAAAAAATTGTCTGTTAAATCTATATATAACTGTGTAAAACACAAAAAATTGTCTGTTAGATCTCGATAATACTGTTTACAACATGAAAAATTGTCTGTTAGATCTGAACAATACTGTGTAAAACATGAAAAGTTGTCTGTTAGATCTAATTATTACTGTGTAAAACACAAAAAATTGTAAGTTCGATCTCAATAATACTGTGAAACACGAAAAATTGTCTGTTAGATTTCATAATTACTGTGTAAAACACGAAAAACTGTCTCTTAGATGTCATCACTACTGGGTAAAAGACGAAATCTTTTTTGTTAGATCTCATTATACTGTGTAAAACATTAAACATTGTCTGTTAGATCAGAATAATACTGTGTAAAACAAGAAAAATTGTCTGATAGATCTCAACAATATTGTGTAAAACACGAAACATTGTCGGTTAGATCTGAACAAAACTGTGTAAAACATGAAAAGTTGTCTGTTAGATCTCAATAATACTGTGTAAAACACGAGAAATTGTCTGTTAGATCTCATTACTACACAGTATTACAACACAAAATGTTGTCTGGTAAATGTAATTTTAACTGTGCAAAACATGAAAACTTGTCTGGTAGATATCATTATTACTGTGTAAACAAGAAAATTGTCTGTTAGATCTCAATAGTACTATTTAAAACGTGAAAAATTATCTGTTATATCTCATTATTTCTAGGTAAGACACAAAAAATTGTCTGTTATAACTCCTATATTACTGTGTAAAACACGAAAAGTTGTCTGTTAGATCTCATTGATACTGTGCAAAACAGAAAAAAATGCTTGTTAGATCTCTTTAATACTGTCTACAACACAAAAAATTGTCTGTTAGATCTTGGTATTACTGTGAAACGCGAAAAATTGTCTGTTAGTACTCAATAGCACTGTATAAAACACGAAAAATTGTCTGTTAGATCTCAAAATACTGTGTAAAATACGAAAAGTTGACTGTTATATCTCATTAATACTGTGTAAAACACAAAAAATTTTCTGCTAGATGTCATTACTACTGTGTAAAACACGAAAACGTTTCTGTTAGATCTTAGTAATACTGTGTATACACGAATACTTGTCTGTTAGATCTCGTTATAACTGTATAGACACAAAAATCGCCTGTTTGATCTCAAAAATACTGCTTAAAACATGAAAAATTGTCTGTTAGTTCTCAATAATACTGTGTAAACCCGAAAAATTGTCTGTTAGATCTCATCAATTTTGTGTAAAACACGAAAGATTGTCTGTTAAATCTCATTAATACTGTCCAAAACACGAAAAACTGTCTGTTAGATCAAATTGATACTGTGTATAACAGAAAAAATTTTTTTGTTAGATCTCATTATTACTGTGTAAAACACAAACAAATGTCTTTTAGATCTCATTATTACTGAGTAAAACACAAAAAAATTGTCTGTTAAATCTATATAATACTGTGTAAAACACAAAAAATTGTCTGTTAGATCTCGGTAATACTGTTTACAACTTGAAAAATTGTCTGTTAGATCTGAACAATACTGTGTAAAACATGAAAAGTTGTCTGCTAGATCTGAGTATTACTGTGTAAAACACGAAAACTTGTCTGTTAGATCTCGTTACAACTGTATAGACACGAAACATTGCCTGTTAGATCTCAATAATACTGTTTAAAACATGAAAAATTGTTTGTTAGATCTCATCAATTTTGTGTAAAACACGAAAAATTGTCTGTTAGATTTCATTGATACTGTCCAAAACACGAAAAACTGTCTGTTAGATCTAATTGATACTGTGTATAACAAAAAAATTGTTTGTTAGATCTCAATATTACTGTGTAAAACACAAAAAATTGTAAGTTAGATCTCAATACTAGAGTAAAACACAAAAATTGTCTGTTAGATCTCAATAAAACTGTGTAAAACATTAAAAATTGTCTGTTAGTTCTAATTGATACTGTGTAAAGAGAAAAAATTGTTTGTTAGATATCAAATATACTGTGTAAAACACAAAAAGTGTCTGTTAGATCTAATTATTACTGTGTAAAACACAAAAAATTGTAAGTTCGATCTCAATAATACTGTGAAACACAAAAATTGTCTGTTAGATGTCAATACTACTGCGTAAAAGACGAAATCTTTTTTGTTAGATCTCAATATACTGTGTAAAACATTAAAGTTGTGTGTTAGATCGCAATAATACTGTGTAAAACAAGAAAAGTTGTCGGATAGATCTCAACAATATTGTGTAAAACACAAAACATTGTCGGTTAGATCTGAACAATACTGTGTAAAACATGAAAAGTTGTCTGTTAGATCTCATTATTACAGTGTAAAACACGAGAAATTGTCTGTTAGATCTCCTTATTACTGTGTAAAACACGAAATGTTGTCTGGTAAATGTAATTATAACTGTGTAAAACACGAAAAATTGTCTGTTAGATCTCATCAATTTTGTGTAAAACACGAAAAATTGTCTGTTAGATCTCATTGATACTGTCCAAAACACGAAAAATTGTCTGTTAGATCTAATTGATACTGTGTATAACAAAAAATTGTTTGTTAGATCTCATGATTACTGTGTAAAACAAAAAAATTGTCTGTTAGCTCTCTTTAATACTGTGTAAAACACAAAAAATTGTCTGTTAGATATATATATTACTGTGTAAAACACGAAAATTTGTCTGTTAGATCTCAATAACACTGTTTAAAACATGAAAAATTGTCTTTTAGATCTCATCAATTTTGTGTAAAACACGAAAAATTGTCTGTTAGATCTCAAAATTATGCTTAAAACATGAAAAATTGTCTGTTAGATCTCATTGTTACTGTGTAGACACACAAAATTGTCTCATAGATCTCAACAATATTGTGTAAAACACGAAACATTGTCGGTTAGATCTGAACAATACTGTGTAAAAGATGAAAAGTTGTCTGTTAGATCTCATCATTACAGTGTAAAACACGAGACGTTGTCTGTTAGATCTCCTTATTACTGTGTAAAACACGAAATGTTGTCTGTTAAATGTAATTAAAACTGTGTAAAACATGAAAACTTGTCTGTTAGATATCATTATTACTGTGTAAACAAAAAAATTGTCTGTTAGATCTCAATAAAACTATTTAAAACGTGAAAAATTGTCTGTTATGTCTCATAATTTCTAGGTAAGACACAAAAATTGTCTGTTAGATCTCTTAAATTACTGTGTAAAACACGAAACGTTGTCTGTTAGATCTCATTCATACTGTGCAAAACAGAAAAAATTGCTTGTTAGATCTCTTTATTACTGTCTAAAACACAAAAAATTGTCTGTTAGATCTTGGTATTACTGTGAAACGCGAAAAATTGTCTGTTAGTACTCAATAGCACTGTGGAAAACACAAAAATTGTCTGTTAGATCTCAAAATACTGTGTAAAATACGAAAAATTGTCTGTTAGATCTCAACAATACTGTTTAAAACACAAAAAATTTTTTGTTAGATCTCATTATTACAGTGTAAAACACAAAAAAAGTTCTGTTAGATGTCGTTACTACTGTGTAAAACACGAAAAATTTTCTGTTAGATCTCAGTATTACTGTGTAAAACACAAAAACGTGTCCGTTAGATCTCGGTACAACTGTATAGACACGAAAAATTGCCTGTTAGATATCAATAATACTGTTTAAAACATGAAAAATTGTCTGTTAGATCTCATTAATTTTGTGTAAAACATGAAAAATTGTCTGTTAGATCTCATTGATACAGTCCAAAACACGGAAAACTGTCTGTTAGATCTAATTGATACTGTGTATAACAAAAAAATTGTTTGTTAGATCTCAATATTACTGTGTAAAACACAAAAAATTGTAAGTTAGATCTCACCATTACAGTAAAACACAAAAAATTGTCTGTTATATCTCAATAATACTGTGTAAAACATTAAAAATTGTCTGTTAGTTCTCATTGATATTGTGTATAAGAGAAAAAATTGTTTGTTAGATATCAATTATACTGTGTAGAACACAAAAATGTGTCTGTTAGATCTAATTATTACTGTATAAAACCCAAAAAATTGTAAGTTCGATCTCAATAATACTGTGAAACAAGAAAAATTGTCTGTTAGATTTCATAATTACTGTGTAGAACACGAAAAACTGTCTGTTAGATGTCATTACTACTGCGTAAAAGACGAAATCTTTTTTGTTAGATCTCAATATACTGTGTAAAACATTAAAATTGTGTGTTAGATCGCAATAATACTGTGTAAAACAAGAAAAATGGTCGGATAGATCTCAACAATATTGTGTAAAACACGAAACATTGTCGGTTAGATCTGAGCAATACTGTGTAAAACATGAAAAGTTGTCTGTTAGATCTCATTATTACAGTGTAAAACACGAGAAATTGTCTGTTAGATCTCAATAATACTGTGTAACCCGAAAAATTGTCTGTTAGATCTAATCAATTTTGTGTAAAACACGAAAGATTGTCTGTTAAATCTCATTAATACTGTCCAAAACACGAAGAACTGTCTGTTAGATCAAATTGATACTGTGTATAACAGAAAAATTTTTTGTTAGATCTCATTATTACTGTATAAAACACAAACAAATGTATGTTAGATCTCATTATTACTGAGTAAAACACAAAAAAATTGTCTGTTAAATCTATATAATACTGTGTAAAACACAAAAAATTGTCTGTTAGATCTCGATAATACTGTTTACAACATGAAAAATTGTCTGTTAGATCTGAACAATACTGTGTAAAACATGAAAAGTTGTCTGTTAGATCTGAGTATTACTGTGTAAAACACGAAAACTTGTCTGTTAGATCTCGTTACAACTGTACAGACACGAAAGATTGCCTGTTAGATCTCAATAATACTGTTTAAAACATGAAAAATTGTTTGTTAGATCTCATCAATTTTGTGTAAAACACGAAAAATTGTCTGTTAGATCTCATTGATACTGTCCAAAACACGAAAAACTGTCTGTTAGATCTAATTGATACTGTGTATAACAAAAAAATTGTTTGTTAGATCTCAATATTACTGTGTAAAACACAAAAAATTGTAAGTTAGATCTCAATACTACAGTAAAACACAAAAATTGTCTGTTAGATCTCAATAAAACTGTGTAAAACATTAAAATTGTCTGTTAGTTCTAATCGATACTGTGTAAAGAGAAAAAATTGTTTGTTAGATATCAAATATACTGTGTAAAACACAAAAAGTGTCTGTTAGATCTAATTATTACTGTGTAAAACACAAAAAATTGTAAGTTCGATCTCAATAATACTGTGAAACACAAAAAATTGTCTGTTAGATCTCATAATTACTGTGTAAAACACGAAAAACTGTCTGTTAGATGTCAATAACACTGCGTAAAAGACGAAATCTTTTTTGTTAGATCTCATTATTACTGTGTAAAACATTAAAAATTGTCTGTTAGATCTCAATAATACTGTGTAAAACAAGAAAAATTGTCTGATAGATCTCAACAATATTGTGTAAAACACGAAACATTGTCGGTTAGATCTGAACAATACTGTGTAAAACATGAAAAGTTGTCTGTTAGATCTCATTATTACAGTGTAAAACACGAGAAATTGTCTGTTAGATCTCCTTATTACTGTGTAAAACACGAAATGTTGTCTGGTAAATGTAATTATAACTGTGTAAAACACGAAAAGTTGTCTGTTAGATCTCATCAATTTTGTGTAAAACACGAAAAATTGTCTGTTAGATCTCATTGATACTGTCCAAAACACGGAAAATTGTATGTTAGATCTAATTGATACTGTGTATAACAAAAAATTGTTTGTTAGATCTCATGATTACTGTGTAAAACAAAAAAAATTGTCTGTTAGCTCTCTTTAATACTGTGTAAAACACAAAAAAATGTCTGTTAGATATATATATTACTGTGTAAAACACGAAAATTTGTCTGTTAGATCTCAATATTACTGTTTAAAACATGAAAAATTGTCTGTTAGATTTATTTATTTATATATTTATTTATTTAATATACCTCAAAGGCCACCCAACAGGGGGCTTTACATGAGGGTGTGGGCAAACAATATAGGGTTAATAAAACAATGATTCTATGGCATTTTTAAATCTATCCGTGTTGCTATGATGGATGACACTTGGGGGAAGATCGCTCCAGTCCCTGGCTGCTTGAGCGAAGAAGGAGTGATGGTGGGCTGTGGTACATGCAGGAGGTGGGTACACGGCCTTGTGGTGGCTTGTGCGGGCTGAAGTACAATGAGCTGATTGAATGGGACAGTTGTAATGAAACGTATGATACATTTTGTGATACAAGGATAGTCTGGAAACCTTACGGCGTAGGTCAAGGTTAGGTAGATCTGCTATTCTTTGAAGGGTGGTAACACTGGTATGATACGAGTAATCTGAGTAGATGAATCTAACTGCTCGGTTTTGAATTAGTTCGATGGACTTACTTAGGTTAATTTGGAATGGGTCCCAAATGGCGGATGCGTACTCTAGTTTTGGGCGAATTAGTGTTTTGTAGGCTAGTAATTTGACTGATGGAGGGGCAAGATGCAAGTTACGACGAAGGTAACCGAGAGCTCTGTTAGCATTGTTAACTATTTTACTTACGTGGAAAGACCAGTTTAGATTCTGTGAAATGTTAACACCGAGATATTTAATGGAACTTAGGGAAGAAACTATGGAGCCATTAATATTATAGTTAGTGGTGGGTAAGTTTTGGCGTCTGTGAAATGAAATAAGTGCAGTTTTATTAGTATTTAATACCATGAGCCATTTGCGACACCACTCGTCCAGCTTTAGTAGGTCCTGCTGGAGAGTAATTGTATCTGAAACGTTAGTAATAGGTCGGTAGATTACACAGTCGTCGGCAAAGAGGCGGATGTTAGATGAAATGTTATCGGGTAAATCATTGATGTAAATTAAGAAGAGGAGGGGTCCTAGAACTGTACCTTGTGGCACACCGGAGATTACGTTGGAAAGGGAAGAGGGCGTATCGTTAGCTTCAACAAATTGCTGACGGTTAGTGAGGAAGTCCTGAATCCAATCGTAGACAAGTTGGTTAAGGCTTAATTGGGAGAGTTTTAGTAGTAGGCGGTTGTGGGGAACTTTGTCAAAGGCTTTCTCAAAGTCAATAAAAAGGGCGTCAACTGGTATGTTAAGGTCTACACTAGCGCTTAAGTCATGGATGAATAGTGCAAGCTGAGTATCGCATGAGAGTCCCCTTTGGAATCCATGTTGGTTAGGGTGAAAAAATTTAACTGAGGTAAGGAAGTTAGCGATTTGTGAATGAATTATATGTTCCATTATTTTTGAACAGACGCTGGTTAAGGAAATTGGCCGGTAACTAGATGAACCAGGCTTAGGAACCGGAACGATCTTACCCACTTTCCAGTCGTGAGGAACGATGCCGGATGAGAGTGATTGCTGAAAAATATAGGAAAGAATGACACTGGTGATTTCTTTGGTGTTTTTGAGCACCTTAGCATTTATACCATCGATGCCGCAGGATGATGTAAGTTTTAACGACTCGATAATTTTCTGGATGCCCTGAGGTGAAAAAATGACGTCCGGCATGGTAGGGTAGTTGTGGGGGGAGACATCAGGGAGGTTTTCAATCGGTTCTCTGGTGAAAACGAAAGAAAAGGTATGGTTTAGTTCTTCTGCTACTGCACTATTCGCGATAGGCTGTCCAGTTGGATCCATTATTGATATGCATTTGTTTTCGTTTCGCGGGTTAATCACTCTCCAAAATTGTTTTGGGTTAGTGCGGAGTAAGTTGGGCAAGGTGGTATTATTAAACAGCCGCTTCGCTTTATCGATGGCAGAGCAGAATAGTTTCGTGGTAGTCTGGTATTTTTGCCACGCCACAGGATTGTTGCTGTTTTTTGCGGCGCGAAATTGTCGTTTCTTTTTGTTTTTGAGCCTCTTGAGTTCAGGATTAAACCAGCGGGATGTGCTACGTTCACCAATCGTAATTGTTGGAATGTAAGTACTAATAAGCTCAAGCATTTTAGATTTAAACATTAACCAATTTTCAGTGACAGATCGTTTGTTAAAATCTTTAACTACAAACTGACAGAATTTTGTTAGTTCTCTATTGAAATTATTATAATCACCCTTATCGTATAAGGTAAGCTTTTTCCTTGTTTTGTCTGGGCGCTTCAGCCTACATTGGAATGTGCCATGAATGACCTTATGGTCGCTGATTTCGTCGAGGTACGAAAGCGAAGTGATTCTATCAGGATGGGTTGTTAGTACTAGATCAAGTATATTGGCTGAGTGTTTAGATTGCCTCGTTGCTGCATTAACAATTTGAGTTAAAGCGAATGTTAAACATGTATCGACGAAGTTGCTTTCAATGTTTTGTTTCGATGTGACAAGGACGAGGTCAGACCAATCTATGTTCGGAAAGTTAAAGTCGCCGAATAGGACAACTGGTGCATTAGGGAAATGAATCTTTAGTGATTGTAGTGCGTCATGAAACATTGGTATAAATGTACTGTCGGAATCAGGTGGGCGATAGCATGCACCTAAGACTACGTGGGGTTGAATGGCTTTACAGCACACAAACACCATTTCGAGTGAGGTTGGTATATTGATACGATAGCAGCCAAGGTCACGGTGAGTAGCAATGAGCACGCCACCACCACGCCTGCCATCTCGGTCGGTACGAAAAATATTGAAATCTGGATAAGAAGGGAATATTTCACCGCTGATGACAGACGAGTTTAACCACGTTTCGGTTAGCACTATAACGTTGGAATCTGAAGAGTCAATTAAACAGGACAAGATATCCCGCTTTGGTAGTACGCTCCTGATATTAGTAAAAAGAAACGATAAATAGTCCTTGGGACCGTAAGGGCAACCACTAGCTAACTGCTACGGCGTGCGAAGAACGACTTGTTGATTAACCGGGTCATACACGTAGGTGTTCTTCCCTGCTACAAGTTTGTTATGACGAAGGCTGCTGGGAAAAGTTTGAGTTTTTTTGAACTCGACCAGTTTTTTACGGGCTAGGCGTGTGGCTGGTGAAAAATCTTGCACAATGTTAACATTGGGATGCTTGTGATCTCTACTAGCAGTTAGTACCGTTTCCTTATCTTTGAAATGGGTGAATTTTACTAGAACTGGTCTAGTTTTATTCGGCGAAAAGGTACCGAGTCTGTGTGCGCGTTCTATGTCTTTCGGAGCAATAGTTAATTTGAGGTGCTCGCTTGAAAACCTGATAATCTTTTCCTCAGATTTTGTCCAACTTTCGTTAGACTCATCATCTATCCCGTAAAACACTAAGTTATTTCGCCGCGCTCTATCTTCGGCGTCATCAGTGCGTGCAGTCAGCTGCTCAATCTGATGCGCGTTTGCCTCAGCGAGTGCATGCACACTCTTCACGTCAGCTTTGATCGCCGTCAGCGATTGGCACTCCCCTTCAATTTTCGTAAGTCTCTCTTTTATGTCTTTCAGCATTTTATCGTTATCAGCCTGTTTATCTTGGATACCTTTGATTTCGCTAAGTAGTGCTGATTGGCCTGTTTTTAGTTCGCGCAAGGCTGCTAACACTTCTGAATGGTCGTCACCGGCAGAGGCACGAGTGGCAGGCCCTGGGTTTAGTTCGACATCGCCAGACAGTTGCAGGAGACTCATGATGATATTCACACAGTCGCAAAGAATGGCAAACGCTGCATGTGGGCCCGGCAGCACTAAAAGACCACGGTAACGCGTGGGTTTAGTGAATAAGGAAAAGCGGTTTGTTACCTGCACAAAGGATAGAGGCGTGTGGTGAGTTGGTGTCATCGCGATCGTGCCGCCGGACCCACTGAAAGCAGCGATGATGTCACGGCGATTTATATAGGTGCAGTCACGTGTGGGAATGGCGAGAGCGCGTGGTCCCGGACGAAGCATGCGCAGCACCGTGGGGGGCCGCACAGGCAAGGCAGCGGGAGCCAGGCACCATTGTTGATGCACGGCGTCAGATGCAAGGCTGTGCCCTGCGGACGTGGTCATTGGGTGGCATAGCCGCTCACCAGCATAGTCGTCGAGCAGAGGCCGGGGGCCGGATGGAGGGTTCCAAGGACGAACACGCATGGAATCGCCGACAAGACGTGCCGACGAAGCCTTCCAGAAGGACGACGATGGACCAGCCATGATGTTGCCGAAGCGGTGAGCTCGGGTAGCAGTCATTGCCGCGGAAGCATTGGTGATAGCACCGCAGGAGCAGCAGGCCATGACTAATAGCTGCACAAAGGATAGAGGCGTGTGGTGAGTTGGTGTCATCGCGATCGTGCCGCCGGACCCACTCATCAATTTTGTGTAAAACACGAAAAATTGTCTGTTAGATCTCAAAATTATGCTTAAAACATGAAAAATTGTCTGTTAGATCTCATTGTTACTGTGTAGACACACAAAATTGTCTGATAGATCTCAACAATATTGTGTAAAACACGAAACATTGTCGGTTAGATCTGAACAATACTGTGTAAAAGATGAAAAGTTGTCTGTTAGATCTCATCATTACAGTGTAAAACACGAGAAATTGTCTGTTAGATCTCCTTATTACTGTGTAAAACACAAAATGTTGTCTGTTAAATGTAATTATAACTGTGTAAAACATGAAAACTTGTCTGTTAGATACCATTATTACTGTGTAAACAAGAAAATTGTCTGTTAGATCTCAATAAAACTATTTAAAACGTGAAAAATTGTCTGTTATATCTCATAATTTCTAGGTAAGACACAAAAAATGTCTGTTAGATCTCTTATATTACTGTGTAAAACACGAAAAGTTGTCTGTTAGATCTCATTGATACTGTGCAAAACAGAAAAAAATGCTTGTTACATCTCTTTATTACTGTCTAAAACACAAAAAATTGTCTGTTAGATCTTGGTATTACTGTGAAACGCGAAAAATTATCTGTTAGTACTCAATAGCACTGTAGAAAACACAAAAATTGTCTGTTAGATCTCAAAATACTGTGTAAAATACGAAAAATTGTCTGTTAGATCTCAACAATACTGTTTAAAACACAAAAATTTTTCTGTTAGATTTCATTATTACTGTGTAAAACACAAAAAAATTCTGTTAGATGTCGTTACTACTGTGTAAAACACGAAAAATTTTATGTTAGATCTCAGTATTACTGTGTAAAACACAAAAACGTGTCTGTTAGATCTCGGTACAACTGTATAGACACGAAAAATTGCCTGTTAGATATCAATAATACTGTTTAAGACATGAAAAATTGTCTGTTAGATCTCATTAATTTTGTGTAAAACATGAAAAATTGTCTGTTAAATCTCATTCATACAGTCCAAAACACGAAAAACTGTCTGTTAGATCTAATTGATACTGTGTATAACAAAAAATTTGTTTGTTAGATCTCAATATTACAGTGTAAAACACAAAAAATTGTAAGTTAGATCTCACTATTACAGTAAAACACAAAAAAAATTTCTGTTATATCTCAATAATACTGTGTAAAACATTAAAAATTGTCTGTTAGTTCTAATTGATACTGTGTATAAGAGAAAAAATTGTTTGTTAGATATCAATTATACTGTGTAAAACACAAAAAAGTGTCTGTTAAATCTAATTATTACTGTGTAAAACACAAAAAATTGTAAATTCGATCTCAATATTACTGTGAAACACGAAAAACTGTCTGTTAGATGTCATTACTACTGCGTAAAAGACGAAATCTTTTTTGTTAGATCTCAATATACTGTGTAAAACATTAAAAATTGTGTGTTAGATCGCAATATTACTGTGTAAAACATGAAACATTGTCGGTTAGATCTGAGCAATACTGCGTAAAACATGAAAAGTTGTCTGTTAGATCTCATTATTACAGTGTAAAACACGAGAAATTGTCTGTTAGATCTCCTTATTACTGTGTAAAACACGAAATGTTGTCTGTTTGATCTCATCAATTTTGTGTAAAACACGAAAAATTGTCTGTTAGATCTCATTGATACTGTCCAAAACACGAAAAATTGTCTGTTAGGTCTAATTGATACTGTGTATAACAAAACATTGTTTGTTAGATCTCATAATTACTGTGTAAAACACAAAAATTGTCTGTCATCTCTCTTTAATACTGTGTAAGACACAAAAAATTGTCTGTTAGATATATATATTACTGTGTAAAACACGAAAAATTGTCTGTTAGATCTCAATAATACTGTTTAAAACATGAAAAATTGTCTGTTAGATCTCATCAATTTTGTGTAAAACACGAAAAATTGTCTGTTAGATCTCAAAATTATGCTTAAAACATGAAAAATTGTCTGTTAGATATCATTGTTACTGTGTAGACACAAAAAATTGTCTGATAGATCTCAACAGTATTGTGTAAAACACGAAACATTGTCGGTTAGATCTGAACGATACTGTGTAAAAGATGAAAAGTTGTCTGTTAGATCTCATCATTACAGTGTAAAACACGAGAAATTGTCTGTTAGATCTCCTTATTACTGTGTAAAACACGAAATGTTGTCTGTTAAATGTAATTTTAACTGTGTAAAACATAAAAAAA
Organism: Rhipicephalus microplus; assembly: GCF_043290135.1. NCBI lineage: Eukaryota > Metazoa > Arthropoda > Arachnida > Ixodida > Ixodidae > Rhipicephalus > Rhipicephalus microplus. The sequence goes on along the minus strand of NC_134710.1, from coordinate 327,187,405 downwards.
TTGTGTGTTAGATCTCATTATTACTGTGTAAAACACGAAAAATTGTCTGTCAGATGTCATTACTTCTGTTTAAAACACGAAAATGTAAGTTAGATCTCAATACTACTGTGAAACACGAAAAATTGTCTGTTAGGTCTCAATAATACTGTGTAAAACACCAAAAATTGTCTGTTAGATTATCAATATTACTGTGTAAAACATGAAAAAATTGTGTGTTAAATCTCAATACCCTGTGTAAAACACGAAAAATTGTCTGTTAGATATCAACAATACTGTGTAAAACACGAAAAACTGTGTGTTAGATCTCATTATTACTGTGTAAAACACGAAAAATTGTGTGTTAGATGTCAATACTTCTGTGTAAAACACGAAAACTTTTCTGTTCGATCTCATTATTACTGTGTAAAACACGAAAAGTTGTCTGCTAGATCTCATTGTTACTTTGTAGACACGAAAAATTGTCTGTTAGATATCAAAATTACTGCTTAAAACATGAAAAATTGTCTGTTAGATCTCATCAATTTTGTGTAAAACACGAAATATTGTCTGTTAGATCTCATTGATACTGTCCAAAACACGAAAATTTGTCTGCTAGATCTAATTGATACTGCGTATAACAAAAAATTGTTTGTTAGATCTCATAATTACTGTGTAAAACACAAAAATTGTCTGTTAGCTCTCTTTATTACTGTGCAAAAAACAATAAAAATTGTCTGTTAGATCTTTATATTACTGTGTAAAACACGAAAAGTTGTCTGTTAGATCTCAATAATACTGTTTAAAACATGAAAAATTGTCTGTTAGATCTGAACAATACTGTGTAAAACAAGAAAAGTTGTCTGTTAGATCTCATTATTACTGTGTAAAACACGAGAAATTGTCTGTTATATCTCAATATTACAGTGTAAAACACGAAATGTTGTCTGTTAAATGTAATTATAACTGTGTAAAACATAAAAAAATTGTGTGTTAGATCTCATTATTACTGTGTAAAACACGAAAAATTGTCTGTTAGATGTCATTACTTCTGTGTAAAACACGAAAACTTTTCTGTTCGATCTCATTATTACTGTGTAAAACACGAAAAGTTGTCTGCTAGATCTCATTGTTACTATGTACACAAAAAAATGTCTGTTAGATCTCAATAATACTGCCTAAAACATGAAAAATTGTCTGTTAGATCTCATTGTTACTGTGTAGACACGAAAAAGTGTCTGTTAGTTCTCAATAATACTGTGTAAAACACCAAAACATGTCTGTTAGATCTCAATGATACTGTCCAAAACACGAAAAATTGTCTGTTAGATCCAATTGATACTGTGTACAACAAAAAAAATTGTTTGTTAGATCTCAATATTACTGTGTAAAACACAAAAAATTGTAAGTTAGATCTTAATATTACAGTGCAACACAAAAAATTGTCTGTTAGATCTCAATAATGTTGTGTAAAACATTAAAAAGTGTCTGTTACATGTCATTACTACTGCGTTAAAGACGAAATCTTTTTTGTTAGATCTCAATATTACTGTGTAAAACATTAAAAATTGTCTGGTAGATCTCAATAATACTGTGTAAAACACAAAAAAATTTCGGTTAGATCTGAACAATACTGTGTAAAACATGAAAAGCTGTCTGTTAGATCTCACTATTACAGTGTAAAACACGAGAAATTGTCTGTTATATCTCATTATTACACAGTATTACAACACAAAATGTTGTCTGTTAAATGTAATTATAACTGTGCAAAACATGAAAACTTGTCTGTTAGATATCATTATTACCGTGTTAACAAGAAAATTGTCTGTTAGATCTCAATAGTACTATTTAAAACGTGAAAAATTGTCTGTTATATCACATTAATTCTAGGCAAGACACAAAAAGTTGTCTGTTATATCTCTTATATTACTGTGTAAACACAAAAAGTTTTCTGTTAGATCTCATTGATACTGTGCAAAACAGAAAAAAATGCTTGTTATATCTCTTTATTACTGTCTAAAACACAAAAAATTGTCTGTTAGATCTTGGTATTACTGTAAAACGCGAAAAACTGTCTGTTAGTACTCAATAGCACTGTGTAAAACACAAAAAATTGTCTGTTAAATCTCAAAATACTGTGTAAAATACGAAAAGTTGACTGTTATACCTCATTATTACTGTGTAAAACCCAAAAATTTTCTGCTAGATGTCATTACTACTGTGTAAAACACGAAAACGTTTCTGTTAGATATTAGTAATACTGTGTATACACGAATACTTGTCTGTTAGATCTCGTTATAACTGTATAGACACAAAAATCGCCTGTTTGATCTCAAAAATACTGCTTAAAACATGAAAAATTGTCTGTTAGATCTCAATAATACTGTGTAAACCCGAAAAATTGTCTGTTAGATCTCATCAATTTTGTGTAAAACACGAAAGATTGTCTGTTAAATCTCATTAATACTGTCCAAAACACGAAAAACTGTCTGTTAGATCAAATTGATACTGTGTATAACAGAAAAAATTTTTTTGTTAGATCTCATTATTACTGTGTAAAACACAAACAAATGTCTGTTAGATCTCATTATTACTGAGTAAAACACAAAAAAAATTGTCTGTTAAATCTATATAATAATGTGTAAAACACAAAAAATTGTCTGTTAGATCTCGGTAATACTGTTTACAACTTGAAAAATTGTCTGTTAGATCTGAACAATACTGTGTAAAACATGAAAAGTTGTCTGTTAGATCTGAGTATTACTGTGTAAAACACGAAAACTTGTCTGTTAGATCTCGTTACAACTGTATAGACACGAAACATTGCCTGTTAGATCTCAATAATACTGTTTAAAACATGAAAAATTGTTTGTTAGATCTCATCAATTTTGTGTAAAACACGAAAAATTGTCTGTTAGATTTCATTGATACTGTCCAAAACACGAAAAACTGTCTGTTAGATCTAATTGATACTGTGTATAACAAAAAAATTGTTTGTTAGATCTCAATATTACTGTGTAAAACACAAAAAATTGTAAGTTAGATCTCAATACTACAGTAAAACACAAAAATTGTCTGTTAGATCTCAATAAAACTGTGTAAAACATTAAAAATGGTCTGTTAGTTCTAATTGATACTGTGTAAAGAGAAAAAAATGTTTGTTAGATATCAAATATACTGTGTAAAACACAAAAAGTGTCTGTTAGATCTAATTATTACTGTGTAAAACACAAAAAATTGTAAGTTCGATCTCAATAATACTGTGAAACACAAAAAATTGTCTGTTAGATGTCAATACTACTGCGTAAAAGACGAAATCTTTTTTGTTAGATCTCATTATTACTGTGTAAAACATTAAAAATTGTCTGTTAGATCTCAATAATACTGTGTAAAACAAGAAAAATTGTCTGATAGATCTCAACAATATTGTGTAAAACACGAAACATTGTCGGTTAGATCTGAAATATACTGTGTAAAACATGAAAAGTTGTCTGTTAGATCTCATTATTACAGTGTAAAACACGAGAAATTGTCTGTTAGATCTCCTTATTACTGTGTAAAACACGAAATGTTGTCTGGTAAATGTAATTATAACTGTGTAAAACACGAAAAATTGTCTGTTAGATCTCGTCAATTTTGTGTAAAACACGAAAAATTGTCTGTTAGATCTCATTGATACTGTCCAAAACACGGAAAATTGTCTGTTAGATCTGATTGATACTGTGTATAACAAAAAATTGTTTGTTAGATCTCTTGATTACTGTGTAAAACAAAAAATTGTCTGTTAGCTCTCTTTAATACTGTGTAAAACACAAAAAAATTGTCTGTTAGATATATATATTACGGTGTAAAACACGAAAATTTGTCTGTTAGATCTCAATAACACTGTTTAAAACATGAAAAATTGTCTTTTAGATCTCATCAATTTTGTGTAAAACACGAAAAATTGTCTGTTAGATCTCAAAATTATGCTTAAAACATGAAAAATTGTCTGTTAGATCTCATTGTTACTGTGTAGACACACAAAATTGTCTGATAGATCTCAACAATATTGTGTAAAACACGAAACATTGTCGGTTAGATCTGAACAATACTGTGTAAAAGATGAAAAGTTGTCTGTTAGATCTCATCATTACAGTGTAAAACACGAGAAATTGTCTGTTAGATTTCCCTATTACTGTGTAAAACACGAAATGTTGTCTGTTAAATGTAATTATATCTGTGTAAAACATGAAAACTTGTCTGTTAGATATCATTGTTACTGTGTAAACAAGAAAATTGTCTGTTAGATCTCAATAAAACTATTTAAAACGTGAAAAATTGTCTGTTATATCTCATAATTTCTAGGTAAGACACAAAAATTGTCTGTTAGATCTCTTATATTACTGTGTAAAACACGAAAAGTTGTCTGTTAGATCTCATTGATACTGTGCAAAACAGAAAAAAATGCTTGTTAGATCTCTTTATTACTGTCTAAAACACAAAAAATTGTCTGTTAGATCTTGGTATTACTGTGAAACGTGAAAAATTGTCTGTTAGTACTCAATAGCACTGTGGAAAACACAAAAATTGTCTGTTAGATCTCAAAATACTGTGTAAAATACGAAAAATTGTCTGTTAGATCTCAACAATACTGTTTAAAACACAAAAAATTTTCTGTTAGATCTCATTATTACTGTGTAAAACACAAAAAAATTTCTGTTAGATGTCGTTACTACTGTGTAAAACACGAAACATTTTCTGTTAGATCTCAGTATTACTGTGTAAAACACAAAAACGTGTCTGTTAGATCTCGGTACAACTGTATCGACACGAAAAATTGCCTGTTAGATATCAATATACTGTTTAAGACATGAAAAATTGTCTGTTAGATCTCATTAATTTTGTGTAAAACATGAAAAATTGTCTTTTAGATCTCATTGATACTGTGTATAACAAAAAATTGTTTGTTAGATCTCAATATTACTGTGTAAAACACAAAAAATTGTAAGTTAGATCTCACTATTACAGTAAAACACAAAAAATTGTCTGTTATATCTCAATAATACTGTGTAAAACATTAAAAATTGTCTGTTAGTTCTAATTGATACTGTGTGTAAGAGAAAAAATTGTTTGTTAGATATCAATTATACTGTGTAAAACACAAAAAAGTGTCTGTTAAATCTAATTATTACTGTGTAAACACAAAAAATTGTAAGTTCGATCTCAATAATACTGTGAAACACAAAAAATTGTCTGTTAGATCTCATAATTACTGTGTAAAACACGAAAAACTGTCTGTTAGATGTCATTACTACTGCGTAAAAGACGAAATCTTTTTTGTTAGATCTCAATATACTGTGTAAAACATTAAAATTGTGTGTTAGATCGCAATAATACTGTGTAAAACAAGAAAAATTGTCGGATAGATCTCAACAATATTGTGTAAAACACGAAACATTGTCGGTTAGATCTGAGCAATACTGTGTAAAACATGAAAAGTTGTCTGTTAGATCTCATTATAACTGTGCAAAACATGAAAACTTGTCTGTTAGATATCATTATTACCGTGTTAACAAGAAAATTGTGTGTTAGATCTCAATAGTACTATTTAAAACGTGAAAAATTGTCTGTTATATCACATTAATTCTAGGTAAGACACAAAAAATTGTCTGTTATATCTCTTATATTACTGTGTAAACACAAAAAGTTTTCTGTTAGATCTCATTGATACTGTGCAAAACAGAAAAAAATGCTTGTTAGATCTCTTTATTACTGTCTAAAACACAAAAAATTGTCTGTTAGATCTTGGTATTACTGTAAAACGCGAAAAACTGTCTGTTAGTACTCAATAGCACTGTGTAAAACACAAAAAATTGTCTGTTAAATCTCAAAATACTGTGTAAAATACGAAAAGTTGACTGTTATACCTCATTATTACTGTGTAAAACACAAAAAATTTTCTGCTAGATGTCATTACTACTGTGTAAAACACGAAAACGTTTCTGTTAGATATTAGTAATACTGTGTATACACGAATACTTGTCTGTTAGATCTCGTTATAACTGTATAGACACAAAAATCGCCTGTTTGATCTCAAAAATACTGCTTAAAACATGAAAAATTGTCTGTTAGATCTCAATAATACTGTGTAAACCCGAAAAATTGTCTGTTAGATCTCATCAATTTTGTGTAAAACACGAAAGATTGTCTGTTAAATCTCATTAATACTGTCCAAAACACGAAAAACTGTCTGTTAGATCAAATTGATACTGTGTATAACAGAAAAAATTTTTTTGTTAGATCTCATTATTACTGTGTAAAACACAAACAAATGTCTGTTAGATCTCATTATTACTGAGTAAAACACAAAAAAAAATTGTCTGTTAAATCTATATAATAATGTGTAAAACACAAAAAATTGTCTGTTAGATCTCGGTAATACTGTTTACAACTTGAAAAATTGTCTGTTAGATCTGAACAATACTGTGTAAAACATGAAAAGTTGTCTGTTAGATCTGAGTATTACTGTGTAAAACACGAAAACTTGTCTGTTAGATCTCGTTACAACTGTATAGACACGAAACATTGCCTGTTAGATCTCAATAATACTGTTTAAAACATGAAAAATTGTTTGTTAGATCTCATCAATTTTGTGTAAAACACGAAAAATTGTCTGTTAGATTTCATTGATACTGTCCAAAACACGAAAAACTGTCTGTTAGATCTAATTGATACTGTGTATAACAAAAAAATTGTTTGTTAGATCTCAATATTACTGTGTAAAACACAAAAAATTGTAAGTTAGATCTCAATACTACAGTAAAACACAAAAATTGTCTGTTAGATCTCAATAAAACTGTGTAAAACATTAAAAATGGTCTGTTAGTTCTAATTGATACTGTGTAAAGAGAAAAAAATGTTTGTTAGATATCAAATATACTGTGTAAAACACAAAAAGTGTCTGTTAGATCTAATTATTACTGTGTAAAACACAAAAAATTGTAAGTTCGATCTCAATAATACTGTGAAACACAAAAAATTGTCTGTTAGATGTCAATACTACTGCGTAAAAGACGAAATCTTTTTTGTTAGATCTCATTATTACTGTGTAAAACATTAAAAATTGTCTGTTAGATCTCAATAATACTGTGTAAAACAAGAAAAATTGTCTGATAGATCTCAACAATATTGTGTAAAACACGAAACATTGTCGGTTAGATCTGAAATATACTGTGTAAAACATGAAAAGTTGTCTGTTAGATCTCATTATTACAGTGTAAAACACGAGAAATTGTCCGTTAGATCTCCTTATTACTGTGTAAAACACGAAATGTTGTCTGGTAAATGTAATTATAACTGTGTAAAACACGAAAAATTGTCTGTTAGATCTCGTCAATTTTGTGTAAAACACGAAAAATTGTCTGTTAGATCTCATTGATACTGTCCAAAACACGGAAAATTGTCTGTTAGATCTAATTGATACTGTGTATAACAAAAAATTGTTTGTTAGATCTCTTGATTACTGTGTAAAACAAAAAAATTGTCTGTTAGCTCTCTTTTATACTGTGTAAAACACAAAAAAATTGTCTGTTAGATATATATATTACGGTGTAAAACACGAAAATTTGTCTGTTAGATCTCAATAACACTGTTTAAAACATGAAAAATTGTCTTTTAGATCTCATCAATTTTGTGTAAAACACGAAAAATTGTCTGTTAGATCTCAAAATTATGCTTAAAACATGAAAAATTGTCTGTTAGATCTCATTGTTACTGTGTAGACAAACAAAATTGTCTGATAGATCTCAACAATATTGTGTAAAACACGAAACATTGTCGGTTAGATCTGAACAATACTGTGTAAAAGATGAAAAGTTGTCTGTTAGATCTCATCATTACAGTGTAAAACACGAGAAATTGTCTGTTAGATTTCCCTATTACTGTGTAAAACACGAAATGTTGTCTGTTAAATGTAATTATATCTGCGTAAAACATGAAAACTTGTCTGTTAGATATCATTGTTACTGTGTAAACAAGAAAATTGTCTGTTAGATCTCAATAAAACTATTTAAAACGTGAAAAATTGTCTGTTATATCTCATAATTTCTAGGTAAGACACAAAAATTGTCTGTTAGATCTCTTATATTACTGTGTAAAACACGAAAAGTTGTCTGTTAGATCTCATTGATACTGTGCAAAACAGAAAAAAATGCTTGTTAGATCTCTTTATTACTGTCTAAAACACAAAAAATTGTCTGTTAGATCTTGGTATTACTGTGAAACGCGAAAAATTGTCTGTTAGTACTCAATAGCACTGTGGAAAACACAAAAATTGTCTGTTAGATCTCAAAATACTGTGTAAAATACGAAAAATTGTCTGTTAGATCTCAACAATACTGTTTAAAACACAAAAAATTTTCTGTTAGATCTCATTATTACTGTGTAAAACACAAAAAAATTTCTGTTAGATGTCGTTACTACTGTGTAAAACACGAAACATTTTCTGTTAGATCTCAGTATTACTGTGTAAAACACAAAAACGTGTCTGTTAGATCTCGGTACAACTGTATAGACACGAAAAATTGCCTGTTAGATATCAATATACTGTTTAAGACATGAAAAATTGTCTGTTAGATCTCATTAATTTTGTGTAAAACATGAAAAATTGTCTGTTAGATCTCATTGATACTGTGTATAACAAAAAATTGTTTGTTAGATCTCAATATTACTGTGTAAAACACAAAAAATTGTAAGTTAGATCTCACTATTACAGTAAAACACAAAAAATTGTCTGTTATATCTCAATAATACTGTGTAAAACATTAAAAATTGTCTGTTAGTTCTAATTGATACTGTGTGTAAGAGAAAAAATTGTTTGTTAGATATCAATTATACTGTGTAAAACACAAAAAAGTGTCTGTTAAATCTAATTATTACTGTGTAAACACAAAAAATTGTAAGTTCGATCTCAATAATACTGTGAAACACAAAAAATTGTCTGTTAGATCTCATAATTACTGTGTAAAACACGAAAAACTGTCTGTTAGATGTCATTACTACTGCGTAAAAGACGAAATCTTTTTTGTTAGATCTCAATATACTGTGTAAAACATTAAAATTGTGTGTTAGATCGCAATACTACTGTGTAAAACAAGAAAAATTGTCGGATAGATCTCAACAATATTGTGTAAAACACGAAACATTGTCGGTTAGATCTGAGCAATACTGTGTAAAACATGAAAAGTTGTCTGTTAGATCTCATTATTACAGTGTAAAACACGAGAAATTGTCTGTTAGATCTCCTTATTACTGTGTAAAAGACGAAATGTTGTCTGTTAGATCTCATCAATTTTGTGTAAAACACGAAAGATTGTCTGTTAAATCTCATTAATACTGTCCAAAACACGAAAAACTGTCTGTTAGATCAAATTGATACTGTGTATAACAGAAAAATTTTTTTTTGTTAGATCTCATTATTACTGTGTAAAACACAAACAAATGTCTGTTAGATCTCATTATTACTGAGTAAAACACAAAAAAATTGTCTGTTAAATAATATAATACTGTGTAAAACACAAAAAATTGTCTGTTAGATCTCGGTAATACTGTTTACAACATGAAAAATTGTCTGTTAGATCTGAACAATACTGTGTAAAACATGAAAAGTTGTCTGTTAGATCTGAGTATTACTGTGTAAAACACGAAAACTTGTCTGTTAGATCTCGTTACAACTGTATAGACACGAAACATTGCCGGTTAGATCTCAATAATACTGTGTATACACGAATACTTGTCTGTTAGATCTCGTTATAACTGTATAGACACAAAAATCGCCTGTTTGATCTCAAAAATACTGCTTAAAACATGAAAAATTGTCTGTTAGATCTCAATAATACTGTGTAAACCCGAAAAATTGTCTGTTAGATCTAATCAATTTTGTGTAAAACACGAAAGATTGTCTGTTAAATCTCATTATACTGTCCAAAACACGAAAAACTGTCTGTTAGATCAAATTGATACTGTGTATAACAGAAAATTTTTTTGTTAGATCTCATTATTACTGTGTAAAACACAAACAAATGTCTGTTAGATCTCATTATTACTGAGTAAAACACAAAAAAATTGTCTGTTAAATCTATATAGTACTGTGTAAAACACAAAAAATTGTCTGTTAGATCTCGATAATACTGTTTGCAACATGAAAAATTGTCTGTTAGATCTGAACAATACTGTGTAAAACATGAAAAGTTGTCTGTTAGATCTGAGTATTACTGTGTAAAACACGAAAACTTGTCTGTTAGATCTCGTTACAACTGTACAGACACGAAACATTGCCTGTTAGATCTCAATAATACTGTTTAAAACATGAAGAATTGTTTGTTAGATCGCATCAATTTTGTGTAAAACACGAAAAATTGTCTGTTAGATCTAATTGATACTGTCCAAAACACGAAAAACTGTCTGTTAGATCCAATTGATACTGTGTATAACAAAAAACATGTTTGTTAGATCTCAATATTACTGTGTAAAACACAAAAAATTGTAAGTTAGATCTCAATACTACAGTAAAACACAAAAATTGTCTGTTAGATCTCAATAAAACTGTGTAAAACATTAAAAATTGTCTGTTAGTTCTAATTGATACTGTGTAAAGAGAAAAAATTGTTTGTTAGATATCAAATATACTGTGTAAAACACAAAAAGTGTCTGTTAGATCTAGTTATTACTGTGTAAAACACAAAAAATTGTAAGTTCGATCTCAATAATACTGTGAAACACAAAAAATTGTCCCTTAGATCTCATAATTACTGTGTAAAACACGAAAAACTCTCTGTTAGATGTCAATACCACTGCGCAAAAGACGAAATCTTTTTTGTTAGATCTCATTATTACTGTGTAAAACATTAAAAATTGTCTGTTAGATCTCAATAATACTGTGTAAAACAAGAAAAATTGTCTGATAGATCTCAACAATATTGTGTAAAACACAAAACATTGTCGGTTAGATCTGAACAATACTGTGTAAAACATGAAAAGTTGTCTGTTAGATATCATTATTACAGTGTAAAACACGAGAAATTGTCTGTTAGATCTACTTATTACTGTGTAAAACACGAAATGTTGTCTGGTAAATGTAATTATAACTGTGTAAAACACGAAAAATTGTCTGTTAGATCTCATCAATTTTGTGTAAAACACGAAAAATTGTCTGTTAGATCTCATTGATACTGTCCAAAACACGAAAAATTGTCTGTTAGATTTAATTGATACTGTGTATAACAAAAAATTGTTTGTTAGATCTCATGATTACTGTGTAAAACAAAAAAATTGTCTGTTAGCTCTCTTTAATACTGTGTAAAACACAAAAAAATTGTCTGTTAGATATATATATTACTGTGTAAAACACGAAAATTTGTCTGTTAGATCTCAATAATACTGTTTAAAACATGAAAAATTGTCGGTTAGATCTCATCAATTTTGTGTAAAACACGGAAAATTGTCTGTTAGATCTCAAAATTATGCTTAAAACATGAAAAATTGTCTGTTAGATCTCATTGTTACTGTGTAGACACACAAAATTGTCTGATAGATCTCAACAATATTGTGTAAAACACGAAACATTGTCGGTTAGATCTGAACAATACTGTGTAAAAGATGAAAAGTTGTCTGTTAGATCTCATCATTACAGTGTAAAACACGAGACGTTGTCTGTTAGATCTCCCTATTACTGTGTAAAACACGAAATGTTGTCTGTTAAATGTAATTAAAACTGTGTAAAACATGAAAACTTGTCTGTTAGAGATCATTATTACTGTGTAAACAAAAAAAATTGTCTGTTAGATCTCAATAAAACTATTTAAAACGTGAAAAATTGTCTGTTATATCTCATAATTTCTAGGTAAGACACAAAAATTGTCTGTTAGATCTCTTATATTACTGTGTAAAACACGAAACGTTGTCTGTTAGATCTCATTCATACTGTGCAAAACAGAAAAAATTGCTTGTTAGATCTCTTTATTACTGTCTAAAACACAAAAAATTGTCTGTTAGATCTTGGTATTACTGTGAAACGCGAAAAATTGTCTGTTAGTACTCAATAGCACTGTGGAAAACACAAAAATTGTCTGTTAGATCTCAAAATACTGTGTAAAATACGAAAAATTGTCTGTTAGATCTCAACAATACTGTTTAAAACACAAAAAATTTTTTGTTAGATCTCATTATTACTGTGTAAAACACAAAAAAATTTCTGTTAGATGTCGTTACTACTGTGTAAAACACGAAAAATTTTCTGTTAGATCTCAGTATTACTGTGTAAAACACAAAAACGTGTCCGTTAGATCTCGGTACAACTGTATAGACACGAAAAATTGCCTGTTAGATCTCAAAATACTGTGTAAAATACGAAAAGTTGACTGTTATACCTCATTATTACTGTGTAAAACACAAAAAATTTTCTGTTAGATGCCATTACTACTGTGTAAAGCACAAAACGTTTCTGTTAGATCTTAGTATTACTGTGTATACACGAAAACTTGTCTGTTAGATCTCGTTATAACTGTATAGACACAAAAATCGCCTGTTTGATCTCAAAATACTGTTTAAAACATGAAAAATTGTCTGTTAGATATCATTGATACTGTCCAAAACACGAAAAACTGTCTGTTAGATCAAATTGATACTGTGTATAACAGAAAAAATTTTTTTGTTAGATCTGATTATTACTGTGTAAAACACAAAAAATGTCTGTTAGATCTCATTATTACTGAGTAAGTCACAAAAAATTGTCTGTTAAATCTATATATTACTGTGTAAAACACAAAAAATTGTCTGTTAGATCTGAATAATACTGTTTACAACATAAAAAATTGTCTGTTAGATCTGAACAATACTGTGTAAAACATGAAAAGTTGTCTGTTAGATCTCATTTTACTGTGTAAACCACAAATACTTTTCTGTTAGATGTCAGTATTACTGTGTAAAACACGAAAACTTGTCTGTTAGATCTCGTTACAACTGTATAGACACGAGAAATTGTCTGTTAGATCTCAAAATTACTGCTTAAAACATGAAAAATTGTCTGTTAGATCTCATTGTTACTGTGTAGACACGAAAAATTTGTCTGTTAGATCTCAATAATACATTGTAAAACACAAAAAATTGTCTGTTCGATCTAATTGATACTGTGTATAACGGAAAAAAATTGTTTGTTAGATCTCATTATTACTGTGTAAAACACAAAAAATTGTAAGTTAGATCTCTATATTACAGTAAAACACGAAAAAATGTCTGTTAGATGTCAACATTACTGTGTAAAACATCAAAAATTATCTGTTAGTTCTAATTATTACTGTGTACAAGAAAAAAAATTGTTTGTTATATCTCAATTATACTGAGTAAAACACAAAAAGTTGTCTGTTAGAACTCATTTTACTGTGTTAAACACAAAAAAATTGTAAGTTCAATCTCAATAATACTGTGAAACACAAAAAATTGTCTGTTAGATTTATTCATTACTGTGTAAGCACGAAAAACTGTGTGTTAGATGTCATTACTACTGCGTAAAACACGAAATATTTTTTGTTAGATCTCATTATTACTGTGTAAAACACAAAAAATTGTCTGTTAGATCTCATTATTACTGTGTAGACACAAAAAATTGTCTGTTAGATCTCAATAATGCTGCTTAAAACTCTTAAAATTGTCTGTTAGATCTCAATATTACTGTGTAAAACACGAAAAATTGTCTGTTAGATCTCATCAGTATTGTGTAAAACACAAAATATTGTCTGTTAGATCTCATTGATACTGTCGAAAACACGAAAACTTGTCTGTTAGCTCTATTTATTACTGTGTATAACAGAAAAAATTGTTTGTAAGATTTCAGTTATACTGTGTAAAACACAAAAATTGTCTGTTCGATCTCATTAATACTGTGTAAAACACAAAAATGTAAGTTAGTTCTCAATGCTACTGTGAAACACGAAAAATTGTCTGTTAGATCTCAATAATACTGTGTAAAACACCAAAAATTGTCTGTCAGATCACAATATTACTGTGTAAAACATGAAAAAATTGTCTGTTAAATCTCATTACCCTGTGTAAAACACGAAAAGTTGTCTGTTAGATCTCAACAATACTGTGTAAAACACGAAAAACTGTGTGTTAGATCTCATTATTACTGTATAAAACACGAAAAATTGTGTGTTAGATATCAATACTTCTGTGTAAAACACGAACACTTTTCTGTTCCATCTCATTATACTGTGTAAAACACGAAAAGTTGTCTGCTAGATCTTATTGTTACTGTGTAGACACGAAAAATTGTCTCTTAGATCTTATTGTTACTGTGTAGACACGAACAAATTGTCTGTTAGATCTCAATAATACTGTGTAAAACACGAAAAAATTGTCTGTTAGATCTCAATAATACTGTGTAAAACACGAAACATTGTCTGTTAAATCTCAATATACTGTGTAAAACACAAAAAATTGTCTTAGATCTCATCAATTTTGTGTAAAACACGAAAAATTAACTGTTAGATCTCATTGATACTGTCTAAAACACGAAAAATTGTCTGTTAGATCTAATTGATACTGTGTATAACAAAAAATTGTTTGTTATATCTCATAATTACTGTGTAAAACACAAAAATTGTCTGTTAGCTCTCTTTATACTGTGTAAAACACAAAAAATTGTCTGTTAGATCTATATAATACTGTGTAAAACACGAAAAATTGTCTGTTATATCTCAATAATACTGTTTAAAACATGAAAAATTGTCAGTTAGATCAGAACAATACTGTGTAAAACAAGAAAAGTTGTCTGTTAGATCTCATTAAACTGTTTAAAACACACAAAAATTTCTGTTAGATGTCGTTACTACTGTGTAAAACACGAAATTTTTCTGTTAGATTTCAATATTACTGTGTAAAACACGAAAACTTGTCTGTTGGATCTCGTTACAACTGTATAGACACGAAAAATTGCCTGTTAGATCGCAATAATACTGTTTAAAACATAAAAAATTGTGTGTTAGATCTCATCAATTTTGTGTAAAACACGAAAAATTGTCTGTTAGATCTCATTGATACTGTCCAAAACACGAAAAACTGTCTGTTAGATCTATTTAATACTGTGTATAACAAAAAAATGTTTGTTAGATCTCAATATTACTGTGTAAAACACAAAAAATTGTAAGTTAGATCTCAATATTACAGTAAAACACAAAAATTGTCTGTTAGATCTCAATAATACTGTGTAAAACATTAAAAATTGTCTGTTAGTTCTAATTGATACTGTGTATAAGAAAAAAAATTGTTTGTTAGATATCAATTATAATGTGTAAAATACAAAAAAGTGTCTGTTAGATCTAATTATTACTGTGTAAAACACAAAAAATTGTAAGTTCGATCTCAATAATACTGTGAAACACGAAAAATTGTCTGTTAGATCTCATAATTACTGTCCAAAACACGAAAAATTGTCTGTTAGATCTAATTGATAGTGTGCATAACAAAAATTGTTTGTCAGATCTCAATATTACTGTGTAAAACATTAAAAATTGTCTGTTAGATCTCAATAATACTCTGTAAACAAGAAAAATTGTCTGATAGATCTCAACAATATTGTGTAAAACACGAAAAATTGTCGGTTAGATCTGAACAATACTGTGTAAAACATGAAAAGCTGTCTGTTAGATCTCATTATTACAGTGTAAAACACGAGAAATTGTCTGTTAGATCTCCTATTACTGTGTAAAACACGAACTGTTGTCTGTTCAATGTAATTTCAACTGTGTAAAACATGAAAACTTGTCTGTTAGATATCATTATTACTGTGTAAACAAGAAAACTGTCTGTTAGATCTCAATAATACTATTTAAATGTCAAAAATTGTCTGTTATATCTGAATAATTCTAGGTAAGACACAAAAAATTGTCTGTTTGATCTCATATTACTGTGTAAAACACGAAAAGTTGTCTGTTAGATCTCATTGATGCTGTGCAAAACAGAAACAAATGCTTGTTAGATCTCTTTAGTACTGTTTTAAACACAAAAAGTTGTCTGTTAGATCTTGTTATTACTGTGAAACGCGAAAAATTGTCTGTTAGATCTCAATAGCACTGTGTAAAACACGAAAAATTGTCTGTTAAATCTCTTTATTATTGTGTAAACACAAAAAATTGTCTGTTAGATCTTTATATTACTGTGTAAAACACGAAACATTGTCTGTTGGATCTCAATAGTACTGTTTAAAACACGAAAAATTGTCTGTTAGATCTGAACAATACTGTGTGAGACAAGAAGAGTTGTCTGTTAGATTTCAATAATACTGTGTGAAACATGAGAAATTGTCGGTTAGATCTCAATATTACTGTGTAAAACACGAAATGTTGTCTGGTAAATGTAATTATAACTGTGTTAACATGAAAAAATGTGTGTTAGATCTCATTATTACTGTGTAAACACGAAAAATTGTCTAATAGATGTCATTACTTCTGTGTAAAACACGAAAACTTTTTTGTTCAACCTCATTAATACTGTGTAAAACACGAAAAGTTGTCTGCTAGATCTCATTGTTACTGGGTAGACACAAAAAATGTCTGTTAGATCTGAATACTACTGCTTAAATCATGAAAAATTGCCTGCTAGATCTCATTGTTACTGTGAAGACACGAAAAAGTGTCTGTTAGATCTCAATAATACTGTGTAAAACACCAAAACATGTCTGTTAGATCGCAATGATACTGTCCAAAACACGAAAAATTGTCTGTTAGATCTAATTGATAGTGTGTATAACAAAAATTGTTTGTCAGATCTCATAATTACTGTGTAAAACACAAAAAAATTGTCCGTTAGATCTCATTAATACTGTGTAAAACACGAAAAATTGTCTGTATATCTCAATATTACTGTTTAAAACATGAAAAATTGTCTGTTAGATCTAAACAATACTGTGTAAAACATGAAAAGTTGTCTGTTAGATCTCATTATTACTGTGTAAAACACGAGAAAGTGTCTGTTAGATCTCATTATTACACAGTATTACAACACAAAATGTTGTCTGTTAAATGTAATTATAACTGTGCAAAACATGAAAACTTGTCTGTTAGATATCATTATTACGGTGTTAACAAGAAAATTGTCTGTTAGATCTCAATAGTACTATTTAAAACGTGAAAAATTGTCTGTTATATCACATTATTTCTAGGTAAGACACAAAAAATTGTCTGTTATATCTCTTATATTACTGTGTAAAACACGAAAAGTTGTCTGTTAGAACTCATTGATACTGTGCAAACAAGAAAAAAATGCTTGTTAGATCTCTTTAATACTGTCTAAAACACTAAAAATTGTCTGTTAGATCTTGGTATTACTGTAAAACACGAAAAGTTGTCTGTTAGTACTCAATAGCACTGTGTAAAACACGAAAAATTGTCTGTTAGATCTAAACTACTGTGTAAAATACGAAAAGTTGACTGTTATATCTCATTATTACCGTGTAAAACACAAAAAAGTTTCTGTTAGATGTCATTACTACTGTGTAAAACACAAAAACTTTTCTGTTAGATCTTAGTATTACTGTGTATACACGAAAACTTGTCTGTTAGATCTCGTTATAACTGTATAGACACAAAAATCGCCTGTTTGATCTCAAAAATACTGTTTAAAACATAAAAAATTGTCTGTTAGAACTCAATAATACTGTGTAAAACACGAAAAATTGTCCGTTAGATCTCATCAATTTTGTGTAAAACATGAAAGATTGTCTGTTAGATATAATTGATACTGTCCAAAACACGAAAAACTGTCTGTTAGATCAAATTGATACTTTGTATAACAGAAAAATTTTTTTGTTAGATCTGATTATTACTGTGTAAAACACAAAAATGTCTGTTAGATCTCATTAATACTGAGTATAACACAAAAAATTGTCTGTTAAATCTATATAATACTGTGTGAAACACAAAAAATTGTCTGTTAGATCTCAATAATACTGTTTACAACATGAAAAAATGTCTGTTAGATCTGAACAATACTGTGTAAAACATGAAAAGTTGTCTGTTAGATCTCATTTTACTGTGTAAAACACAAAAACTTTTCTGTTAGATCTCAGTATTACTGTGTAAAACACGAAAACTTGTCTGTTAGATCTCGTTACAACTGTATAGACACGAAAAAGTGTCTGTTAGATCTCAAAATTACTGCTTGAAACATGAAAAATTGTCTGTTAGATCTCATTGTTACTGTGTAGACACAAAAAATTGTCTGTTAGATCTAATTGATACTGTGTATAACAGAAAAAAATTGTTTGTTAGATCTCGTTATTACTGTGTAAAACACAAAAAATTGTAAGTTAGATCTCAATATTACAGTAAAACACGAAAAGTTGTCTGTTAGATGTCAATAATACTGTGTAAAACATCAAAAATTGTCTGTTAGTTCTAATTGATACTGTGTACAAGAGAAAAAATTGTTTGTTATATCTCAATTATACTGTGTAAAACACAAAAAGTTGTCTGTTAGAACTCAATATACTGTGTAAAACACAAAAAATTGTAAGTTCAATCTCAATAATTCTGTGAAACACGAAAAATTGTCTGTTAGATCTCAATAATACTGTGTAAAACACCAAAAATTGTCTGTTAGTTCACAATATTACTGTGTAAAACACGAAAAATTGTCTGTTAAATCTCATTACACTGTGTAAAACACAAAAAATTGTCTGTTAGATCTCAACAATACTGTGTAAAACACAAAAAATTGTGTGTTAGATCTCATTATTACTGTGTAAAACACGAAAAATTGTGTGTTAGATGTCGATACTTCTGTGTAAAACACGAAAACTTTTCTGTTCGATCTCATTATTACTGTGTAAAACACGAAAAGTTGTCTGCTAGATCTTATTGTTACTGTGTAGACACGAAAAAATTGTCTGTTAGATCTCAATAATACTGTGTAAAACACGAAAAATTGTTTGTTAGATCTCAATATACTGTGTAAAACACAAAAAATTGTCTGTTAGATCTCATCAATTTTGTGTAAAACACGAAAAATTGTCTGTTAGATCTCATTGATACTGTCCAAAACACGAAAAAGTGTCTGTTAGATCTAATTGATACTGTGTATAACAAAAAATTGTTTGTTATATCTCATATTTACTGTGTAAAACACAAAAATTGTCTGTTAGCTCTCTTAAATACTGTGTAAAACAAAAAAATTGTCTGTTAGATCTATATATTACTGTGTAAAACACGAAAAATTGTCTGTTAGATCTCAAAATTACTGCTTAAAACATGAAAAATTGTGTGTTAGATCTTATTGTTACTGTGTAGACACGAAAAAATTGTCTGTTAGATCTCAATGATACTGTGTAAAACACGAAAAATTGTCTGTTAGATCTCAATATTACTGTGTAAAACACGAAATGTTGTCTGGCAATTGTAATTATAACTGTGTAAAACATGAAAAATTGTGTGTTAGATCTCAATATTACTGTGTAAAACACCAAAAATTGTCTGTTAGATGTCTTTACTTCTGTGTAAAACCCGAAAACTTTTCTGTTCGATCTCATTATTACTGTGTAAAACACGAAAATTTGTCTGCTAGATCTCATTGTTACTTTGTAGACACAAAAATGTGTGTTAGATCTCAATAATACTGCTTAAAACATAAAAAAATGTCTGTTAGATCTCATTGTTACTGTGTAGACAAGAAAAAGTGTCTGTTAGATCTCAATAATACTGTGTAAAACACCAAAACATGTCTGTTAGATCTCAATGATACTGTCCAAAACACAAAAAATTGTCTGTTAGATCTAATTGATACTGTGTATAACAAGAAATTGTTTGTCAGATCTCATAATTACTGTGTAAAACACAAAAAATTGTCTGTTAGATCTCATTAATACTGTGAAACACGAAAAATTGTCTGTAGATCTCAATAATACTGTTTAAAACATGAAAAATTGTCTGTTAGATCTGAACAATACTGTGTAAAACATGAAAAGTTGTCTGTTAGACCTCATTATTACTGTGTAAAACACGAGAAATTGTCTGTTAGATATCATTATTACACAGTATTACGACATAAAATGTTGCCTGTTAAATGTAATTATAACTGTGCAAAACATGAAAACTTGTCTGTTAGATATCATTATTACATGTGTTAACAAGAAAATTGTCTGTTAGATCTCAATTATTACTATTTAAAACTTGAAAAATTGTCTGTTATATCTCATTTTTCTAGGTAAGACACAAAAAATTGTCTGTTAGATCCCTTATATTACTGTGTAAAGCACGAAAAGTTGTCTGTGAGATCTCATTGATACTGTGCAAAACAGAGAAAAATGCTTGTTAGATCTGTTTAATACTGTCTAAAACACAAAAAATTGTCTGTTAGATCTTGGTAGTTCTGTGAAACGCGAAACATTGTCTGTTAGTACTCAATAGCACTGTGTAAAACACGAAAAATTGTCTGTAAGATCTCAAAATACTGTGTAAAGTACGAAAAGTTGACTGTTATTTCTCATTATTACTGTGTAAAACACAAAAAATTTTCTGTTAGATCTCATTATTACTTTGTAAAACACAAAAAAATGTCTGTTAGATCTGAAAAATACTGTGTAAAACACGAAAAATTGTCTGTTAGATCACATTATTACTGTGTAAAACATGAAAAGTTGTCTGTTAGATCTCATTATTACAGTGTTAAACACGAGAAATAGTCTGTTAGATCTCCTTATTACTGTGTAAAACACGAAATGTTGTCTGGTAAATGTAATTATAACTGTGTAAAACACGAAAAATTGTCTGTTAGATCTCATCAATTTTGTGTAAAACACGAAAAATTGTTAAATCTCATTGATACTGTCCAAAACACGGAAAATTGTCTGTTAGATCTAATTGATACTGTGTATAACAAAAAATTGTTTGTTAGATCTCATGATTACTGTGTAAAACATAAAATTGTCTGTTAGCTCTCTTTAATACTGTGTAAAACACAAAACATTGTCTGTTAGATATATATATAACTGTGTAAAACACGAAAATTTGTCTGTTAGATCTCAATAATACTGTTTAAAACATGAAAAATTGTCTGTTAGATCTCATCAATTTTGTGTAAAACACAAAAAATTGTCTGTTAGATCTCAAAATTATGCTTAAAACATGAAAAATTGTCTGTTAGATCTCATTGTTACTGTGTAGACACAAAAAAATTGTCTGATAGATCTCAACAATATTGTGTAAAACACGAAACATTGTCGGTTAGGTCTGAACAATACTGTGTAAAAGATGAAAATTTGTCTGTTAGATCTCATCATTACAGTGTGAAACACGAGAAATTGTCTGTTAGATCTCCTTATTACTGTTTAAAACACGAAATGTTGTCTGGTAAATGTAATTATAACTGTGTAAAACATGAAAACTTGTATGTTAGATATCATTATTACTGTGTAAACAAGAAAATTGTCTGTTAGATCTCAATAAAACTATTTAAAACGTGAAAAATTGTGTGTTATATCTCATAATTTCTAGGTAAGACACAAAAATTGTCTGTTAGATCTCTTATATTACTGTGTAAAACACGAAATTTGTCTGTTAGATCTCATTGATACTGTGCAAAACGGAAAAAAATGCTTGTTAGATCTCTTTTATACTGTCTAAAACACGCAAAATTGTCTGTTAGATCTTGGTATTACTGTGAAACGCGAAAAATTGACTGTTAGTACTCAATAGCACTGTGTAAAACACGAAAAATTGTCTGTTAGATCTCAAAATACTGTGTAAAGTACGAAAAGTTGACTGTTATATCCAATTATTACTGTTTAAAACACAAAAAATTTTCTGTTAGATCTCATTATTACTGTGTAAAACACAAAAAAAATTCTGTTAGATGTCGTTACTACTGTGTAAAACACGAAAAAGTTTCTGTTAGATCTCAGTATTACTGTGTAAAACACAAAAACGTGTCGCTTAGATCTCGGTACAACTGTATAGACACGAAAAATTGCCTGTTAGATATCAATAATACTGTTTAAGACATGAAAAATTGTCTGTTAGATCTCAATTATTTTGTGTAAAACATGAAAAATTGTCTGTTAGATCTCAATGATACAGTCCAAACACGAAAAACTGTCTGTTAGATATAATTGATACTGTGTATAACAAAAAATTGTTTGTTAGATCTCAATATTACTTTGTAAAACACAAAAAATTGTAAGTTAGATCTCACTATTACAGTAAAACACAAAAAATTGTCTGTTAGATCTCAATAATACTGTGTAAAACATTAAAAATTGTCTGTTAGTTCTAATTGATACTGTGTATAAGAGAAAAAATTGTTTGTCAGATATCAATTATACTGTGTAAAACACAAAAAATTGTAAGTTAGATCTCAATATTACAGTAAAACACAAAAATTGTCTGTTAGATCTCATTAATACTGTGTAAAACATTAAAAATTGTCTGTTAGTTCTAATTGATACTGTGTATAAGAGAAAAAATTGTTTGTTAGATATCAATTATAATGTGTAAAATACAAGAAAGTGTCTGTTAGGTCTAATTATTACTGTGTAAAACACAAAAAATTGTAAGTTCGATCTCAATAATACTGTGAAACACGAAAAATTGTCTGTTAGATCTCATAATTACTGTCCAAAACACGAAAAATTGTCTGTTAGATCTAATTGATAGTGTGTATAACAAAAATTGTTTGTCAGATCTCAATATTACTGTGTAAAACATTAAAAATTGTCTGCTAGATCTCAATAATACTCTGTAAACAAGAAAAATTGTCTGATAGATCTCAACAATATTGTGTAAAACACGAAAAATTGTCGGTTAGATCTGAACAATACTGTGTAAAACATGAAAAGCTGTCTGTTAGATCTCATTATTACAGTGTAAAACACGAGAAATTGTGTGTTAGATCTCCTTATTACTGTGTAAAACACGAACTGTTGTCTGTTCAATGTAATTTCAACTGTGTAAAACATGAAAACGTGTCTGTTAGATATCATTCTTACTGTGTAAACAAGAAAACTGTCCGTTAGATCTCAATAATACTGTTTAAATGTCAAAAATTGTCTGTTATATCTGAATAATTCTAGGTAAGACACAAAAAATTGTCTGTTTGATCTCATATTACTGTGTAAAACACGAAAAGTTGTCTGTTAGATTTCATTGATGCTGTGCAAAACACAAACAAATGCTTGTTAGATCCCTTTAGTACTGCTTTAAACACAAAAAGTTGTCTGTTAGATCTTGTTATTACTGTGAAACGCGAAAAATTGTCTGTTAGATCTCAATAGCACTGTGTAAAACACGAAAAATTGTCTGTTAAATCTCTTTATTATTGTGTAAACACAAAAAATTGTCTGTTAGATCTTTATATTACTGTGTTAAACACGAAACATTGTCTGTTGGATCTCAATAGTACTGTTTAAAACATGAAAAATTGTCTGTTAGATCTGAACAATACTGTGTGAGACAAGAAGAGTTGTCTGTTAGATTTCAATAATACTGTGTAAAACATGAGAAATTGTCGGTTAGATCTCAATATTACTGTGTAAAACACGAAATGTTGTCTGTTAAATGTAATTATAACTGTGTTAACATGAAAAAATGTGTGTTAGATCTCATTATTACTGTGTAAACACGAAAAATTGTCTAATAGATGTCATTACTTCTGTGTAAAACACGAAAACTTTTTTGTTCAACCTCATAATTACTGTGTAAAACACGAAAAGTTGTCTGCTAGATCTCGATGTTACTGGGTAGACACAAAAAAATGTCTGTTAGATCTGAATACTACTGCTTAAAACATGAAAAATTGCCTGTTAGATCTCATTGTTACTGTGAAGACACAAAAAAGTGTCTGTTAGATCTCAATAATACTGTGTAAAACACCAAAACATGTCTGTTAGATCGCAATGATACTGTCCAAAACACGAAAAATTGTCTGTTAGATCTAATTGATAGTGTGTATAACAAAAATTGTTTGTCAGATCTCATAATTACTGTGTAAAACACAAAAAAATTGTCCGTTAGATCTCATTAATACTGTGTAAAACACGAAAAATTGTCTGTATATCTCAATATTACTGTTTAAAACATGAAAAATTGTCTGTTAGATCTAAACAATACTGTGTAAAACATGAAAAGTTGTCTGTTAGATCTCATTATTACTGTGTAAAACACGAGAAAGTGTCTGTTAGATCTCATTATTACACAGTATTACAACACAAAATGTTGTCTGTTAAATGTAATTATAACTGTGCAAAACATGAAAACTTGTCTGTTAGATATCATTATTACGGTGTTAACAAGAAAATTGTCTGTTAGATCTCAATAGTACTATTTAAAACGTGAAAAATTGTCTGTTATATCACATTAATTCTAGGTAAGACACAAAAAATTGTCTGTTATATCTCTTATATTACTGTGTAAAACACGAAAAGTTGTCTGTTAGAACTCATTGATACTGTGCAAAACAGAAAAAAATGCTTGTTAGATCTCTTTAATACTGTCTAAAACACTAAAAATTGTCTGTTAGATCTTGGTATTACTGTGAAAAAAGAAACATTGTCTGTTAGTACTCAATAGCACTGTGTAAAACCTGAAAAATTGTCTGTTAGATCTCACAATACTGTGTAAATTACGAAAAGTTGACTGTTATATCTCATTATTACTGTGTAAAACACAAAAAAAATTTCTGTTAGATCTCAATAATACTGTGTAAAACACAAAAAAATTTCTGTTAGATGTCATTACTACTGTGTAAAACACGAAATTTTTCTGTTAGATTTCAGTATTACTGTGTAAAACACGAAAACTTGTCTGTTGGATCTCGTTACAACTGTATAGACACGAAAAATTGCCTGTTAGATCGCAATAATAGTGTTAAAACACGAAAAATTGTCCGTTAGATCTCATTGATACTGTCCAAAACACGAAAAACTGTCTGTTAGATCTATTTGATACTGTGTATAACAAAAAAATGTTTGTTAGATCTCAATATTACTGTGTAAAACACAAAAAATTGTAAGTTAGATCTCAATATTACAGTAAAACACAAAAATTGTCTGTTAGATCTCAATAATACTGTGTAAAACATTAAAAATTGTCTGTTAGTTCTAATTGATACTGTGTATAAGAGAAAAAATTGTTTCTTAGATATCAATTATAATGTGTAAAATACAAAAAAGTGTCTGTTAGATCTAATTATTACTGTGTAAAACACAAAAAATTGTAAGTTCGATCTCAATAATACTGTGAAACACGAAAAATTGTCTGTTAGATCTCATAATTACTGTCCAAAACACGAAAAATTGTCTGTTAGATCTCATTGATACTGTCCAAAACACGAAAAACTGTCTGTTAGATCTATTTGATACTGTGTATAACAAAAAAATGTTTGTTAGATCTCAATATTACTGTGTAAAACACAAAAAATTGTAAGTTAGATCTCAATATTACAGTAAAACACAAAAATTGTCTGTTAGATCTCAATAATACTGTGTAAAACATTAAAAATTGTCTGTTAGTTCTAATTGATACTGTGTATAAGAGAAAAAATTGTTTCTTAGATATCAATTATAATGTGTAAAATACAAAAAAGTGTCTGTTAGATCTAATTATTACTGTGTAAAACACAAAAAATTGTAAGTTCGATCTCAATAATACTGTGAAACACGAAAAATTGTCTGTTAGATCTCATAATTACTGTCCAAAACACGAAAAATTGTCTGTTAGATCTAATTGATAGTGTGTATAACAAAAATTGTTTGTCAGATCTCAATATTACTGTGTAAAACATTAAAAATTGTCTGCTAGATCTCAATAATACTCTGTAAACAAGAAAAATTGTCTGATAGATCTCAACAATATTGTGTAAAACACGAAAAATTGTCGGTTAGATCTGAACAATACTGTGTAAAACATGAAAAGTTGTCTGTTAGATCTCATTATTACTGTGTAAAACACGAGAAAGTGTCTGTTAGATCTCTTTATTACACAGTATTACAACACAAAATGTTGTCTGTTAAATGTAATTATAACTGTGCAAAACATGAAAACTTGTCTGTTAGATATCATTATTACGGTGTTAACAAGAAAATTGTCTGTTAGAACTCAATAGTACTATTTAAAACGTGAAAAATTGTCTGTTATATCACATTAATTCTAGGTAAGACACAAAAAATTGTCTGTTATATCTCTTATATTACTGTGTAAAACACGAAAAGTTGTCTGTTAGAACTCATTGATACTGTGCAAACAAGAAAAAAATGCTTGTTAGATCTCTTTAATACTGTCTAAAACACTAAAAATTGTCTGTTAGATCTTGGTATTACTGTAAAACGCGAAAAGTTGTCTGTTAGTACTCAATAGCACTGTGTAAAACACGAAAAATTGTCTGTTAGATCTAAACTACTGTGTAAAATACGAAAAGTTGACTGTTATATCTCATTATTACCGTGTAAAACACAAAAAAGTTTCTGTTAGATGTCAATACTACTGTGTAAAACACAAAAACTTTTCTGTTAGATCTTAGTATTAATGTGTATACACGAAAACTTGTCTGTTAGATCTCGTTATAACTGTATAGACACAAAAATCGCCTGTTTGATCTCAAAAATACTGTTTAAAACATAAAAAATTGTCTCTTAGAACTCAATAATACTGTGTAAAACACGAAAAATTGTCCGTTAGATCTCATCAATTTTGTCTAAAACATGAAAGATTGTCTGTTAGATATAATTGATACTGTCCAAAACACGAAAAACTGTCTGTTAGATCAAATTGATACTTTGTATAACAGAAAAATTTTTTTGTTAGATCTGATTATTACTGTGTAAAACACAAAAATGTCTGTTAGATCTCATAATTACTGAGTATAACACAAAAAATTGTCTGTTAAAACTATATAATACTGTGTAAAACACAAAAAATTGTCTGTTAGATCTCAATAATACTGTTTACAACATAAAAAAATGTCTGTTAGATCTGAACAATACTGTGTAAAACATGAAAAGTTGTCTGTTAGATCTCATTTTACTGTGTAAAACACAAAAACTTTTCTGTTAGATCTCAGTATTACTGTGTAAAACACGAAAACTTGTCTGTTAGATCTCGTTACAACTGTATAGACACGAGAAATTGTCTGTTAGATCTCAAAATTACTGCTTGAAACATGAAAAATTGTCTGTTAGATCTCATTGTTACTGTGTAGACACGAAAAAATGTCTGTTAGATCATATTGATACTGTGTATAACAGAAAAAAATTGTTTGTTAGATCTCATTATTACTGTGTAAAACACAAAAAATTGTAAGTTAGATCTCAATATTACAGTAAAACACGAAAAGTTGTCTGTTAGATGTCAATAATACTGTGTAAAACATCAAAAATTGTCTGTTAGTTCTAATTGATACTGTGTACAAGAGAAAAAATTGTTTGTTATATCTCAATTATACTGTGTAAAACACAAAAAGTTGTCTGTTAGAACTCATTATAATGTGTAAAACACAAAAAATTGTAAGTTCAATCTCAATAATTCTGTGAAACACCAAAAATTGTCTGTTAGTTCACAATATTACTGTGTAAAACACGAAAAATTGTCTGTTAAATCTCATTACACTGTGTAAAACACAAAAAATTGTCTGTTAGATCTCAACAATACTGTGTAAAACACAAAAAATTGTGTGTTAGATCTCATTATTACTGTGTAAAACACGAAAAATTGTGTGTTAGATGTCGATACTTCTGTGTAAAACACGAAAACTTTTCTGTTCGATCTCATTATTACTGTGTAAAACACGAAAAGTTGTCTGCTAGATCTTATTGTTACTGTGTAGACACGAAAAAATTGTCTGTTAGATCTCAATAATACTGTGTAAACACGAGAAATTGTTTGTTAGATCTCAATATACTGTGTAAAACACAAAAAATTGTCTGTTAGATCTCATCAATTTTGTGTAAAACACGAAAAATTGTCTGTTAGATCTCATTGATACTGTCCAAAACACGAAAAATTGTCTGTTAGATCTAATTGATACTGTGTATAACAAAAAATTGTTTGTTATATCTCATATTTACTGTGTAAAACACAAAAATTGTCTGTTAGCTCTCTTAAATACTGTGTAAACAAAAAAAATTGTCTGTTAGATCTATATATTACTGTGTAAAACATGAAAAATTGTCTGTTAGATCTCAAAATTACTGCTTAAAACATGAAAAATTGTGTGTTAGATCTTATTGTTACTGTGTAGACACGAAAAAATTGTCTGTTAGATCTCAATGATACTGTGTAAAACACGAAAAATTGTCTGTTAGATCTCAATATTACTGTGTAAAACACGAAATGTTGTCTGTTAATTGTATTTATAACTGTGTAAAACATGAAAAATTGTGTGTTAGATCTCAATATTACTGTGTAAAACACCAAAAATTGTCTGTTAGATGTCTTTACTTCTGTGTAAAACCCGAAAACTTTTCTGTTCGATCTCATTATTACTGTGTAAAACACGAAAATTTGTCTGCTAGATCTCATTGTTACTTTGTAGACAAAAAATATGTGTTAGATCTCAATAATACTGCTTAAAACATAAAAAAATGTCTGTTAGATCTCATTGTTACTGTGTAGACAAGAAAAAGTGTCTGTTAGATCTCAATAATACTGTGTAAAACACCAAAACATGTCTGTTAGATCTCAATGATACTGTCCAAAACACAAAAAATTGTCTGTTAGATCTCATTAATACTGTGAAACACGAAAAATTGTCTGTAGATCTCAATAATACTTTTTAGAACATGAAAAATTGTCTGGTATATCTGAACAATACTGTGTAAAACATGAAAAGTTGTCTGTTAGACCTCATTATACTGTGTAAAACACGAGAAATTGTCTGTTAGATCTCATTATTACACAGTATTACGACATAAAAAGTTGCCTGTTAAATGTAATTATAACTGTGCAAAACATGAAAACTTGTGTGTTAGATATCATTATTACATGTGTTAACAAGAAAATTGTCTGTTAGATCTCAATATTACTATTTAAAACTTGAAAAATTGTCTGTTATATCTCATTTTTCTAGGTAAGACACAAAAAATTGTCTGTTAGATCTCTTATATTACTGTGTAAAGCACGCAAAGTTGTCTGTGAGATCTCATTGATACTGTGCAAAACAGAGAAAAATGCTTGTTAGATCTCTTTAATACTGTCTAAAACACAAAAAATTGTCTGTTAGATCTTGATAGTTCTGTGAAACGCGAAACATTGTCTGTTAGTACTCAATAGCACTGTGTAAAACACGAAAAATTGTCTGTAAGATCTCAAAATACTGTGTAAAGTACGAAAAGTTGACTGTTATTTCTCATTATTACTGTGTAAAACACAAAAAATTTTCTGTTAGATCTCATTATTACTTTGTAAAACACAAAAAAATGTCTGTTAGTTCTCAAAAATACTGTGTAAAACACCAAAACATGTCTGTTAGATCTCAATGATACTGTCCAAAACACGAAAAATTGTCTGTTAGATCTAATTGATAGTGTGTATAACAAAAATTGTTTGTCAGATCTCATAATTACTGTGTAAAACACAAAAAAATTGTCCGTTAGATCTCATTAATACTGTGTAAAACACGAAAAATTGTCTGTATATCTCAATATTACTGTTTAAAACATGAAAAATTGTCTGTTAGATCTAAACAATACTGTGTAAAACATGAAAAGTTTCTGTTAGATCTCATTATTACTGTGTAAAGCACGAGAAAGTGTGTGTTAGATCTCATTATTACACAGTATTACAACACAAAAAGTTGTCTGTTAAATGTAATTATAACTGTGCAAAACATGAAAACTTGTCTGTTAGATATCATTATTACGGTGTTAACAAGAAAATTGTCTGTTAGATCTCAATAGTACTATTTAAAACGTGAAAAATTGTCTGTTATATCACATTAATTCTTGGTAAGACACAAAAAATTGTCTGTTATATCTCTTATATTACTGTGTAAAACACGAAAAGTTGTGTGTTAGAACTCATTGATACTGTGCAAACAAGAAAAAAATGCTTGTTAGATCTCTTTAATACTGTCTAAAACACTAAAAATTGTCTGTTAGATCTTGGTATTACTGTAAAACGCGAAAAGTTGTCTGTTAGTACTCAATAGCACTGTGTAAAACACAAAAAATTG
Source organism: Rhipicephalus microplus (assembly GCF_043290135.1). Taxonomy (NCBI): domain Eukaryota; kingdom Metazoa; phylum Arthropoda; class Arachnida; order Ixodida; family Ixodidae; genus Rhipicephalus; species Rhipicephalus microplus. Next base: position 327,157,240 of record NC_134710.1, on the reverse strand, counting down.
TCTGTTAGATCTCAAAATACTGCGTAAAATACGAAAAGTTGACTGTTATACCTCATTATTACCGTGTAAAACACAAAAAATTTTCTGCTAGATGTCATTACTACTGTGTAAAACACGAAAACGTTTCTGATAGATATTAGTAATACTGTGTATACACGAATACTTGTCTGTTAGATCTCGTTATAACTGTATAGACACAAAAATCGCCTGTTTGATCTCAAAAATACTGCTTAAAACATGAAAAATTGTCTGTTAGATCTCAATAATACTGTGTAAACCCGAAAAATTGTCTGTTAGATCTCATCAATTTTGTGTAAAACACGAAAGATTGTCTGTTAGATATAATTGATACTGTCCAAAACACGAAAAACTGTCTGTTATATCAAATTGATACTTTGTATAACAGAAAAAATTTTTTGTTAGATCTGATTATTACTGTGTAAAACACAAAAAATATTCTGTTAGATCTCAATAATACTGTTTACAACATGAAAAAATGTCTGTTAGATCTGAACAATACTGTGTAAAACATGAAAAGTTGTCTGTTAGATCTCATTTTACTGTGTAAAACACAAAAACTTTTCTGTTAGATCTCAGTATTACTGTGTAAAACACGAAAACTTGTCTGTTAGATCTCGTTACAACTGTATAGACACAAAAAATTGTCTGTTAGATCTCAAAATTACTGCTTGAAACATGAAAAATTGTCTGTTAGATCTCATTGTTACTGTGTAGACACGAAAAATTGTCTGTTAGATCTAATTGATACTGTGTATAACAGAAAAAAATTGTTTGTTAGATCTCATTATTACTGTGTAAAACACAAAAAATTGTAAGTTAGATCTCAATATTACAGCAAAACACGAAAAGTTGTCTGTTAGATGTCAATAATACTGTGTAAAACATCAAAAATTGTCTGTTAGTTCTAATTGATACTGTGTACAAGAGAAAAAATTGTTTGTTATATCTCAATTATACTGTGTAAAACACAAAAAGTTGTCTGTTAGAACTCATTATACTGTGTAAAACACAAAAAATTGTAAGTTCAATCTCAATATTTCTGTGAAACACGAAAAATTGTCTGTTAGATCTCAATAATACTGTGTAAAACACCACAAATTGTCTGTTAGTTCACAATATTACTGTGTAAAACACGAAAAATTGCCTGTTAAATCTCATTACACTGTGTAAAACACAAAAAATTGTCTGTTAGATCTCAACAATACTGTGTAAAACACAAAAAATTGTGTGTTAGATCTCATTATTACTGTGTAAAACACGAAAAATTGTGTGTTAGATGTCGATACTTCTGTGTAAAACACGAAAACTTTTCTGTTCGATCTCATTATTACTGTGTAAAACACGAAAAGTTGTCTGCTAGATCTTATTGTTACTGTGTAGACACGAAAAAATTGTCTGTTAGATCTCAATAATACTGTGTCAACACGAGAAATTGTTTGTTAGATCTCAATATTCTGTGTAAAACACAAAAAATTGTCTGTTAGATCTCATCAATTTTGTGTAAAACACGAAAAATTGTCTGTTAGATCTCATTGATATTGTCCAAAACACGAAAAATTGTCTGTTAGATCTAATTGATACTGTGTATAACAAAAAATTGTTTGGTATATCTCATATTTACTGTGTAAAACACAAAAATTGTCTGTTAGCTCTCTTAAATACTGTGTAAAACAAAAAAATTGTCTGTTGGATCTATATATTACTGTGTAAAACACGAAAAATTGTCTGTTAGATCTCAAAATTACTGCTTAAAACATGAAAAATTGTGTGTTAGATCTTATTGTTACTGTGTAGACACGAAAAAATTGTCTGTTAGATCTCAATGATACTGTGTAAAACACGAAAAATTGTCTGTTAGATCTCAATATTACTGTGTAAAACACCAAAAATTGTCTGTTAGATGTCTTTACTTCTGTGTAAAACCCGAAAACGTTTCTGTTCGATCTCATTATTACTGTGTAAAACACGAAAATTTGTCTGCTAGATCTCATTGTTACTTTGTAGACACAAAAATGTGTGTTAGATCTCAATAATACTGCTTAAAACATAAAAAATGTCTGTTAGATCTCATTGTTACTGTGTAGACAAGAAAAAGTGTCTGTTAGATCTCAATAATACTGTGTAAAACACCAAAAAATTGTCTGTTAGATCTAATTGATACTGTGTATAACAAGAAATTGTTTGTCAGATCTCATAATTACTGTGTAAAACACAAAAAATTGTCTGTTAGATCTCATTATTACTGTGAAACACGAAAAATTGTCTGTAGATCTCAATAATACTGTTTAAAACATGAAAAATTGTCTGTTAGATCTGAACAATACTGTGTAAAACATGAAAAGTTGTCTGTTAGACCTCATTATTACTGTGTAAAACACGAGAAATTGTCTGTTAGATCTCATTATTACACAGTATTACGACATAAAATGTTGCCTGTTAAATGTAATTATAACTGTGCAAAACATGAAAACTTGTCTGTTAGATATCATTATTACATGTGTTAACAAGAAAATTGTCTGTTGGATCTCAATATTACTATTTAAAACTTGAAAAATTGTCTGTTATATCTCATTTTTCTAGGTAAGACACAAAAAATTGTCTGTTAGATCTCTTATATTACTGTGTAAAGCACGAAAAGTTGTCTGTGAGATCTCATTGATACTGTGCAAAACAGAGAAAAATGCTTGTTAGATCTCTTTATTACTGTCTAAAACACAAAAATTGTCTGTTAGATCTTGGTAGTTCTGTGAAACGCGCAACATTGTCTGTTAGTACTCAATAGCACTGTGTAAAACACGAAAAATTGTCTGTAAGATCTCAAAATACTGTGTAAAGTACGAAACGTTGACTGTTAATTCTCATTATTACTGTGTAAAACACAAAAAATTTTCTGTTAGATCTCATTAATACTTTGTAAAACACAAAAAAATGTCTGTTAGATCTCAAAAATACTGTGTAAAACACGAAAAATTGTCTGTTAGATCACATTATTACTGTGTAAAACATGAAAAGTTGTCTGTTAGATGTCATTATTACAGTGTTAAACACGAGAAATGGTCTGTTAGATGTCTTTATTACTGTGTAAAACACGAAATGTTGTCTGGTAATTGTAATTATAACTGTGTAAAACACGAAAAATTGTCTGTTAGATCTCATCAATTTTGTGTAAAACACGAAAAATTGTCTGTTAAATCTCATTGATACTGTCCAAAACACGGAAAATTGTCTGTTAGATCTAATTGATACTGTGTATAACAAAAAATTGTTTGTTAGATCTCATGATTACTGTGTAAAACAAAAAAATGTCTGTTAGCTCTCTTTAATACTGTGTAAAACACAAAAAAATTGTCTGTTAGATATATATATTACTGTGTAAAACACGAAAATTTGTTAGATCTCAATAATACTGTTTAAAACATGAAAAATTGTCTGTTAGATCTCACCAATTTTGTGTAAAACACAAAAAATTGTCTGTTAGATCTCAAAATTATGCTTAAAACATGAAAAATTGTCTGTTAGATCTCATTGTTACTGTGTAGACACAAAAAAATTGTCTGATAGATCTCAACAATATTGTGTAAAACACGAAACATTGTCGGTTAGATCTGAACAATACTGTGTAAAAGATGAAAATTTGTCTGTTAGATCTCATCATTACAGTGTGAAACACGAGAAATTGTCTGTTAGATCTCCTTATTACTGTTTAAAACACGAAATGTTGTCTGTTAAATGTAATTATAACTGTGTAAAACATGAAAACTTGTATGTTAGATATCATTATTACTGTGTAAACAAGAAAATTGTCTGTTAGATCTCACAAAAACTATTTAAAACGTGAAAAATTGTGTGTTATATCTCATAATTTCTAGGTAAGACACAAAAATTGTCTGTTAGATCTCTTATATTACTGTGTAAAACACGAAATTTGTCTGTTAGATCTCATTGATACTGTGCAAAACGGAAAAAAATGCTTGTTAGATCTCTTTTATACTGTCTAAAACACGCAAAGTTGTCTGTTAGATCTTGGTATTACTGTGAAACGCGAAAAATTGACTGTTAGTACTCAATAGCACTGTGTAAAACACGAAAAATTGTCTGTTAGATCTCAAAATAGTGTGTAGAGTACGAAAAGTTGACTGTTATATCCAATTATTACTGTTTAAAACACAAAAAATTTTGTGTTAGATCTCATTATTACTGTGTAAAACACAAAAAAAATTCTGTTAGATGTCGTTACTACTGTGTAAAACACGAAAAAGTTTCTGTTAGATCTCAGTATTACTGTGTAAAACACAAAAACGTGTCTGTTAGATCTCGGTACAACTGTATAGACACGAAAAATTGCCTGTTAGATATCAATAATACTGTTTAAGACATGAAAAATTGTCTGTTAGATCTCATTAATTTTGTGTAAAACATGAAAAATTGTCTGTTAGATCTCAATGATACAGTCCAAAACACGAAAAACTGTCTGTTAGATATAATTGATACTGTGTATAACAAAAAATTGTTTGTTAGATCTCAATATTACTTTGTAAAACACAAAAAATTGTAAGTTAGATCTCACTATTACAGTAAAACACAAAAAATTGTCTGTTAGATCTCAATAATACTGTGTAAAACATTAAAAATTGTCTGTTAGTTCTAATTGATACTGTGTATAAGAGAAAAAATTGTTTGTCAGATATCAATTATACTGTGTAAAACACAAAAAATTGTAAATTTGATCTCAATAATACTATGAAACACGAAAAATTGTCTGTTAGATTTCATAATTACTGTGTAAAACACGAAAAAATGTCTGTTAGATGTCATTACTACTGGGAAAAAGACGAAATCTTTTTTGTTAGATCTCAATATTACTGTGTAAAACATTAAAATTGTCTGTTAGATCTCAATAATACTGTGTAAAACAAGAAAAATTGTCTGATAGGTCCACACATTATTGTGTAAAACACGAAACATTGTCGGTTAGATCTGAACAAAACTGTGTAAAACATGAAAAGTTGTCTGTTAGATCTCATTATTACAGTGTAAAACACGAGAAATTGTCTGTTAGATCTCCTTATTACTGTGTAAACACGAAATGTCTGTTAAATGTCATTATAACTGTATAAAACATGAAAACTTGTCTGTTATATCTCATTAATTTCAGGTAAGACACAAAAATTGTCTGTTAGATCTCTTATATTACTGTGTAAAACACGAAAATTTGTCTGTTCGATCTCATTGATACTGTGCAAAACAGAAAAAAATGCTTGTTAGATCTTTTTATTACTGTCTAAAACACAAAAAATTGTCTGTTAGATCTTGGTATTACTGTGAAATCCGAAAAATTGTCTGTGAGTACTCAATAGCACTGTGTAAAACATTAAAAATTGTCTGTTAGATCTCAAAATACTGTGTAAAGTACGAAAAGTTGACTGTTATATCTGATTATTACTGTGTAAAACATAAAAAAATTTCTGTTAGATCTCATTATTACTGTGTAAAACACAAAAAATTTTCTGTTAGATGTCGTTACAACTGTATAGACACGTAAAATTGCCTGTTAGATCTCAATAATACTGTTTAAAACATGAAAAATTGTCTGTTAGATCTCATCAATTTTGTGTAAAACACGAAAAATTGTCTGTTAGATCTCATTGATACTGTCCAAAACACAAAAAACTGTCTGTTAGATCTAATTGATACTGTGTATAACAAAAAAAAATTGTTTGTTGGATCTCAATATTACTGTGTAAAACACAAAAAATTGTAAGTTAGATCTCAATATTACAGTAAAACACAAAAAATTGTCTGTTAGATCTCAATAATACTGTGTAAAACATTAAAAATTGTCTGTTAGTTCTAATTGATACTGTGTATAAGAGAAAAAATTGTTTGTTAGATATCAATTATACTGTGTAGAACACAAAAAAGTGTCTGTTAGATCTCATTATTACTGTGTAAAACATTAAACATTGTCTGTTAGATCTCAATATTACTGTGTAAAACACGAGAAATTGCCTGTTAGATCTCCTTATTACTGTGTAAAACACAAAATGTTGTCTGTTAAATGTAATTATAACTGTGTAAAACACGAAAAATTGTCTGTTAGATCTCATCAATTTTGTTTAAAACACGAAAAACTGTCTGTTAGATCTCATTGATACTGTCCAAAACACGAAACATTGTCGGTTAGATCTGAACAATACTGTGTAAAACATGAAAAGTAGTCTGTTAGATCTCATTATTACAGTGAAAAACACGAGAAATTGTCTGTTAGATCTCCTTATTACTGTGTAAAACACGAAATGTTGTCTGTTAAATGTAATTATAACTGTGTAAAACACGAAAAATTGTCTGGTAGATCTCATCAATTTTGTGTAAAAGACGAAAAATTGTCTGTTAGATCTCAGTGATACTGTCCAAAACACGAAAAATTGTCTGTTAGATCTAATTGATACTGTGTATAACAAAAACTTGTTTGTTAGATCTCATAATTACTGTGTAAAACACAAAAATTGTCTGTTAGATCTATATATTACTGTGTAAAACACAAAAAATGGTCTGTTAGATCTTAATAATACTGTTTAAAACATAAAAAATTGTGTGTTATATCTCATCAATTTTGTGTAAAACACGAAAAATTGTCTGTTAGATCTCAAAATTACTGCTTAAAACATGAAGAATTGTCTGTTAGATCTCATTGTTACTGTGTAGACACGAAAACATTGTCTGTTAGATCTCAATAATACTGTGTAAAACACAAAAAATTGTCTGTTAGATCTCAATATACTGTGTAAAACACGAAAAATTGTCTGTTAGATCTCATTATAATGTGAAACACGAAAAATTGTCTGTAGATCTCAATAATACTGTTTAAAACATGAAAAATTGTTTGTTAGATCTGAACAATACTGTGTAAAACATGAAAAGTTGTCTGTTAGACCTCATTAATACTATGTAAAACACGTGAAATTATCTGTTAGATCTCATTTATACACAGTATTACAACATAAAATGTTGTCTGTTAAATGTAATTATAACTGTGTAAAACATGAAAACTTGTCTGTTAGATATCATTATTACTGTGTAAACAAGAAAATTGTCTGTTAGATCTCAATAATACTATTCCAAACGTGAAAAATTGTCTGTTAGATCTCTTATATTACTGTGTAAAACACGAAAAGTTGTCTGTTAGATCTCATTGATACTGTGCAAAACAGAAAAAAGTGCTTGTTAGATCTCTTTAATACTGTCCAAAACACGAAAAACTGTCTGTTAGATCTAATTGATACTGTGTGTAACAAAAAAATTGCTTGTTAGATCTTAATATTACTGTGTAAAACACAAAAAATTGTAAGTTAGAACTCAATATTACAGTAAAACACAAAAATTTTCTGTTAGATCTCAATAATACTGTGTAAAATATAAAAAATTGTCTGTTAGTTCTAAGTGATACTGTGTATAAGAGAAAAAATTGTTTGTTAGATATCAATTATACTGTGTAAAACACAAAAAAGTGTCTGTTAGATCTAATTATTACTGTGTAAAACACAAAAAGTTGTAAGTTCGATCTCAATAATACTGTGAAACACGAAAAATTGTCTGTTAGATCTCATAATTACTGTGTAAACACGAAAAACTGTCTGTTAGCTGTCATTACTACTGCGTAAAAGACGAAATCTTTTTTGTTAGATCTCATTATTACTGTGTAAAACATTAAAAATTGTGTGTTAGATCTCAATAATACTGTGTAAAACAAGAAACATTGTCTGATAGATCTCAACAATATTGTGTAAAACATGAAACATTGCCGGTTAGATCTGAACAATACTGTGTAAAACATGAAAAGTTGTCTGTTAGATCTCATTATTACAGTGTAAAACACGAGAAATTATCTGTTAGATCTCCTTATTACTGTGTAAAACACGAAATGTTGTCTGTTCAATGTAATTTCAACTGTGTAAAACATGAAAGTTCGTCTGTTAGATATCATTATTACTGTGTAAAGAAGAAAACTGTCTGTTAGATCTCAATATTACTATTTATATGTGAAAAATTGTCTGTTATATCTCATTATTTCTAGGTAAGATACAAAAAATTGTCTGTTAGATCTCATATTACTGTTTAAAACACGAAAAGGTGTCTGTTAGATCTCATTGATACTGTGCAAAACAGAAAAAAATGCTTGTTAGATCTCTTTATACTGTGTTTACACAAAACGTTGTCTGTTAGATTTTGTTATTACTGTGAAACGCGAAAAATTGTCTGTTAGATCTAAATAGCACTGTGTAAAACACAAAAAAATTGTCTGTTAGATCTCTTTTTTATTGTGTAAAACACAAAAAAGTGTCTGTTAGATCTTTATATTACTGTGTAAAACACGAAACATTGTCTGTAAGATCTCAATAGTACTGTTTAAAACATGAAAAATTGTCTGTTAGATCTGAACAATACTGTGTGAAACAAGAAGAGTTGTCTTTTAGATCTCAATAATACTGTGTAAAACATGAGAAATTGTCTGTTAGATCTCAATATTACTGTGTAAAACACGAATTGTTGTAAGTTAAATGTAATTATAACTGTGTAAAACATGAAAAAATGTGTGTTAGATCTCATTATTACTGTGTAAGACACGAAAAATTGTTAAATCTCAATGATACTGTCCAAAACACGGAAAATTGTCTGTTAGATCTAATTGATACTGTGTATAACAAAAAATTGTTTGTTAGATCTCATGATTACTGTGTAAAACAAAAAATTGTCTGTTAGCTCTCTTTAATACTGTGTAAAACACAAAAAATTGTCTGTTAGATATATATATAACTGTGTAAAACACGAAAATTTGTCTGTTAGATCTCAATAATACTGTTTAAAACATGAAAAATTGTCTGTTAGATCTCATCAATTTTGTGTAAAACACAAAAAATTGTCTGTTAGATCTCAAAATTATGCTTAAAACATGAAAAATTGTCTGTTAGATCTCATTGTTACTGTGTAGACACAAAAAAATTGTCTGATAGATCTCAACAATATTGTGTAAAACACGAAACATTGTCGGTTAGGTCTGAACAATACTGTGTAAAAGATGAAAATTTGTCTGTTAGATCTCATCATTACAGTGTGAAACACGAGAAATTGTCTGTTAGATCTCCTTATTACTGTTTAAAACACGAAATGTTGTCTGGTAAATGTAATTATAACTGTGTAAAACATGAAAACTTGTATGTTAGATATCATTATTACTGTGTAAACAAGAAAATTGTCTGTTAGATCTCAATAAAACTATTTAAAACGTGAAAAATTGTGTGTTATATCTCATAATTTCTAGGTAAGACACAAAAATTGTCTGTTAGATCTCTTATATTACTGTGTAAAACACGAAATTTGTCTGTTAGATCTCATTGATACTGTGCAAAACGGAAAAAAATGCTTGTTAGATCTCTTTTATACTGTCTAAAACACGCAAAATTGTCTGTTAGATCTTGGTATTACTGTGAAACGCGAAAAATTGACTGTTAGTACTCAATAGCACTGTGTAAAACACGAAAAATTGTCTGTTAGATCTCAAAATACTGTGTAAAGTACGAAAAGTTGACTGTTATATCCAATTATTACTGTTTAAAACACAAAAAATTTTCTGTTAGATCTCATTATTACTGTGTAAAACACAAAAAAAATTCTGTTAGATGTCGTTACTACTGTGTAAAACACGAAAAAGTTTCTGTTAGATCTCAGTATTACTGTGTAAAACACAAAAACGTGTCTGTTAGATCTCGGTACAACTGTATAGACACGAAAAATTGCCTGTTAGATATCAATAATACTGTTTAAGACATGAAAAATTGTCTGTTAGATCTCATTAATTTTGTGTAAAACATGAAAAATTGTCTGTTAGATCTCAATGATACAGTCCAAACACGAAAAACTGTCTGTTAGATATAATTGATACTGTGTATAACAAAAAATTGTTTGTTAGATCTCAATATTACTTTGTAAAACACAAAAAATTGTAAGTTAGATCTCACTATTACAGTAAAACACAAAAAATTGTCTGTTAGATCTCAATAATACTGTGTAAAACATTAAAAATTGTCTGTTAGTTCTAATTGATACTGTGTATAAGAGAAAAAATTGTTTGTCAGATATCAATTATACTGTGTAAAACACAAAAAATTGTAAGTTAGATCTCAATATTACAGTAAAACACAAAAATTGTCTGTTAGATCTCATTAATACTGTGTAAAACATTAAAAATTGTCTGTTAGTTCTAATTGATACTGTGTATAAGAGAAAAAATTGTTTGTTAGATATCAATTATAATGTGTAAAATACAAGAAAGTGTCTGTTAGGTCTAATTATTACTGTGTAAAACACAAAAAATTGTAAGTTCGATCTCAATAATACTGTGAAACACGAAAAATTGTCTGTTAGATCTCATAATTACTGTCCAAAACACGAAAAATTGTCTGTTAGATCTAATTGATAGTGTGTATAACAAAAATTGTTTGTCAGATCTCAATATTACTGTGTAAAACATTAAAAATTGTCTGCTAGATCTCAATAATACTCTGTAAACAAGAAAAATTGTCTGATAGATCTCAACAATATTGTGTAAAACACGAAAAATTGTCGGTTAGATCTGAACAATACTGTGTAAAACATGAAAAGCTGTCTGTTAGATCTCATTATTACAGTGTAAAACACGAGAAATTGTGTGTTAGATCTCCTTATTACTGTGTAAAACACGAACTGTTGTCTGTTCAATGTAATTTCAACTGTGTAAAACATGAAAACGTGTCTGTTAGATATCATTCTTACTGTGTAAACAAGAAAACTGTCCGTTAGATCTCAATAATACTGTTTAAATGTCAAAAATTGTCTGTTATATCTGAATAATTCTAGGTAAGACACAAAAAATTGTCTGTTTGATCTCATATTACTGTGTAAAACACGAAAAGTTGTCTGTTAGATTTCATTGATGCTGTGCAAAACACAAACAAATGCTTGTTAGATCCCTTTAGTACTGCTTTAAACACAAAAAGTTGTCTGTTAGATCTTGTTATTACTGTGAAACGCGAAAAATTGTCTGTTAGATCTCAATAGCACTGTGTAAAACACGAAAAATTGTCTGTTAAATCTCTTTATTATTGTGTAAACACAAAAAATTGTCTGTTAGATCTTTATATTACTGTGTTAAACACGAAACATTGTCTGTTGGATCTCAATAGTACTGTTTAAAACATGAAAAATTGTCTGTTAGATCTGAACAATACTGTGTGAGACAAGAAGAGTTGTCTGTTAGATTTCAATAATACTGTGTAAAACATGAGAAATTGTCGGTTAGATCTCAATATTACTGTGTAAAACACGAAATATTGTCTGTTAAATGTAATTATAACTGTGTTAACATGAAAAAATGTGTGTTAGATCTCATTATTACTGTGTAAACACGAAAAATTGTCTAATAGATGTCATTACTTCTGTGTAAAACACGAAAACTTTTTTGTTCAACCTCATAATTACTGTGTAAAACACGAAAAGTTGTCTGCTAGATCTCGATGTTACTGGGTAGACACAAAAAAATGTCTGTTAGATCTGAATACTACTGCTTAAAACATGAAAAATTGCCTGTTAGATCTCATTGTTACTGTGAAGACATAAAAAAGTGTCTGTTAGATCTCAATAATACTGTGTAAAACACCAAAACATGTCTGTTAGATCGCAATGATACTGTCCAAAACACGAAAAATTGTCTGTTAGATCTAATTGATAGTGTGTATAACAAAAATTGTTTGTCAGATCTCATAATTACTGTGTAAAACACAAAAAAATTGTCCGTTAGATCTCATTAATACTGTGTAAAACACGAAAAATTGTCTGTATATCTCAATATTACTGTTTAAAACATGAAAAGTTGTCTGTTAGATCTCATTATTACTGTGTAAAACACGAGAAAGTGTCTGTTAGATCTCATTATTACACAGTATTACAACACAAAATGTTGTCTGTTAAATGTAATTATAACTGTGCAAAACATGAAAACTTGTCTGTTAGATATCATTATTACGGTGTTAACAAGAAAATTGTCTGTTAGATCTCAATAGTACTATTTAAAACGTGAAAAATTGTCTGTTATATCACATTAATTCTAGGTAAGACACAAAAAATTGTCTGTTATATCTCTTATATTACTGTGTAAAACACGAAAAGTTGTCTGTTAGAACCCATTGATACTGTGCAAAACAGAAAAAAATGCTTGTTAGATCTCTTTAATACTGTCTAAAACACTAAAAATTGTCTGTTAGATCTTGGTATTACTGTGAAAAAAGAAACATTGTCTGTTAGTACTCAATAGCACTGTGTAAAACCTGAAAAATTGTCTGTTAGATCTCACAATACTGTGTAAAGTACGAAAAGTTGACTGTTATATCTCATTATTACTGTGTAAAACACAAAAAAAATTTCTGTTAGATCTCAATAATACTGTGTAAAACACAAAAAAATTTCTGTTAGATGTCATTACTACTGTGTAAAACACGAAATTTTTCTGTTAGATTTCAGTATTACTGTGTAAAACACGAAAACTTGTCTGTTGGATCTCGTTACAACTGTATAGACACGAAAAATTGCCTGTTAGATCGCAATAATAGTGTTAAAACATAAAAAATTGTGTGTTAGATCTCATCAATTTTGTGTAAAACACGAAAAATTGTCTGTTAGATCTCATTGATACTGTCCAAAACACGAAAAACTGTCTGTTAGATCTATTTGATACTGTGTTTAACAAAAAAATGTTTGTTAGATCTCAATATTACTGTGTAAAACACAAAAATTTGTAAGTTAGATCTCAATATTACAGTAAAACACAAAAATTGTCTGTTAGATCTCAATAATACTGTGTAAAACATTAAAAATTGTCTGTTAGTTCTAATTGATACTGTGTATAAGAGAAAAAATTGTTTCTTAGATATCAATTATAATGTGTAAAATACAAAAAAGTGTCTGTTAGATCTAATTATTACTGTGTAAAACACAAAAAATTGTAAGTTCGATCTCAATAATACTGTGAAACACGAAAAATTGTCTGTTAGATCTCATAATTACTGTCCAAAACACGAAAAATTGTCTGTTAGATCTAATTGATAGTGTGTATAACAAAAATTGTTTGTCAGATCTCAATATTACTGTGTAAAACATTAAAAATTGTCTGCTAGATCTCAATAATACTCTGTAAACAAGAAAAATTGTCTGATAGATCTCAACAATATTGTGTAAAACACGAAAAATTGTCGGTTAGATCTAAACAATACTGTGTAAAACATGAAAAGCTGTCTGTTAGATCTCATTATTACAGAGTAAAACACGAGAAATTGTGTGTTAGATCTCCTTATTACTGTGTAAAACACGAACTGTTGTCTGTTCAATGTAATTTCAACTGTGTAAAACATGAAAACTTGTCTGTTAGATATCATTATTACTGTGTAAACAAGAAAACTGTCCGTTAGATCTCAATAATACTGTTTAAATGTCAAAAATTGTCTGTTATATCTGAATAATTCTAGGTAAGACACAAAAAATTGTCTGTTTGATCTCATATTACTGTGTAAAACACGAAAAGTTGTCTGTTAGATCTCATTGATGCTGTGCAAAACAGAAACAAATGCTTGTTAGATCTCTTTAGTACTGTTTTAAACACAAAAAGTTGTCTGTTAGATCTTGTTATTACTGTGAAACGCGAAAAATTGTCTGTTAGATCTGAACAATACTGTGTGAGACAAGAAGAGTTGTCTTTTAAATGTAATTATAACTGTGTTAACATGAAAAAATGTGTGTTAGATCTCATTATTACTGTGTAAACACAAAAAATTGTCTAATAGATGTCATTACTTCTGTGTATAACACGAAAACTTTTTTGTTCAACCTCATTAATACTGTGTAAAACACGAAAAGTTGTCTGCTAGATCTCATTGTTACTGGGTAGACACAAAAAATGTCTGTTAGATCTGAATACTACTGCTTAAAACATGAAAAATTGCCTGCTAGATCTCATTGTTACTGTGAAGACACGAAAAAGTGTCTGTTAGATCTCAATAATACTGTGTAAAACACCAAAACATGTCTGTTAGATCGCAATGATACTGTCCAAAACACGAAAAATTGTCTGTTAGATCTGATTGATAGTGTGTATAACAAAAATGGTTTGTCAGATCTCATAATTACTGTGTAAAACACAAAAAAATTGTCCGTTAGATCTCATTAATACTGTGTAAAACACGAAAAATTGTCTGTATATCTCAATATTACTGTTTAAAACATGAAAAATTGTCTGTTAGATCTAAACAATACTGTGTAAAACATGAAAAGTTGTCTGTTAGATCTCATTATTACTGTGTAAAACACGAGAAAGTGTCTGTTAGATCTCTTTATTACACAGTATTACAACACAAAATGTTGTCTGTTAAATGTAATTATAACTGTGCAAAACATGAAAACTTGTCTGTTAGATATCATTATTACGGTGTTAACAAGAAAATTGTCTGTTAGAACTCAATAGTACTATTTAAAACGTGAAAAATTGTCTGTTATATCACATTAATTCTAGGTAAGACACAAAAAATTGTCTGTTATATCTCTTATATTACTGTGTAAAACACGAAAAGTTGTCTGTTAGAACTCATTGATACTGTGCAAACAAGAAAAAAATGCTTGTTAGATCTCTTTAATACTGTCTAAAACACTAAAAATTGTCTGTTAGATCTTGGTATTACTGTAAAACGCGAAAAGTTGTCTGTTAGTACTCAATAGCACTGTGTAAAACACGAAAAATTGTCTGTTAGATCTAAACTACTGTGTAAAATACGAAAAGTTGACTGTTATATCTCATTATTACCGTGTAAAACACAAAAAAGTTTCTGTTAGATGTCAATACTACTGTGTAAAACACAAAAACTTTTCTGTTAGATCTTAGTATTAATGTGTATACACGAAAACTTGTCTGTTAGATCTCGTTATAACTGTATAGACACAAAAATCGCCTGTTTGATCTCAAAAATACTGTTTAAAACATAAAAAATTGTCTGTTAGAACTCAATAATACTGTGTAAAACACGAAAAATTGTCCGTTAGATCTCATCAATTTTGTCTAAAACATGAAAGATTGTCTGTTAGATATAATTGATACTGTCCAAAACACGAAAAACTGTCTGTTAGATCAAATTGATACTTTGTATAACAGAAAAATTTTTTTGTTAGATCTGATTATTACTGTGTAAAACACAAAAATGTCTGTTAGATCTCATAATTACTGAGTATAACACAAAAAATTGTCTGTTAAATCTATATAATACTGTGTAAAACACAAAAAATTGTCTGTTAGATCTCAATAATACTGTTTACAACATAAAAAAATGTCTGTTAGATCTGAACAATACTGTGTAAAACATGAAAAGTTGTCTGTTAGATCTCATTTTACTGTGTAAAACACAAAAACTTTTCTGTTAGATCTCAGTATTACTGTGTAAAACACGAAAACTTGTCTGTTAGATCTCGTTACAACTGTATAGACACGAGAAATTGTCTGTTAGATCTCAAAATTACTGCTTGAAACATGAAAAATTGTCTGTTAGATCTCATTGTTACTGTGTAGACACGAAAAAATGTCTGTTAGATCATATTGATACTGTGTATAACAGAAAAAAATTGTTTGTTAGATCTCATTATTACTGTGTAAAACACAAAAAATTGTAAGTTAGATCTCAATATTACAGTAAAACACGAAAAGTTGTCTGTTAGATGTCAATAATACTGTGTAAAACATCAAAAATTGTCTGTTAGTTCTAATTGATACTGTGTACAAGAGAAAAAATTGTTTGTTATATCTCAATTATACTGTGTAAAACACAAAAAGTTGTCTGTTAGAACTCATTATAATGTGTAAAACACAAAAAATTGTAAGTTCAATCTCAATAATTCTGTGAAACACCAAAAATTGTCTGTTAGTTCACAATATTACTGTGTAAAACACGAAAAATTGTCTGTTAAATCTCATTACACTGTGTAAAACACAAAAAATTGTCTGTTAGATCTCAACAATACTGTGTAAAACACAAAAAATTGTGTGTTAGATCTCATTATTACTGTGTAAAACACGAAAAATTGTGTGTTAGATGTCGATACTTCTGTGTAAAACACGAAAACTTTTCTGTTCGATCTCATTATTACTGTGTAAAACACGAAAAGTTGTCTGCTAGATCTTATTGTTACTGTGTAGACACGAAAAAATTGTCTGTTAGATCTCAATAATACTGTGTAAACACGAGAAATTGTTTGTTAGATCTCAATATACTGTGTAAAACACAAAAAATTGTCTGTTAGATCTCATCAATTTTGTGTAAAACACGAAAAATTGTCTGTTAGATCTCATTGATACTGTCCAAAACACGAAAAATTGTCTGTTAGATCTAATTGATACTGTGTATAACAAAAAATTGTTTGTTATATCTCATATTTACTGTGTAAAACACAAAAATTGTCTGTTAGCTCTCTTAAATACTGTGTAAACAAAAAAATTGTCTGTTAGATCTATATATTACTGTGTAAAACATGAAAAATTGTCTGTTAGATCTCAAAATTACTGCTTAAAACATGAAAAATTGTGTGTTAGATCTTATTGTTACTGTGTAGACACGAAAAAATTGTCTGTTAGATCTCAATGATACTGTGTAAAACACGAAAAATTGTCTGTTAGATCTCAATATTACTGTGTAAAACACGAAATGTTGTCTGTTAATTGTAATTATAACTGTGTAAAACATGAAAAATTGTGTGTTAGATCTCAATATTACTGTGTAAAACACCAAAAATTGTCTGTTAGATGTCTTTACTTCTGTGTAAAACCCGAAAACTTTTCTGTTCGATCTCATTATTACTGTGTAAAACACGAAAATTTGTCTGCTAGATCTCATTGTTACTTTGTAGACAAAAAATATGTGTTAGATCTCAATAATACTGCTTAAAACATAAAAAAATGTCTGTTAGATCTCATTGTTACTGTGTAGACAAGAAAAAGTGTCTGTTAGATCTCAATAATACTGTGTAAAACACCAAAACATGTCTGTTAGATCTCAATGATACTGTCCAAAACACAAAAAATTGTCTGTTAGATCTCATTAATACTGTGAAACACGAAAAATTGTCTGTAGATCTCAATAATACTGTTTAAAACATGAAAAATTGTCTGTTAGATCTGAACAATACTGTGTAAAACATGAAAAGTTGTCTGTTAGACCTCATTATTACTGTGTAAAACACGAGAAATTGTCTGTTAGATCTCATTATTACACAGTATTACGACATAAAAACTTGCCTGTTAAATGTAATTATAACTGTGCAAAACATGAAAACTTGTCTGTTAGATATCATTATTACATGTGTTAACAAGAAAATTGTCTGTTAGATCTCAATATTACTATTTAAAACTTGAAAAATTGTCTGTTATATCTCATTTTTCTAGGTAAGACACAAAAAATTGTCTGTTAGATCTCTTATATTACTGTGTAAAGCACGCAAAGTTGTCTGTGAGATCTCATTGATACTGTGCAAAACAGAGAAAAATGCTTGTTAGATCTCTTTAATACTGTCTAAAACACAAAAAATTGTCTGTTAGATCTTGGTAGTTCTGTGAAACCCGAAACATTGTCTGTTAGTACTCAATAGCACTGTGTAAAACACGAAAAATTGTCTGTAAGATCTCAAAATACTGTGTAAAGTACGAAAAGTTGACTGTTATTTCTCATTATTACTGTGTAAAACACAAAAAATTTTCTGTTAGATCTCATTATTACTTTGTAAAACACAAAAAAATGTCTGTTAGTTCTCAAAAATACTGTGTAAAACACCAAAACATGTCTGTTAGATCTCAATGATACTGTCCAAAACACGAAAAATTGTCTGTTAGATCTAATTGATAGTGTGTATAACAAAAATTGTTTGTCAGATCTCATAATTACTGTGTAAAACACAAAAAAATTGTCCGTTAGATCTCATTAATACTGTGTAAAACACGAAAAATTGTCTGTATATCTCAATATTACTGTTTAAAACATGAAAAATTGTCTGTTAGATCTAAACAATACTGTGTAAAACATGAAAAGTTTCTGTTAGATCTCATTATTACTGTGTAAAGCACGAGAAAGTGTGTGTTAGATCTCATTATTACACAGTATTACAACACAAAAAGTTGTCTGTTAAATGTAATTATAACTGTGCAAAACATGAAAACTTGTCTGTTAGATATCATTATTACGGTGTTAACAAGAAAATTGTCTGTTAGATCTCAATAGTACTATTTAAAACGTGAAAAATTGTCTGTTATATCACATTAATTCTAGGTAAGACACAAAAAATTGTCTGTTATATCTCTTATATTACTGTGTAAAACACGAAAAGTTGTCTGTTAGAACTCATTGATACTGTGCAAACAAGAAAAAAATGCTTGTTAGATCTCTTTAATACTGTCTAAAACACTAAAAATTGTCTGTTAGATCTTGGTATTACTGTAAAACGCGAAAAGTTGTCTGTTAGTACTCAATAGCACTGTGTAAGACACAACAAATTGTCTGTTAGATCTCAAAATACTGCGTAAAATACGAAAAGTTGACTGTTATACCTCATTATTACCGTGTAAAACACAAAAAATTTTCTGCTAGATGTCATTACTACTGTGTAAAACACGAAAACGTTTCTGATAGATATTAGTAATACTGTGTATACACGAATACTTGTCTGTTAGATCTCGTTATAACTGTATAGACACAAAAATCGCCTGTTTGATCTCAAAAATACTGCTTAAAACATGAAAAATTGTCTGTTAGATCTCAATAATACTGTGTAAACCCGAAAAATTGTCTGTTAGATCTCATCAATTTTGTGTAAAACACGAAAGATTGTCTGTTAGATATAATTGATACTGTCCAAAACACGAAAAACTGTCTGTTAGATCAAATTGATACTTTGTATAACAGAAAAAATTTTTTGTTAGATCTGATTATTACTGTGTAAAACACAAAAAATATTCTGTTAGATCTCAATAATACTGTTTACAACATGAAAAAATGTCTGTTAGATCTGAACAATACTGTGTAAAACATGAAAAGTTGTCTGTTAGATCTCATTTTACTGTGTAAAACACAAAAACTTTTCTGTTAGATCTCAGTATTACTGTGTAAAACACGAAAACTTGTCTGTTAGATCTCGTTACAACTGTATAGACACAAA
This sequence comes from Rhipicephalus microplus, assembly GCF_043290135.1. Classification (NCBI taxonomy): domain Eukaryota; kingdom Metazoa; phylum Arthropoda; class Arachnida; order Ixodida; family Ixodidae; genus Rhipicephalus; species Rhipicephalus microplus. The sequence continues at coordinate 327,137,953 of NC_134710.1, read as the reverse complement.
AAATTGTCTGTTAGATCTCAAAATTACTGCTTGAAACATGAAAAATTGTCTGTTAGATCTCATTGTTACTGTGTAGACACGAAAAATTGTCTGTTAGATCTAATTGATACTGTGTATAACAGAAAAAAATTGTTTGTTAGATCTCATTATTACTGTGTAAAACACAAAAAATTGTAAGTTAGATCTCAATATTACAGCAAAACACGAAAAGTTGTCTGTTAGATGTCAATAATACTGTGTAAAACATCAAAAATTGTCTGTTAGTTCTAATTGATACTGTGTACAAGAGAAAAAATTGTTTGTTATATCTCAATTATACTGTGTAAAACACAAAAAGTTGTCTGTTAGAACTCATTATACTGTGTAAAACACAAAAAATTGTAAGTTCAATCTCAATATTTCTGTGAAACACGAAAAATTGTCTGTTACATCTCAATAATACTGTGTAAAACACCACAAATTGTCTGTTAGTTCACAATATTACTGTGTAAAACACGAAAAATTGCCTGTTAAATCTCATTACACTGTGTAAAACACAAAAAATTGTCTGTTAGATCTCAACAATACTGTGTAAAACACAAAAAATTGTGTGTTAGATCTCATTATTACTGTGTAAAACACGAAAAATTGTGTGTTAGATGTCGATACTTCTGTGTAAAACACGAAAACTTTTCTGTTCGATCTCATTATTACTGTGTAAAACACGAAAAGTTGTCTGCTAGATCTTATTGTTACTGTGTAGACACGAAAAAATTGTCTGTTAGATCTCAATAATACTGTGTCAACACGAGAAATTGTTTGTTAGATCTCAATATACTGTGTAAAACACAAAAAATTGTGTGTTAGATCTCATCAATTTTGTGTAAAACACGAAAAATTGTCTGTTAGATCTCATTGATATTGTCCAAAACACGAAAAATTGTCTGTTAGATCTAATTGATACTGTGTATAACAAAAAATTGTTTGTTATATCTCATATTTACTGTGTAAAACACAAAAATTGTCTGTTAGCTCTCTTAAATACTGTGTAAAACAAAAAAATTGTCTGTTGGATCTATATATTACTGTGTAAAACACGAAAAATTGTCTGTTAGATCTCAAAATTACTGCTTAAAACATGAAAAATTGTGTGTTAGATCTTATTGTTACTGTGTAGACACGAAAAAATTGTCTGTTAGATCTCAATGATACTGTGTAAAACACGAAAAATTGTCTGTTAGATCTCAATATTACTGTGTAAAACACCAAAAATTGTCTGTTAGATGTCTTTACTTCTGTGTAAAACCCGAAAACGTTTCTGTTCGATCTCATTATTACTGTGTAAAACACGAAAATTTGTCTGCTAGATCTCATTGTTACTTTGTAGACACAAAAATGTGTGTTAGATCTCAATAATACTGCTTAAAACATAAAAAAATGTCTGTTAGATCTCATTGTTACTGTGTAGACAAGAAAAAGTGTCTGTTAGATCTCAATAATACTGTGTAAAACACCAAAACATGTCTGTAAGATCTCAATGATACTGTCCAAACACCAAAAAATTGTCTGTTAGATCTAATTGATACTGTGTATAACAAGAAATTGTTTGTCAGATCTCATAATTGCTGTGTAAAACACAAAAAATTGTCTGTTAGATCTCATTAATACTGTGAAACACGAAAAATTGTCTGTAGATCTCAATAATACTGTTTAAAACATGAAAAATTGTCTGTTAGATCTGAACAATACTGTGTAAAACATGAAAAGTTGTCTGTTAGACCTCATTATTACTGTGTAAAACACGAGAAATTGTCTGTTAGATCTCATTATTACACAGTATTACGACATAAAATGTTGCCTGTTAAATGTAATTATAACTGTGCAAAACATGAAAACTTGTCTGTTAGATATCATTATTACATGTGTTAACAAGAAAATTGTCTGTTGGATCTCAATATTACTATTTAAAACTTGAAAAATTGTCTGTTATATCTCATTTTTCTAGGTAAGACACAAAAAATTGTCTGTTAGATCTCTTATATTACTGTGTAAAGCACGAAAAGTTGTCTGTGAGATCTCATTGATACTGTGCAAAACAGAGAAAAATGCTTGTTAGATCTCTTTATTACTGTCTAAAACACAAAAATTGTCTGCTAGATCTTGGTAGTTCTGTGAAACGCGCAACATTGTCTGTTAGTGCTCAATAGCACTGTGTAAAACACGAAAAATTGTCTGTAATATCTCAAAATACTGTGTAAAGTACGAAACGTTGACTGTTAATTCTCATTATTACTGTGTAAAACACAAAAAATTTTCTGTTAGATCTCATTATTACTTTGTAAAACACAAAAAAATGTCTGTTAGATCTCAAAAATACTGTGTAAAACACGAAAAATTGTCTGTTAGATCACATTATTACTGTGTAAAACATGAAAAGTTGTCTGTTAGATGTCATTATTACAGTGTTAAACACGAGAAATGGTCTGTTAGATGTCTTTATTACTGTGTAAAACACGAAATGTTGTCTGGTAAATGTAATTATAACTGTGTAAAACACGAAAAATTGTCTGTTAGATCTCATCAATTTTGTGTAAAACACGAAAAATTGTCTGTTAAATCTCATTGATACTGTCCAAAACACGGAAAATTGTCTGTTAGATCTAATTGATACTGTGTATAACAAAAAATTGTTTGTTAGATCTCATGATTACTGTGTAAAACAAAAAAATGTCTGTTAGCTCTCTTTAATACTGTGTAAAACACAAAAAAATTGTCTGTTAGATATATATATTACTGTGTAAAACACGAAAATTTGTTAGATCTCAATAATACTGTTTAAAACATGAAAAATTGTCTGTTAGATCTCACCAATTTTGTGTAAAACACAAAAAATTGTCTGTTAGATCTCAAAATTATGCTTAAAACATGAAAAATTGTCTGTTAGATCTCATTGTTACTGTGTAGACACAAAAAAATTGTCTGATAGATCTCAACAATATTGTGTAAAACACGAAACATTGTCGGTTAGATCTGAACAATACTGTGTAAAAGATGAAAATTTGTCTGTTAGATCTCATCATTACAGTGTGAAACACGAGAAATTGTCTGTTAGATCTCCTTATTACTGTTTAAAACACGAAATGTTGTCTGTTAAATGTAATTATAACTGTGTAAAACATGAAAACTTGTATGTTAGATATCATTATTACTGTGTAAACAAGAAAATTGTCTGTTAGATCTCACAAAAACTATTTAAAACGTGAAAAATTGTGTGTTATATCTCATAATTTCTAGGTAAGACACAAAAATTGTCTGTTAGATCTCTTATATTACTGTGTAAACACGAAATTTGTCTGTTAGATCTCATTGATACTGTGCAAAACGGAAAAAAATGCTTGTTAGATCTCTTTTATACTGTCTAAAACACGCAAAGTTGTCTGTTAGATCTTGGTATTACTGTGAAACGCGAAAAATTGACTGTTAGTACTCAATAGCACTGTGTAAAACACGAAAAATTGTCTGTTAGATCTCAAAATAGTGTGTAGAGTACGAAAAGTTGACTGTTATATCCAATTATTACTGTTTAAAACACAAAAAATTTTGTGTTAGATCTCATTATTACTGTGTAAAACACAAAAAAAAATTCTGTTAGATGTCGTTACTACTGTGTAAAACACGAAAAAGTTTCTGTTAGATCTCAGTATTACTGTGTAAAACACAAAAACGTGTCTGTTAGATCTCGGTACAACTGTATAGACACGAAAAATTGCCTGTTAGATATCAATAATACTGTTTAAGACATGAAAAATTGTCTGTTAGATCTCATTAATTTTGTGTAAAACATGAAAAATTGTCTGTTAGATCTCAATGATACAGTCCAAAACACGAAAAACTGTCTGTTAGATATAATTGATACTGTGTATAACAAAAAATTGTTTGTTAGATCTCAATATTACTTTGTAAAACACAAAAAATTGTAAGTTAGATCTCACTATTACAGTAAAACACAAAAAATTGTCTGTTAGATCTCAATAATACTGTGTAAAACATTAAAAATTGTCTGTTAGTTCTAATTGATACTGTGTATAAGAGAAAAAATTGTTTGTCAGATATCAATTATACTGTGTAAAACACAAAAAATTGTAAATTTGATCTCAATAATACTATGAAACACGAAAAATTGTCTGTTAGATTTCATAATTACTGTGTAAAACACGAAAAAATGTCTGTTAGATGTCATTACTACTGGGAAAAAGACGAAATCTTTTTTGTTAGATCTCATTATTACTGTGTAAAACATTAAAATTGTCTGTTAGATCTCAATAATACTGTGTAAAACAAGAAAAATTGTCTGATAGGTCCACACATTATTGTGTAAAACACGAAACATTGTCGGTTAGATCTGAACAAAACTGTGTAAAACATGAAAAGTTGTCTGTTAGATCTCATTATTACAGTGTAAAACACGAGAAATTGTCTGTTAGATCTCCTTATTACTGTGTAAACACGAAATGTCTGTTAAATGTCATTATAACTGTATAAAACATGAAAACTTGTCTGTTATATCTCATTAATTTCAGGTAAGACACAAAAATTGTCTGTTAGATCTCTTATATTACTGTGTAAAACACGAAAATTTGTCTGTTCGATCTCATTGATACTGTGCAAAACAGAAAAAAATGCTTGTTAGATCTTTTTATTACTGTCTAAAACACAAAAAATTGTCTGTTAGATCTTGGTATTACTGTGAAATCCGAAAAGTTGTCTGTGAGTACTCAATAGCACTGTGTAAAACATTAAAAATTGTCTGTTAGATCTCAAAATACTGTGTAAAGTACGAAAAGTTGACTGTTATATCTGATTATTACTGTGTAAAACATAAAAAAATTTCTGTTAGATCTCATTATTACTGTGTAAAACACAAAAAATTTTGTGTTAGATGTCGTTACTACTGTGTAAAACACAAAAAATTTTCTGTTAGATCTCAGTATTACTGTGTAAAACACGAAAACTTGTCTGTTAGATCTCGTTACAACTGTATAGACACGTAAAATTGCCTGTTAGATCTCAATAATACTGTTTAAAACATGAAAAATTGTCTGTTAGATCTCATCAATTTTGTGTAAAACACGAAAAATTGTCTGTTAGATCTCATTGATACTGTCCAAAACACAAAAAACTGTCTGTTAGATCTAATTGATACTGTGTATAACAAAAAAAAATTGTTTGTTGGATCTCAATATTACTGTGTAAAACACAAAAAATTGTAAGTTAGATCTCAATATTACAGTAAAACACAAAAAATTGTCTGTTAGATCTCAATAATACTGTGTAAAACATTAAAAATTGTCTGTTAGTTCTAATTGATACTGTGTATAAGAGAAAAAATTGTTTGTTAGATATCAATTATACTGTGTAGAACACAAAAAAGTGTCTGTTAGATCTCATTATTACTGTGTAAAACATTAAACATTGTCTGTTAGATCTCAATATTACTGTGTAAAACACGAGAAATTGCCTGTTAGATCTCCTTATTACTGTGTAAAACACAAAATGTTGTCTGTTAAATGTAATTATAACTGTGTAAAACACGAAAAATTGTCTGTTAGATCTCATCAATTTTGTTTAAAACACGAAAAACTGTCTGTTAGATCTCATTGATACTGTCCAAAACACGAAACATTGTCGGTTAGTTCTGAACAATACTGTGTAAAACATGAAAAGTAGTCTGTTGGATCTCATTATTACAGTGAAAAACACGAGAAATTGTCTGTTAGATCTCCTTATTACTGTGTAAAACACGAAATGTTGTCTGTTAAATGTAATTATAACTGTGTAAAACACGAAAAATTGTCTGGTAGATCTCATCAATTTTGTGTAAAAGACGAAAAATTGTCTGTTAGATCTCAGTGATACTGTCCAAAACACGAAAAATTGTCTGTTAGATCTAATTGATACTGTGTATAACAAAAACTTGTTTGTTAGATCTCATAATTACTGTGTAAAACACAAAAATTGTCTGTTAGATCTATATATTACTGTGTAAAACACGAAAAATTGTCTGTTAGATCTTAATAATACTGTTTAAAACATAAAAAATTGTCTGTTATATCTCATCAATTTTGTGTAAAACACGAAAAATTGTCTGTTAGATCTCAAAATTACTGCTTAAAACATGAAGAATTGTCTGTTAGATCTCATTGTTACTGTGTAGACACGAAAACATTGTCTGTTAGATCTCAATAATACTGTGTAAAACACAAAAAAATTGTCTGTTAGATCTCAATATACTGTGTAAAACACGAAAAATTGTCTGTTAGATCTCATTATAATGTGAAACACGAAAAATTGTCTGTAGATCTCAATAATACTGTTTAAAACATGAAAAATTGTTTGTTAGATCTGAACAATACTGTGTAAAACATGAAAAGTTGTCTGTTAGACCTCATTAATACTATGTAAAACACGTGAAATTATCTGTTAGATCTCATTTATACACAGTATTACAACATAAAATGTTGTCTGTTAAATGTAATTATAACTGTGTAAAACATGAAAACTTGTCTGTTAGATATCATTATTACTGTGTAAACAAGAAAATTGTCTGTTAGATCTCAATAATACTATTCCAAACGTGAAAAATTGTCTGTTAGATCTCTTATATTACTGTGTAAAACACGAAAAGTTGTCTGTTAGATCTCATTGATACTGTGCAAAACAGAAAAAAATGCTTGTTAGATCTCTTTAATACTGTCCAAAACACGAAAAACTGTCTGTTAGATCTAATTGATACTGTGTATAACAAAAAAATTGCTTGTTAGATCTCAATATTACTGTGTAAAACACAAAAAATTGTAAGTTAGAACTCAATATTACAGTAAAACACAAAAATTTTCTGTTAGATCTCAATAATACTGTGTAAAATATAAAAAATTGTCTGTTAGTTCTAAGTGATACTGTGTATAAGAGAACAAATTGTTTGTTAGATATCAATTATACTGTGTAAAACACAAAAAAGTGTCTGTTAGATCTAATTATTACTGTGTAAAACACAAAAAGTTGTAAGTTCGATCTCAATAATACTGTGAAACACGAAAAATTGTCTGTTAGATCTCATAATTACTGTGTAAACACGAAAAACTGTCTGTTAGCTGTCATTACTACTGCGTAAAAGACGAAATCTTTTTTGTTAGATCTCATTATTACTGTGTAAAACATTAAAAATTGTGTGTTAGATCTCAATAATACTGTGTAAAACAAGAAACATTGTCTGATAGATCTCAACAATATTGTGTAAAACATGAAACATTGCCGGTTAGATCTGAACAATACTGTGTAAAACATGAAAAGTTGTCTGTTAGATCTCATTATTACAGTGTAAAACACGAGAAATTATCTGTTAGATCTCCTTATTACTGTGTAAAACACGAAATGTTGTCTGTTCAATGTAATTTCAACTGTGTAAAACATGAAAGTTCGTCTGTTAGATATCATTATTACTGTGTAAAGAAGAAAACTGTCTGTTAGATCTCAATATTACTATTTATATGTGAAAAATTGTCTGTTATATCTCATTATTTCTAGGTAAGATACAAAAAATTGTCTGTTAGATCTCATTGATACTGTGCAAAACAGAAAAAAATGCTTGTTAGATCTCTTTATACTGTGTTTACACAAAACGTTGTCTGTTAGATTTTGTTATTACTGTGAAACGCGAAAAATTGTCTGTTAGATCTAAATAGCACTGTGTAAAACACAAAAAAATTGTCTGTTAGATCTCTTTTTTATTGTGTAAAACACAAAAAAGTGTCTGTTAGATCTTTATATTACTGTGTAAAACACGAAACATTGTCTGTAAGATCTCAATAGTACTGTTTAAAACATGAAAAATTGTCTGTTAGATCTGAACAATACTGTGTGAAACAAGAAGAGTTGTCTTTTAGATCTCAATAATACTGTGTAAAACATGAGAAATTGTCTGTTAGATCTCAATATTACTGTGTAAAACACGAATTGTTGTAAGTTAAATGTAATTATAACTGTGTAAAACATGAAAAAATGTGTGTTAGATCTCATTATTACTGTGTAAGACACGAAAAATTGTCTGTTAGATGTCATTACTTCTGTGTAAAACACGAAAACTTTTCTGTTCGATCTCATTATTACTGTGTAAAACACGAAAAGTTGTCTGCTATATCTAATTGTTACTGCGTACACAAAAATGTCTGTTAGATCTAAGTAATACTGCTTAAAACATAAAAAATTGTCTGTTAGATCTCATTGTTACTGTGCAGACACGAAAAAGTGTCTGTTAGATCTCAATAATACTGTGTAAAACACCAAAACATGTCTGTTAGATCGCAATGATACTGTCAAAAACACAAAAGATTGTCTGTTAGATCTAATTGATAGTGTGTATAACAAAAAATTGTTTGTCAGATCTCATAATTACTGTGTAAAACACAAAAAATTGTCTGTTAGATCTCATTAATACTGTGTAAAACACGAAAAATTGTCTGTAGATCTCAATAATACTGTGTAAAACACGAGAAATTGTCTGTTAGATCTCATTATTACACAGTATTACAACACAAAATGTTGTCTGTTAAATGTAAATATAACTTTGCAAAACATGAAAACTTGTCTGTTAGATATCATTATTACTGTGTAAACAAGAAAATTGTCTGTTAGATCTCAATAGTACTATTTAAAACGTGAAAATTGTCTGTTATATCTCTATAATTTTAGGTAAGACACAAAAAATTGTCTGTTATATCTCTTATATTACTGTGTAAAACACGTAAACCTGTCTGTTAGATCTCATTGATACTGTGCAAAACAGAAAAAAATGCTTGTTAGATCTCTTTAATACTGTCTAAAACACAAAAAATTGTCTGTTAGATCTTGGTATTACTGTGAAACGCGAAAAATTGTCTGTTAGTACTCAACAGCACTGTGTAAAACACGAAAAATTGTCTGTTAGATCTCAAAAAACTGTGTAAAATACGAAAAGTTGACTGTTATATCTCATTATTACTGTGTAAAACATAAAAAATTTTCTGTTAGAAGTCGTTACTACTGTGTAAAACACGAAAACTTTTCTGTTAGATCTTAGTATTACTGTGTATACACGAATACTTGTCTGTTAGATCTCGTTATAACTGTATAGACACAAAAATTGCCTGTTTGATCTCAAAAATACTGTTTAAAACATGAAAAATTGTCTGTTAGATCTCAATAATACTGTGTAAAACACGAAAAATTGTCTGCTAGATCTCATCAATTTTGTGTAAAACACGAAAGATTGTCTGTTAGATCTCATTGATACTGTTCAAAACACGACAAACTGTCTGTTAGATCAAATTGATACTGTGTATAACAGAAAAATTTTTTTGTTAGATCTCAATATTACTTTGTAAAACACAGAAAAATGTCTGTTAGATCTCATTAATACTGAGTAAAACACAAAAAAATTGTCTGTTAAATCTATATATTACTGTGTAAAACACAAAAAAGTGTCTGTTAGATCTCAATAATACTGTTTAGAACATGAAAAATTGTCTGTTAGATCTGAACAATACTGTGTAAAACATGAAAAGTTGACTTTTCTGTTAGATCTCAGTATTACTGTGTAAAACACGAAAACCTGTCTGTTAGATCTCGTTACAACTGTATAGACACGGAAAATTGTCTGTTAGATCTCAAAAGTACTGCTTAAAACATGAAAAATTGTCTGTTAGATCTCATTGTTACTGTGTAGACACGAAAAAAGTGTCTGTTAGATCTCAATAATACTGTGTAAAACACGAAAAATTGTCTGTTAGATCTAATTGATACTGTGTATAACAGAAAAAAAATTGTTTGTTAGATCTCATTATTACTGTGTAAAACACAAAAAATTGTAAGTTAGATTTCAATATTACAGTAAAACACGAAAAATTGTCTGTTAGATGTCAATAATACTGTGTAAAACATCAAAAATTGTCTGTTAGTCCTAAATGATACTGCGTACAAGAGAAAAAATTGTTTGCTATATCTCGATTATACTGTGTAAAACACAAAAATTTGTCTGTTAGAACTCATTCATACTGTGTAAAACACAAAAAATTGTAAGTTCGATCTCAATAATACTGTGAAACACAAAAAATTGTCTGTTAGATCTCATCATTACTGCGTAAGCACGAAAAACTAAGTGTTAGATGTCATTACTACTGCGTAAAACACGAAATCTTTTTTGTTAGATCACATTTTAGCTGTGTAAAACACAAAAAATTGTCTGTTAGATCTCATTATTACTGTGTAGACACAAAAAAGTGTCTTTTAGATCTTAATAATACTGCTGAAAACATTAAAAATGGTTTGTAAGATCTCAATTATACTGTGTAAAACACAAAAACTTGTCTGTTCGATCTCACTAATACTGTGTAAAACACAAAAATGTAAGTTAGATCTCAATACTACTGTGAAAGACGAAAAATTGTCTGTTAGATCTCAATAATACTGTGTAAAACACCAAAAATTGTCTGGTAGATCACAATATTACTTTGTAAAACACAAAAAATTGTCTGTTAAATCTCATTACCTTGTGTAAAACACGAAAAATTGTCTGTTGGATCTCAACAATACTGTGTAAAACACAAAAAATTGTGTGTTAGATCTCATTATCACTGTGTAAAACACAAAAAATAGTGTGTTAGATGTCAATACTTCTGTGTAAAACACGAAAACTTTTCTGTTCGATCTCATTATTACTGTGTAAAACACGAAAAGTTGTCTGCTAGATCTCATTGTTACTGTGTAGACACGAAAAACTGTCTGTTAGTTATCAAAATTACTGCTTAAAACATGAAAAGTTGACTGTTAGATCTCATCAATTTTGTGTAAAACACGAAAAATTGTCTGTTAGATCTCATTGATACTGTTCAAATCACGAAAAATTGTCTGTTAGATCTAATTGATACTGTGTATAACAAAAAATTGTTTGTTAGATCTCATAATTACTGTGTGAAACACAAAAATTGTCTGTTAGCTCTCTTTAATACTGTGCAAAACACAATAAAAATTGTCTGTTAGATCTATATATTACTGTGTAAAACACGAAAAATTGTCTGTTAGATCTCAATAATACTGTTTAAAACATGAAAAATTGTCTGTTAGATCTGAACAATACTGTGTAAAACAAGAAAAGTTGTGTGTTAGATCTCATTTATACTGTGTAAAACACGAGAAATTGTCTGTTATATCTCAATATAATACTGTGTAAAACACGAAATGTTGTCTGGTAAATGTAGTTATAACTGTGTAAAACATGAAAAATTGTGTGTTAGATCTCATTATTAGTGTGTAAAACACGAAAAATTGTCTGTTAGATGTCATTACTTCTGCGTAAAACACGAAAACTTTTCTGTTCGATCTCAGTATTACTGTCTAAAACACGAAAAGTTGTCTGCTAGATCTCATTGTTACTATGTAAACAAAAAAATGTCTGTTAGATCTCAATAATACTGCTTAAAACATGAAAAATTGTCTGTTAGATCTCATTGTTACTGTGTAGACACGAAAAAGTGTCTGTTAGATCTCTATAATACTGTGTAAAACACCAAAACATGTCCGTTAGATCTCAATGATACTGTCCAAAACACAAAAAATTGTCTGTTAGTTCTAATTGATACTGTGTATAAAAAAATTGTTTGTCAGCTCTCATAATTACTGTGTAAAACACAAAAAATTGTCTGTTAGATCTCATTAATAATGTAAAACATGAAAAGGTGTCTGTTAGACCTCATTAATACTGTGTAAAACACGAGAAATTGTCTGTTAGATCTCATTATTACACAGTATTACAACATAAAATGTTGCCTGTTAAATGTAATAATAACTGTGCAAAACATGAAAACTTGTCTGTTAGATATCATTATTACATGTGTTAACAAGAAAATTGTCTCTTAGATCTCAATATTACTATTTAAAACTTGAAAAATTGTCTGTTATATCTCATTATATCAAGGTAAGACACAAAAAATTGTCTGTTAGATCTCTTATATTACTGTGTAAAGCACGAAAAGTTGTCTGTGAGATCTCATTGATACTGTGCAAAACAGAGAAAAATGCTTGTTAGATCTCTTTAACACTGTCTAAAACACAAAAAATTGTCTGTTAGATCTTGGTAGTACTGTGAAACGCGAAACATTGTCTGCTAGTACTCAATAGCACTGTGTAAAACACGAAAAATTGTGTGTTAGATGTCGATACTTCTGTGTAAAACACGAAAACTTTTCTGTTCGATCTCATTATTACTGTGTAAAACACGAAAAGTTGTCTGCTAGATCTTATTGTTACTGTGTAGACACGAAAAAATTGTCTGTTAGATCTCAATAATACTGTGTAAACACGAGAAATTGTTTGTTAGATCTCAATATACTGTGTAAAACACAAAAAATTGTCTGTTAGATCTCATCAATTTTGTGTAAAACACGAAAAATTGTCTGTTAGATCTCATTGATACTGTCCAAAACACGGAAAATTGTCTGTTAGATCTAATTGATACTGTGTATAACAAAAAATTGTTTGTTAGATCTCATGATTACTGTGTAAAACAAAAAAATTGTCTGTTAGCTCTCTTTAATACTGTGTAAAACACAAAAAAATTGTCTGTTAGATATATATATTACTGTGTAAAACACGAAAATTTGTGTGTTAGATCTCAATAATACTGTTTAAAACATGAAAAATTGTCTGTTAGATCTCATAAATTTTGTGTAAAACACAAAAAATTGTCTGTTAGATCTCAAAATTATGCTTAAAACATGAAAAATTGTCTGTTAGATGTCATTGTTACTGTGTAGACACAAAAAATTGTCTGATAGATCTCAACAATATTGTGTAAAACACGAAACATTGTCGGTTAGATCTGAACAATACTGTGTAAAAGATGAAAAGTTGTCTGTTAGATCTCATCATTACATTGTAAAACACGAGAAATTGTCTGTTAGATCTCCTTATTACTGTGTAAAACACGAAATGTTGTCTGTTAAATGTAATTATAACTGTGTAAAACATGAAAACTTGTCTGTTAGATATCATTATTACTGTGTAAACAAGAAAATTGTCTGTTAGATCTCAATAAAACTATTTAAAACGTGAAAAATTGTCTGTTATATCTCATAATTTCTAGGTAAGACACAAAAATTGTCTGTTAGATCTCTTATATTACTGTGTAAAACACGAAATTTGTCTGTTAGATCTCATTGATACTGTGCAAAACGAAAAAAAATGCTTGTTAGATCTCTTTAATACTGTCTAAAACACGCAAAATTGTCTGTTAGATCTTGGCATTACTGTGAAACGCGAAAAATTGACTGTTATTACTCAATAGCACTGTGTAAAACACGAAAAATTGTCTGTTAGATCTCAAAATACTGTGTAAAGTACGAAAAGTTGAGTGTTATATCCAATTATTACTGTTTAAAACACAAAAAATTTTCCGTTAGATCTCATTATTACTGTGTAAAACACAAAAAAATTTCTGTTAGATGTCGTTACTACTGTGTAAAACACGAAAAATTTTGTGTTAGATCTCAGTATTGCTGTGTAAAACACAAAAACGTGTCTGTTAGATCTCGGTACAACTGTATAGACACGAAAAATTGCCTGTTAGATATCAATAATACTGTTTAATTCATGAAAAATTGTCTGTTAGATCTCATTAATTTTGTGTAAAACATGAAAAATTGTCTGTTAGATCTCATTGATACAGTCCAAAACACGAAAAACTGTCTGTTAGATCTAATTGATACTGTGTATAACAAAAAAATTGTTTGTTAGATCTCAATATTACTTTGTAAAACACAAAAAATTGTAAGTTAGATCTCACTATTACAGTAAAACACAAAAAAATTGTCTGTTAGATCTCAATAATACTGTGTAAAACATTAAAAATTTTCTGTTAGTTCTAATTGATACTGTGTATAAGAGGAAAATTGTTTGTTAGATATCAATTATACTGTGTAAAACACAAAAAAGTGTCTGTTAAATCTAATTATTACTGTGTAAAACACAAAAAATTGTAAGTTTGATCTCAATAATACTGTGAAACACGAAAAATTGTCTGTTAGATTTCATAATTACTGTGTAAAACACGAAAAACTGTCTCTTAGATGTCATTACTACTGGGTAAAAGACGAAATCTTTTTTGTTAGATCTCATTATAATGTGTAAAACATTAAAATTGTCTGTTAGATCTCAATAATACTGTGTAAAACAAGAAAAATTGTCTGATAGATCCACACATTATTGTGTAAAACACGAAACATTGTCGGTTAGATCTGAACAAAACTGTGTAAAACATGAAAAGTTGTCTGTTAGATCTCATTATTACAGTGTAAAACACGAGAAATTGTCTGTTAGATCTCCTTATTACTGTGTAAACACGAAATGTCTGTTAAATGTCATTATAACTGTATAAAACATGAAAACTTGTCTGCTATATCTCATAATTTCTAGGTAAGACACAAAAATTGTGTGTTAGATCTCTTATATTACTGTGTAAAACACGAAAATTTGTCTGTTAGATCTCATTGATACTGTGCAAAACAGAAAGAAATGCTTGTTAGATCTCTTTATTACTGTCTAAAACACAAACAATTGTCTGTTAGATCTTGGTATTACTGGGAACGCGAAAAATTGTCTGTGAGTACTCAATAGCACTGTGTAAAACATTAAAAATTGTCTGTTAGATCTCAAAATACTGTGTAAAGTACGAAAAGTTGACTGTTATATCTCATTATTACTGTGTAAAACACAAAAAATTTTCTGTTAGATCTCATTATTACTGTGTAAAACACAAAAAATTTTCTGTTAGATGTCGTTACTACTGTGTAAAACACGAAATCTTTTCTGTTAGATCTCAGTATTACTGTGTAAAACACGAAAATTTGTCTGTTAAATCTCGTTACAACTGTATGGACACGAAAAATTGCCTGTTAGATCTCAATAATACTGTTTAAAACATAAAAAATTGTCTGTTAGATCTCATCAATTTTGTGTAAAACATAAAAAACTGTCTGTTAGATCTCATTGATACTGTCCAGAACACGAAAAACTGTCTGTTAGATCTAATTGATACTGTGTATAACAAAAAAATGTTTGTTAGATCTCAATATTACTTTGTACAACACAAAAAATTGTAAGTTAGATCTCAATATCACAGTAAAACACAAAAAATTGTCTGTTATATCTCAATACTACTGTGTAAAACATTAAAAATTGTCTGTTAGTTCTATTTGTTACTGTGTATAAGAGAAAAAATTGTTTGTTAGATATCAATTATACTGTGAAAACACAAAAAAGTGTCTGTTAGATCTAATTATTACTGTGTAAAACACAAAAAATTGTGAGTTCAATCTCAATAATACTGTGAAACACGAAAAATTGTCTGTTAGATTTCATTATTACTGTGCAAAACACGAAAAACTGTCTGTTAGATGTCATTACTACTGGGTAAAAGACGAAATCTTTTTTGTTAGATCTCATTATTACTGTGTAAAACAATAAAAATTGTCTGTTAGTTCTAATTGATACTGTGTATAAGAGAAAAAATTGTTTGTTAGATATCAATTATACTGTGTAGAACACAAAAAAGTGTCTGTTAGATCTAATTATTACTGTGTAAAACACAAAAAATTGTAAGTTCTATCTTAATAATACTGTGAAACACGAAAAATTGTCTTTTAGATTTCATAATTACTGTGTAAAACACGAAAAACTGTCTGTTAGATGTCATTACTTCTGGGTAAAAGACGAAATCTTTTTTGTTAGATCTCATTATTACTGTGTAAAACATTAAAAATTGTCTGTTAGATCTGAATAATACTGTGTAAAACAAAAAAAATTGTCTGATAGATCTCAACAATATTGTGTAAAACACGAAACATTGTCGGTTAGATCTGAACAAAACTGTGTAAAACATGAAAAGTTGTCTGTTAGATCTCAATATTACTGTGCAAAAAAGAAATAAAAATTCTTGTTAGATCTCTTTATTACTGTCTAAAACACAAACACTTGTCTGTTAGATCTTGGTATTACTGTGAAACGCGAAAAATTGTCTGTTAGTACTCAATAGCACTGTGTAAAATATTAAATATTGTCTGTTAGATCTCAAAATACTGTGCAAAGTACGAAAAGTTGACTGTTATATCTCATTATTACTGTGTAAAACACAAAAAATTTTCTGTTAGATCTCATTATTACTGTGTAAAACACAAAAAAATTTCTGTTAGATGTCGTTACTACTGTGTAAAACACGAAAAATTTTCTGTTAGATCTCAGTATTACTGTGTAAAACACGAAAACTTGTCTGTTAGATCTCGTTACAATTGTATAGACACGTAAAATTGCCTGTTAGATCTCAATAATACTGTTTAAAACATAAAATATTGTCTGTTAGATCTCATCAATTTTGTGTAAAACACGAAAAATTGTCTGTTAGATCTCATTGATACTGTCCAAAACACAAAAAACTGTCTGTTAGATCTAATTGATACTGTGTATAACAAAAAAAATTGTTTGTTGGATCTCATTATTACTGTGTAAAACACAAAAAATTGTAAGTTAGATCTCAATATCACAGTAAAACACAAAAAATTGTCTGTTATATCTCAATACTACTGTGTAAAACATTAAAAATTGTCTGTTAGTTCTAATTGATACTGTGTATAAGAGAAAAAATTGTTCGTTAGATATCAATTATACTGTGTAGAACACAAAAAAGTGTCTGTTAGATCTAATTATTACTGCTTAAAACACAAAAAATTGTAAGTTCGATCTCAATTATACTGTGAAACACGAAAAATTGTCTGTTAGATCTCATATTACTGTGTAAAACACGAAAAGGTGTCTGTTAGATCTCATTGATACTGTGCAAAACAGAAAAAAATGCTTGTTAGATCTCTTTAATACTGTGTTTACACAAAAAGTTGTCTGTTAGATTTTGTTATTACTGTGAAACGCGAAAAATTGTCTGTTAGATCTAAATAGCAATGTGTAAAACACGAAAAATTGTCTGTTAGATCTCTTTATTATTGTGTAAAACACAAAAAATTGTCTGTTAGATCTTTATATTACTGTGTAAAACACGAAACATTGTCTGTAAGATCTCAATAGTACTGTTTAAAACATGAAAAATTGTCTGTTAGATCTGAACAATACTGTGTGAAACAAGAAGAGTTGTCTGTTAGATCTCAATAATACTGTGTAAACCATGAGAAATCGTCTGTTAGATCTCAATATTACTGTGTAAAACACGAAATGTTGTAAGTTAAATGTAATATATAACTGTGTAAAACATGAAAAAATGTGTGTTAGATCTCATTATTACTGTGTAAGACACGAAAAATTGTCTGTTAGATGTCATTACTTCTGTGTAAAACACGAAAACTTTTCTGTTCGATCTCATTATTACTGTGTAAAACACGAAAAGTTGTCTGCTATATCTCATTGTTACTGTGTACACAAAAATGTCTGTTAGATCTAAGTAATACTGCTTAAAACATAAAAAATTGTCTGTTAGATCTCATTGTTACTGTGCAGACACGAAAAAGTGTCTGTTAGATCTCAATAATACTGTGTAAAACACCAAAACATGTCTGTTAGATCGCAATGATACTGTCCAAAACACAAAAAATTGTCTGTTAGATCTAATTGATACTGTGTATAACAAACAATTGTTTGTCAGATCTCATAATTACTGTGTAAAACACAAAAAATTGTCTGTTAGATCTCATTAATAATGTGAAACACAAAAAATTGTCTGTAGATCTCAATAATACTGTTTAAAACATGAAAAATTGTCTGTTAGATCTGAACAATACTGTGTAAAACATTAAAAGTTGTCTGTTAGACCTCATTATTACTGTGTAAAACACGAGAAATTATTTGTTAGATCTCATTATTAAACAGTATTACAACATAAAATGTTGTCTGTTAAATGTAATTATAACTGTGTAAAACATGAAAACTTGTCTGTTAGATATCATTATTACTGTGTAAACAAGAAAATTGTCTGTTCGATCTCAGTAGTACTATTTAGTATTACTGTGTATACACGAAAACTTGTCTGTTAGATCTCGTTATAACTGTATAGACACAAAAATCGCCTGTTTGATCTCAAAATACTGTTTAAAACATGAAAAATTGTCTGTTAGATCTCAATAATACTGTGTAAAACACGAAAAATTGTCTGTTAGATCTCATCAATTTTGTGTAAAACATGAAAGATTGTCTGTTAGTATCATTGATACTGTCCAAAACACAAAAAACTGTCTGTTAGATCAAATTGATACTGTGGATAACAGAAATTTTTTTTTGTTAGATCTGATTATTACTGTGTAAAACACAAAAAATGTCTGTTAGATCTCATTATTACTGAGTAAAACACGAAAAATTGTCTGTTAAATCTCTTTATTATTGTGTAAACACAAAAAATTGTCTGTTAGATTTTTATATTACTGTGTAAAACACGAAACATTGTCTGTTGGATCTCAATAGTACTGTTTAAAACATGAAAAATTGTCTGTTAGATATGAACAATACTGTGTGAGACAAGAAGAGTTGTCTGTTAGATTTCATTAATACTGTGTAAAACATGAGAAATTGTCGGTTAGATCTCAATATTACTGTGTAAAACACGAAATGTTGTCTGTTAAATGTACTTATAACTGTGTAAAACATGAAAAAATGTATGTTAGATCTCATTATTACTGTGTAAACAGGAAAAATTGTCTGTTAGATGTCATTACTTCTGTGTAAAACACGAAAGCTTTTCTGTTCGACCTCATTATTACTGTGTAAAACACGAAAAGTTGTCTGCTAGATCTCATTGTTACTGGGTAGACACAAAAAATGTCTGTTAGATCTGAATACTACTGCTTAAAACATGAAATATTGGCTGCTAGATCTCATTGTTACTGTGAAGACACGAAAAAGTGTCTGTTAGATCTAAATAATACTGTGTAAAACACCAAAACATGTCTGTTAGATCTCAATGATACTGTCCAAAACACGAAAAACTGTCTGTTAGATCTAATTGATACTGTGTATAACAAAAAATTGTTTGTCAGATCTCATAATTACTGTGTAAAACACAAACAATTGTCTGTTAGATCTCATTAATACTGTGAAACACGAAAAATTGTCTGTAGATCTAATTAATACTGTTTAAAACATGAAAAATTGTCTGTTAGATCTGAACAATACTGTGTAAAACATGAAAAGTTGTCTGTTAGACCTCATTTATACTGTGTAAAACACGAGAAATTGTCTGCTAGATCTCATTATTACACAGTATTACAACATAAAATGTTGCCTGTTAATTGTAAAAATAACTGTGCAAAACATGAAAACTTGTCTGTTAGATATCATTATTACTGTGTTAACAAGAAATTTGTGTGTTAGATCTCAATATTACTATTCAAAACGTGAAAAATTGTCTGTTATATCTCATTAATTCTAGGTAGGACACAAAAAAAAATTGGCTGTTAGATCTCTTATATTTTTGTATAAAACACGAAAAGTTGTGTGTTAGATCTCATTGAAACTGTGCAAAACAGAGAAAAATGCTTGTTAGATCTCTTTAATACTGTCTAAAACACAAAAAATTGTCTGTTAGATCTTGGTATTACTGTGAAACACGAAACATTGTCTGTTAGTACTCAATAGCACTATGTAAAACCTGAAAAATTGTCTGTTAGATCTCACAATACTGTGTAGAGTACGAAAAGTTGACTGTTACATCTCATTATTACTGTGTAAAACACAAAAAATTTTCTGTTAGATGTCATTACTACTGTGTAAAACAAAAACTTTTCTGTTAGATCTTAGTATTACTGTGTATACACGAAAACTTGTCTGTTAGATCTCGTTATATCTGTATAGACACAAAAATCGCCTGTTTGATCTCAAAAATACTGTTTAAAACATGAAAAATTGTCTGTTAGAACTCAATAATACTGTGTAAAACACGAAAAATTGTCTGTTAGATCTCATCAATTTTGTGTAAAACATGAAAGATTGTCTGTTAGATATAATTGATACTATCCAATACAGGAAAAACTGTCTGTTAGATCAAATTGATACTGTGTATAACAGAAAAATTTCTTTGTTAGATCGGATTATTACTGTGTAAAACACAAAAATGCCTGTTAGATCTCATTATTACTGAGTAAACACAAAAATTGTCTGTTAAATCTATATAATACTGTGTAAAACACAAAAAATTGTCTGTTAGATCTCAATAATACTGTTTACAACATGAAAAATTGTCTGTTAGTTCTGAACAATACTGTGTAAAACATGAAAAGTTGTCTGTTAGAATTTATTTTACTGTGTAAAACACAAAAACTTTTCTGTTAGATCTCAGTATTACTGTGTAAAACAAAAAAATTGTCTGTTAGCTCTCTTTAATACTGTGTAAAACACAAAAAAATTGTCTGTTAAATCTCAATACACTGTGAAACATGAAAAATTGTCTGTTAGATCTCAACAATACTGTGTAAAACACAAAAAATTGTGTGTTAGATGTCAATACTTCTGTGTAAAACACGAAAACTTTTCTGTTCGATCTCATTATTACTGTGTAAAACACGAAAAGTTGTCTGCTAGATCTTATTGTTACTGTAGAGACACGAAAAATTGTTTGTTAGATCTCAAAATACTGCTTGAAACATGAAAAATTGTCTGTTAGATCTCATTGTTACTGTGTAGACACGAAAAATTGTCTGTTAGATCTAATTGATACTGTGTATAACAGAAAAAAATTGTTTGTTAGATCTCATTATTACTGTGTAAAACACAAAAAATTGTAAGTTAGATCTCAATATTACAGTAAAACACGAAAAGTTGTCTGTTAGATGTCAATAATACTGTGTAAAACATCAAAAATTGTCTGTTAGTTCTAATTCATACTGTGTACAAGAGAAAAAATTGTTTGTTATATCTCAATTATACTGTGTAAAACACAAATAGTGTTCTGTTACAACTCATTATATTGTGTAAAACACAAAAAAATTGTAAGTTCAATCTCAATAATTCTGTAACACGAAAAATTGTCTGTTAGATCTCAATAATACTGTGTAAAACACCAAAAATTGTCTGTTAGTTCACAATATCACTGTGTAAAACACGAAAAAATTGTCTGTTAAATCTCATTACACTGTGAAACACGAAAAATTGTCTGTTAGATCTCAACAATACTGTGTAAAACACAAAAAATTGTGTGTTAGATCTCATTATTACTGTGTAAAACACGAAAAATTGTGTGTTAGATGTCAATATTTCTGTGTAAAACACGAAAACTTTTCTGTTCGATCTCATTATTACTGTGTAAAACACGAAAAGTTGTCTGCTAGATCTTATTGTTACTGTGTAGACACGAAAAATTGTCTGTTAGATCTCAAACTTACTGCTTAAAACATGAAAAATTGTCTGTTAGATCTCATTGTTACTGTGTAGACACGAAAAAATTGTCTGTTAGATCTCAATAATACTGTGTAAAACACGAATAATTGTCTGTTAGATCTCAATATACTGTGTAAAACACGAAAAATTGTCTGTTAGATCTCATCAATTTTGTGTAAAACACGAAAAATTGTCTGTTAGATCTCATTGATACTGTCTAAAACACGAAAAATTGTCTGTTAGATCTAATTGATACTGTGTATAACAAAAAATTGTTTGTTATATCTCATATTTACTGTGTAAAACACAAAAATTGTCTGTTAGCTCTCTTAAATACTGTGTAAAACACAAAAAATTGTCTGTTAGATCTATATATTACTGTGTAAAACACGAAAAATTGTCTGTTAGATCTCAAAATTACTGCTTAAAACATGAAAAATTGTCTGTTAGATCTCATTGTTACTGTGTAGACACGAAAAAATTGTCTGTTAGATCTCAAAAATACTGTGTAAAACACGAAAAAGTGTCTGTTAGATCTCAATATTACTGCGTAAAACACGAAATGTTGTCTGTTAACAGTAATTATAACTGTGTAAAACATGAAAAAATGTGTGTTAGATCTCAATATTACTGTGTAAAACACGAAAAATTGTCTGTTAGATGTCATTACTTCTGTGTAAAACACGAAAACTTTTCTGTTCGATCTCATTATTACTGTGTAAAACACGAAAAGTTGTCTGCTAGATCTCATTGTTACTGTGTACACAAAAATGTCTGTTAGATTTAAATAATACTGCTTAAAACATAAAAAATTGTCTGCTAGATCTCATTGTTACTGTGTAGACACGAAAAAGTGTCTGTTAGATCTCAATAATACTGTGTAAAACACCAAAACATGTCTGTTAGATCGCAATGATACTGTCAAAAACACGAAAAATTGTCTGTTAGATCTAATTGATAGTGTGTATACCAAAAATTGTTTGTCAGATCTCAAAATTACTGTGTAAAACACAAAAAATTGTGTGTTAGATCTCAATAATACTGTGTAAAACACGAAAAATTGTCTGTAGATCTCAATAATACTGTGTAAAACACGAGAATTTGTCTGTTAGATCTCATTATTACACAGTAATACAACACAAAATTTTGTCTGGTAAATGTAAATATAACTGTGCAAAACATGAAAACTTGTCTGTTAGATATCATTATTACTGTGTAAACAAGAAAATTGTCTGTTAGATCTCAATAGTACTATTTAAAACGTGAAAAATTGTCTGTTATATCTCATTAATTTTAGGTAAGACACAAAAAATTGTCTGTTATATCTCTTATATTACTGTGTAAAACACAAAAAGTTGTCTGTTAGATCTCATTGATACTGTGCAAAACAGAAAAAAATGCTTGTTAGATCTGTTTAATACTGTCTAAAACACAAAAAATTGTCTGTTAGATCTTGGTATTACTGTGAAACGCGAAAAATTGTCTGTTAGTACTCAATAGCACTGTGTAAAACACGAATAATTGTCTGTTAGATCTCAAAAAAACTGTGTAAAATTAGAAAAGTTGACTGTTATATCTCATTATTACTGTGTAAACCACAAAAAATTTTTTGTTAGTTGTCATTACTACTGTGTAAAACACGAAAACTTTTCTGTTAGATCTTAGTATTACTGTGTATACACGAAAACTTGTCTGTTAGATGTCGTTATAACTGTATAGACACAAAAATCGCCTGTTTGATCTCAAAAATACTGTTTAAAACATGAAAAATTGTCTGTTAGATCTCAATATTACTGTGTAAAACACGAAAAATTGTCTGTTAGATCTCATCAATTTTGTGTACAACACGAAAGATTGTCTGTTAGATCTCATTGATACTGTCCAAAACACGAAAAACTGTCTGTTAGATCAAATTGATACTGTGTATAACAGAAAAATTTTTTTGTTAAATCTCATTATTACTGTGTAAAACACAAAAAATGTCTGCTAGATCTCATTAATACTGAGTAAAACACAAAAAAATTGTCTGTTAAATCTATATATTACTGTGTAAAACACAAAAAAGTGTCTGTTAGATCTCAATAATACTGTTTACAACATGAAAAATTGTCTGTTAGATCTCAACAATACTGTGTAAAACATGAAAAGTTGTCTGTTAGATCTCATTATTACTGTGTAAAACACGAAAACTTTTCTGTTAGATCTCAGTATTACTGTGTAAAACACGAAAACTTGTCTGTTAGATCTCGGTACAACTGTATAGACACGAAAAATTGTCTGTTAGATCTCAAAAGTACTGCTTAAAACATGAAAAATTGTGTGTTATATCTCATTGTTACTGTGTAGACACGAAAAAACTGTCTGTTAGATCTCAATAACACTGTGTAAAACACAAAAAATTGTAAGTTAGATTTCAATATACAGTAAAACACGAAAAATTGTCTGTTAGATGTCAATATTACTGTGTAAAACATTAAAAATTGTCTGTTAGTTCTAATTGATACTGTGTAAAAGAGAAGAAATTGTTTTTTGTATCTCAATTATACTGTGTAAAACACAAAAAGTTGTCTGTTAGAACTCATTAATACTGTGTAAAACACAAAAAATTGTAAGTTCGATCTCATTAATACTGTGAAACACGAAAAATTGTCTGTGAGATCTCATCATTACTGTGTAAGCACGAAAAACTAAGTGTTAGATGTCATTACTACTGCGTAAAACACGAAATCTTTTTTGTTAGATCTCATTTTTGCTGTGTAAAACACAAAAAATTGTCTGTTAGATCTCATTATTATTGGGTAGACACAAAAAATTGTCTGTTAGATCTTAATAATACTGCTTAAAACATTAAAAATGGTTTGTAAGATCTCAATTATACTGTGTAAAACACAAAAAATTGTCTGTTCGATCTCATTAATACTGTGTAAAACACAAAAATGTAAGTTAGATCTCAATACTACTGTGAAACACGAAAAATTGTCTGTTAGATCTCAATAATACTGTGTAAAACACCAAAAATTGTCTGTTAGATCACAATATTACTGTGTAAAACACAAAAAAATTTTCTGTTAAATCTCAATACACTGTGTAAAACACGAAAAATTGTGTGTTAGATCTCATTATTACAGTGTAAAACACGAGAAATCGTCTGTTTGATCTCCTTATTACTGTGTAAAACACGAACTGTTGTCTGTTCAATGTAATTTCAACTGTGTAAAACATGAAAACTTGTCTGTTAGATATCATTATTACTGTGTACACAAGAAAACTGTCTGTTAGATCTCAATAATACTATTTAAATGTGAAAAATTGTCTGTTATATCTGAATAATTCTAGGTAAGACACAAAAAATTGTCTGTTTGATCTCATATTACTGTGTAAAACACGAAAAGTTGTCTGTTAGATCACATTGATGCTGTGCAAAACAGAAAAAAATGCTTGTTAGATCTCTTTAGTACTGTTTTAAACACAAAAAGTTGTCTGTTAGATCTTGTTATTACTGTGAAACGCGAAAAATTGTCTGTTAGATCTCGATAGCACTGTGTAAAACACGAAAAATTGTCTGTTAAATCTCTTTATTATTGTGTAAACACAAAAAATTGTCTGTTAGATCTTTATATTACTGTGTAAAACACGAAACATTGTCTGTTGGATCTCAATAGTACTGTTTAAAACATGAAAAATTGTCTGTTAGATATGAACAATACTGTGTGAGACAAGAAGAGTTGTCTGTTAAATGTACTTATAACTGTGTAAAACATGAAAAAATGTATGTTAGATCTCATTATTACTGTGTAAACACGAAAAATTGTCTGTTAGATGTCATTACTTCTGTGTAAAACACGAAAACTTTTCTGTTCGACCTCATTATTACTGTGTAAAACACGAAAAGTTGTCTGCTAGATCTCATTGTTACTGGGTAGACACAAAAAATGTCTGTTAGATCTGAATACTACTGCTTAAAACATGAAATATTGGCTGCTAGATCTCATTGTTACCGTGAAGACACGAAAAAGTGTCTGTTAGATCTAAATAATACTGTGTAAAACACCAAAACATGTCTGTTAGATCGCAATGATACTGTCCAAAACACAAAAAATTGTCTAGAAAATCTAATTGATAGTGTGTATAACAAAAATGGTTTGTCAGATCTCATAATTACTGTGTAAAACACAAAAAAATTGTCTGTTAGATCTCATTAATACTGTGTAAAACACGAAACATTGTCTGTATATCTCAATAATACTGTTTAAAACATGAAAAATTGTCTGTTAGATCTAAACAATACTGTGTAAAACATGAAAAGTTGTCTGTTAGATCTCATTATAACGTGTAAGACACGAGAAAGTGTCTGTTAGATCTCATTATTACACAGTATTACAACACAAAATGTTGTCTGTTAAATGTAATTACAACTGTGCAAAACATGAAAACTTGTCTGTTAGATATCATTATTACGGTGTTAACAAGAAAATTGTCTGTTAGATCTCAATAGTATTATTTAAAACGTGAAAAATTGTCTGTTATATCACATTATTTCTAGGTAAGACACAAAAAATTGTCTGTTATATCTCTTATATTACTGTGTAAAACACGAAAAGTTGTCTGTTAGATCTCATTGATACTGTGCAAAACAGAAAAAATTCTTGTTAGATCTCTTTAATACTGTCTAAAACACAAAAAATTGTCTGTTAGATCTTGGTATTACTGTAAAACGCGAAAAATTGTCTGTTAGTACTCAATAGCACTGTGTAAAACGCAAAAAATTGTCTGTTAGATCTAAAATACTGTGTAAAATACGAAAAGTTGACTGTAATAGCTCATTATTACTGTGTAAAACACAAAAAATTTTCTGTTAGATGTCATTACTACTGTGTAAAACAAAAACTTTTCTGTTAGATCTTAGTATTACTGTGTATACACGAAAAACTTGTCTGTTAGATCTCGTTATAACTGTATAGACACAAAAATCGCCTGTTTGATCTCAAAAATACTGTTTAAAACATGAAAAATTGTCTGTTAGAACTCAATAATACTGTGTAAAACACGAAAAATTGTCTGTTAGATCTCATCAATTTTGTGTAAAACATGAAAGATTGTCTGTTAGATATAATTGATACTATCCAATACAGGAAAAACTGTCTGTTAGATCAAATTGATACTGTGTATAACAGAAAACTTTTTTTGTTAGATCTGATTATTACTGTGTTAAACACAAAAATGTCTGTTAGATCTCATTATTACTGAGTAAACACAAAAATTGTCTGTTAAATCTATATAATACTGTGTAAAACACAAAAAATTGTCTGTTAGATCTCAATAATACTGTTTACAACATGAAAAATTGTCTGTTAGATCTGAACAATACTGTGTAAAACATGAAAAGTTGTCTGTTAGAATTCATTTTACTGTGTAAAACACAAAAACTTTTCTGTTAGATCTCAGTATTACTGTGTAAAACAAAAAAAATTGTCTGTTAGCTCTCTTTAATACTGTGTAAAACACAAAAAAATTGTCTGTTAAATCTCATTACACTGTGAAACACGAAAAATTGTCTGTTAGATCTCAACAATACTGTGTAAAACACAAAAAATTGTGTGTTAGATGTCAATACTTTTGTGTAAAACACGAAAACTTTTCTGTTCGATCTCATTATTACTGTGTAAAACACGAAAAGTTGTCTGCTAGATCTTATTGTTACTGTAGAGACACGAAAAATTGTTTGTTAGATCTCAAAATACTGCTTGAAACATGAAAAATTGTCTGTTAGATCTCATTGTTACTGTGTAGACACGAAAAATTATCTGTTAGATCTAATTGATACTGTGTATAACAGAAAAAAATTGTTTGTTAGATCTCATTATTACTGTGTAAAACACAAAAAATTGTAAGTTAGATCTCAATATTACAGTAAAACACGAAAAGTGGTCTGTTAGATGTCAATAATACTGTGTAAAACATCAAAAATTGTCTGTTAGTTCTAATTCATACTGTGTACAAGAAAAAAAATTGTTTGTTATATCTCAATTATACTGTGTAAAACACAAAAAATGTTCTGTTACAACTCATTATATTGTGTAAAACACAAAAAAATTGTAAGTTCAATCTCAATAATTCTGTAAACACGAAAAATTGTCTGTTAGATCTCAATAATACTGTGTAAAACACCCAAAATTGTCTGTTAGTTCACAATATCACTGTGTAAAACACGAAAAAATTGTCTGTTAAATCTCATTACACTGTGAAACACAAAAAATTGTCTGTTAGATCTCAACAATACTGTGTAAAACACAAAAATTTGTGTGTTAGATCTCATTATTACTGTGTACTGTGTAAAACACGAAAAATTGTGTGTTAGATGTCAATATTTCTGTGTAAAACACGAAAACTTTTCTGTTCGATCTCATTATTAATGTGTAAAACACGAAAAGTTGTCTGCTAGATCTTATTGTTACTGTGTAGACACGAAAAATTGTCTGTTAGATCTCAAACTTACTGCTTAAAACATGAAAAATTGTCTGTTAGATCTCATTGTTACTGTGTAGACACGAAAAAATTGTATGTTAGATCTCAATAATACTGTGTAAAACACGAATAATTGTCTGTTAGATCTCAATATACTGTGTAAAACACGAAAAATTGTCTGTTAGATCTCATCAATTTTGTGTAAAACGCGAAAAATTGTCAGTTAGATCTCATTGATACTGTCTAAAACACGAAAAATTGTCTGTTAGATCTAATTGATACTGTGTATAACAAAAAATTGTTTGTTATATCTCATATTTACTGTGTAAAACACAAAAATTGTCTGTTAGCTCTCTTAAATACTGTGTAAAACACAAAAAAATTGTCTGTTAGATCTATATATTACTGTGTAAAACACGAAAAATTGTCTGTTAGATCTCAAAATTACTGCTTAAAACATGAAAAATTGTCTGTTAGATCTCATTGTTACTGTGTAGACACGAAAAAATTGTCTGTTAGATCTCAATAATACTGTGCAAAAAAAGAAAAAATTGTCTGTTAGATCTCAATATTACTGTGTAAAACACGAAATGATGTCTGTTAAATGTAATTATAACTGTGTAAACATGAAAAAATGTGTGTTAGATCTCAATATTACTGTGTAAAACACGAAAAATTGTCTGTTAGATGTCATTACTTCTGTGTAAAACACGAAACCTTTTCTGTTCAATCTCATTATTACTGTGTAAAACACGAAAAGTTGTCTGCTAGATCTCATGGTTACTGTGTACACAAAAATGTCTGTTAGATTTAAATAATACTGCTTAAAACATAAAAAATTGTCTGCTAGATCTCATTGTTACTGTGTAGACACGAAAAAGTGTCTGTTAGATCTCAATAATACTGTGTAAAACACCAAAACATGTCTGTTAGATCGCAATGATACTGTCAAAAACACGAAAAATTGTCTGTTAGATCTAATTGATAGTGTGTATACCAAAAATTGTTTGTCAGATCTCAAAATTACTGTGTAAAACACAAAAAATTGTCTGTTAGATCTCAATAATACTGTGTAAAACACGAAAAATTGTCTGTAGATCTCAATAATACTGTGTAAAACACGAGAATTTGTCTGTTAGATCTCATTATTACACAGTAATACAACACAAAATGTTGTCTGGTAAATGTAAATATAACTGTGCAAAACATGAAAACTTGTCTGTTAGATATCATTATTACTGTGTAAACAAGAAAATTGTCTGTTAGATCTCAATAGTACTATTTAAAACGTGAAAAATTGTCTGTTATATCTCATTCTTTTTAGGTAAGACACAAAAAATTGTCTGTTATATCTCTTATATTACTGTGTAAAACACGAAAAGTTGTCTGTTAGATCTCATTGATACTGTGCAAAACAGAAAAAAATGCTTGTTAGATCTGTTTAATACTGTCTAAAACACAAAAAATTGTCTGTTAGATCTTGGTATTACTGTGAAACGCGAAAAATTGTCTGTTAGTACTCAATAGCAATGTGAAAAACACGAATAATTGTCTGTTAGATTTTAAAAAACTGTGTAAAATAGAAAAGTTGACTGTTATATCTCATTATTACTGTGTAAACCACAAAACATTTTTTGTTAGATGTCATTACTACTGTGTAAAACACGAAAACTTTTCTGTTAGATCTTAGTATTACTGTGTATACACGAAAACTTGTCTGTTAGATGTCGTTATAACTGTATAGACACAAAAATCGCCTGTTTGATCTCAAAAATACTGTTTAAAACATGAAAAATTGTCTGTTAGATCTCAATAATACTGTGTAAAACACGAAAAATTGTCTGTTAGATCTCATCAATTTTGTGTACAACACGAAAAATTGTCTGTTAGATCTCATTGATACTGTCCAAAACACGAAAAACTGTCTGTTAGATCAAATTGATACTGTGTATAACAGAAAATTTTTTTGTTAAATCTCATTATTACTGTGTAAAACACAAAAAATGTCTGTTAGATCTCATTAATACTGAGTAAAACACAAAAAAATGGTCTGTTAAATCTATATATTACTGTGTAAAACACAAAAAAGTGTCTGTTAGATCTCAATAATACTGTTTACAACATGAAAAATTGTCTGTTAGATCTCAACAATACTGTGTAAAACATGAAATGTCTGTTAGATCTCATTATTACTGTGTAAAACACGAAAACTT
The DNA here is from genome assembly GCF_043290135.1 of Rhipicephalus microplus. Classification (NCBI taxonomy): domain Eukaryota; kingdom Metazoa; phylum Arthropoda; class Arachnida; order Ixodida; family Ixodidae; genus Rhipicephalus; species Rhipicephalus microplus. The sequence goes on along the minus strand of NC_134710.1, from coordinate 327,107,846 downwards.
TTCTGTTAGATCTCAGTATTACTGTGTAAAACACGAAAACTTGTCTGTTAGATCTCGTTACAACTGTATAGACACGAAAAATTGTCTGTTAGATCTCAAAATTACTGCTTAAAACATGAAAAATTGTCTGTTATATCTCATTGTTACTGTGTAGACACGAAAAAACTGTCTGTTAGATCTCAATAACACTGTGTAAAACACAAAAAATTGTAAGTTAGATTTCAATATACAGGAAAACACGAAAAATTGTCTGTTAGATGTCAATATTACTGTGTAAAACATTAAAAATTGTCTGTTAGTTCTAATTGATACTGTGTAAAAGAGAAGAAATTGTTTTTTGTATCTCAATTATACTGTGTAAAACACAAAAAGTTGTCTGTTAGAACTCATTAATACTGTGTAAAACACAAAAAATTGTAAGTTCGATCTCATTAATACTGTGAAACACGAAAAATTGTCTGTGAGATCTCATCATTACTGTGTAAGCACGAAAAACTAAGTGTTAGATGTCATTACTACTGCGTAAAACACGAAATCTTTTTTGTTAGATCTCATTTTTGCTGTGTAAAACACAAAAAATTGTCTGTTAGATCTCATTATTATTGTGTAGACACAAAAAATTGTCTGTTAGATCTTAATAATACTGCTTAAAACATTAAAAATGGTTTGTAAGATCTCAATTATACTGTGTAAAACACAAAAAATTGTCTGTTCGATCTCATTAATACTGTGTAAAACACAAAAATGTAAGTTAGATCTCAATACTACTGTGAAACACGAAAAATTGTCTGTTAGATCTCAATAATACTGTGTAAAACACCAAAAATTGTCTGTTAGATCACAATATTACTGTGTAAAACACAAAAAAATTGTCTGTTAAATCTCATTACACTGTGTAAAACACGAAAAATTGTCTGTTAGATCTCATTATTACAGTGTAAAACACGAGAAATCGTCTGTTAGATCTCCTTATTACTGTGTAAAACACGAACTGTTGTCTGTTCAATGTAATTTCAACTGTGTAAAACATGAAAACTTGTCTGTTAGATATCATTATTACTGTGTACACAAGAAAACTGTCTGTTAGATCTCAATAATACTATTTAAATGTGAAAAATTGTCTGTTATATCTGAATAATTCTAGGTAAGACACAAAAAATTGTCTGTTTGATCTCATATTACTGTGTAAAACACGAAAAGTTGTCTGTTAGATCTCATTGATGCTGTGCAAAACAGAAAAAAATGCTTGTTAGATCTCTTTAGTACTGTTTTAAACACAAAAAGTTGTCTGTTAGATCTTGTTATTACTGTGAAACGCGAAAAATTGTCTGTTAGATCTCAATAGCACTGTGTAAAACACGAAAAATTGTCTGTTAAATCTCTTTATTATTGTGTAAACACAAAAAATTGTCTGTTAGATCTTTATATTACTGTGTAAAACACGAAACATTGTCTGTTGGATCTCAATAGTACTGTTTAAAACACGAAAAATTGTGTGTTAAATCTCTTTATTACTGTGTAAAACACGAAAAATTGTGTGTTAGATGTCAATACTTCTGTGTGAAACACGAAAACTTTTCTGTTTGATCTCATTGTTACTGTGTAAAACACGAAAAGTTGCCTGCTAGATCTCATTGTTACTGTGTACACAAAAATGTCTGTTAGATCTAAATAATACTGCTTGAAACATAAAAAAATTGTCTGTTAGATCTCATTGTTACTGTGTAGACACGAACAAGTGTCTGTTAGATCTCAATAATACTGTATAAAACACCAAAACATGTCTGTTAGATCGCAATGATACTGTCAAAAACACGAAAAATTGTCTGTTAGATCTAATTGATAGTGTGTATAACAAAAAATTGTTTGTCAGATCTCAAAATTACTGTGTAAACACAAAAAATTGTCTGTTAGATCTCATTATACTGTGCAAAACATGAAAACTTGTCTGTTAGATATCATTATTACTGTGTAAACAAGAAAATTGTCTGTTAGATCTCAATAATACTATTTAAAACGTGAAAAATTGTCTGTTATATCTAATTATTTTAGGTAAGACACAAAAAATTGTCTGTTAAATCTCTTATATTACTGTGTAAAACACGAAAAGTTGTCTGTTAGATCTCATCAATTTTGTGTAAAACACGAAAGATTGTCTCTTAGATCTCATTGATACTGTCCAAAACACGAAAAACTGTCTGTTAGATCAAATTGATACTGTGCAAAACAGAGAAAAATGCTTGTTAGATCTCTTTAATACTGTCTAAAACACAAAAAATTGTCTGTTAGATCTTGGTATTACTGTGAAACGCGAAACATTGTCTGTTAGTACTCAATAGCACTGTGTAAAACACAAAAAATTGTCTGTTAGATCTCAAAACACTGTGTAAAGTACGAAAAGTTCACTGTTATATCTCATTGTTACTGTGTAAAACACAAAAAAATTTCTGTTAGATCTCATTATTACTGTGTAAAACACAAGAACATTTCTGTTAGATGTCGTTACTACTGTATAGACACGAAAAATTGCCTGTTAGATCGCTATTATACTGTTTAAAACATGAAAAATTGTCTGTTAGATCTCATCAATTTTATGTAAAACACGAAAAATTGTCTGTTAGATCTCATTGATACTGTCCAAAACACGAAAAACTGGCTGTCAGATCTAGTTGATACTGTGTATAACAAAACAGCTTTGTTAGATCTCAATATTACTGTGTAAAACACAAAAAAATTGTAAGTTCGATCTCAATAATACTGTGAAACACGAAAAATTGTCTGTTAGATCTCATAATTACTGTGTATAACACGAAAAACTGTCTCTTAGATGTCATTACTACTGGGTAAAAGACGAAATCTTTTTTGTTAGATCTCATTATTACTGTGTAAAACATTAAAAATTGTCTGTTAGATCTCAATAATACTGTGTAAAACAAGAAAAATTGTCTGATAGATCTCAAAATACTGTGTAAAGTACGAAAAGTTGACTGTTATATGTCATTATTACTGTGTAAAACCCAAAACATTTTCTCTAAGATCTCATTATTACTGTGTAAAACACAAAAAAATTTCTGTTAGATGTCGTTACTACTGTGTAAAACACGAAAACTTTTGTGTTAGATCTCAGTATTACTGTGTAAAACACGAAACTTATCTGTTAGATCTCGTTACAACTGTATGGACACGAAACATTGCCTGTTAGACCTCAATAATACTGTTTAAAACATGAAAAATTGTTTGTTAGATCTCATCAATTTTGTGTAAAACACGAAACATTGTCTGTTAGATCTCATTGATACTGTCCAAAACACGAAAAACTGTCTGTTAGATCTAATTGATGTTGTGTATAACAAAAAAAATGTTTGTTAGATCTCAATATTACTGTGTAAAACACAAAAAAATTGTAAGTTAGATCTGAATATTACAGTAAAACACAAACAATTGTCTGTTAAATCTCAATAATACTCTGTAAAACATTAAAAATTGTCTGTTAGTTCTAATTGATACTGTGTATAAGAGAAAAAATTGTTTGTTAGATATCAAATATACTGTGTAAAACACAAAAAAGTGTCTGTTAGATCTAATTATTACTGTGTAAAACACGCAAAACTGTCTGGTACATGTCATTACTACTGCGTAAAAGACGAAATCTTTTTTGTTAGATCTCAATAATACTGTGTAAAACAAGAAAAATTGTCTGATAGATCTCAAGAATATTGTGTAAAACACGAAAAATTGTCGGTTAGATCTGAACAATACTGTGTAAAACATGAAAAGTTGTCTGTTAGATCTCACTATTACAGTGTAAAACACGAGAAATTGTCTGTTAGATCTCCTTATTACTGTGTAAAACACGAAATTTTGTCTGTTCAATGTAATTTCAACTGTGTAAAACATGAAAACTTGTCTGTTAGATATCATTATTACTGTGTAAACAAGAAAACTGTCTGTTAGATCTCAATATGACTATTTAAATGTGAAAAATTGTCTGTTATATCTCATTAATTCTAGGTAAGACACAAAAAATTGTCTGTTAGATCTCATATTACTGTGAAAAACACGAAAAGTCGTCTGTTAGGTCTCATTGATACTGTGCAAAACAGAAAAAAATGCTTGTTAGATCTCTTTAATACTGTTTTAAACACAAAAAGTTGTCTGTTAGATCTTGTTATTACTGTGAAACGCGAAAAATTGTCTGTTAGATCTTGTTATTACTGTGAAACGCAAAAATTGTCTGTTAGATCTCAATAGCACTGTGTAAAACACGAAAAAGTGTCCGTTAGATCTTTATATTACTGTGTAAAACACGAAACATTGTCTGTTAGATCTCAATAGCACTGTTTAAAACATCAAAAATTGTCTGTTAGATCTGAACATTACTGTGTGAAACAAGAAGAGTTGTTTGTTAGATCTCATTAATACTGTGCAAAACATGAGAAATTGTCTGTTAGATCTCAATATTACTGTGTAAAACACAAAATGTTGTTTGTTAAATGTAATTATAACTGTGTAAAACACGAAAAATTGTCTGTTAGATGTCATTACTTCTGTGTAAAACACGAAACCTTTTCTGTTCAATCTCATTATTACTGTGTAAAACACGAAAAGTTGTCTGCTAGATCTCATGGTTACTGTGTACACAAAAATGTCTGTTAGATTTAAATAATACTGCTTAAAACATAAAAAATTGTCTGCTAGATCTCATTGTTACTGTGTAGACACGAAAAAGTGTCTGTTAGATCTCAATAATACTGTGTAAAACACCAAAACATGTCTGTTAGATCGCAATGATACTGTCAAAAACACGAAAAATTGTCTGTTAGATCTAATTGATAGTGTGTATACCAAAAATTGTTTGTCAGATCTCAAAATTACTGTGTAAAACACAAAAAATTGTCTGTTAGATCTCAATAATACTGTGTAAAACACGAAAAATTGTCTGTAGATCTCAATAATACTGTGTAAAACACGAGAATTTGTCTGTTAGATCTCATTATTACACAGTAATACAACACAAAATGTTGTCTGGTAAATGTAAATATAACTGTGCAAAACATGAAAACTTGTCTGTTAGATATCAATATTACTGTGTAAACAAGAAAATTGTCTGTTAGATCTCAATAGTACTATTTAAAACGTGAAAAATTGTCTGTTATATCTCATTCTTTTTAGGTAAGACACAAAAAATTGTCTGTTATATCTCTTATATTACTGTGTAAAACACGAAAAGTTGTCTGTTAGATCTCATTGATACTGTGCAAAACAGAAAAAAATGCTTGTTAGATCTGTTTAATACTGTCTAAAACACAAAAAATTGTCTGTTAGATCTTGGTATTACTGTGAAACGCGAAAAATTGTCTGTTAGTACTCAATAGCAATGTGAAAAACACGAATAATTGTCTGTTAGATTTTAAAAAACTGTGTAAAATTAGAAAAGTTGACTGTTATATCTCATTATTACTGTGTAAACCACAAAACATTTTTTGTTAGATGTCATTACTACTGTGTAAAACACGAAAACTTTTCTGTTAGATCTTAGTATTACTGTGTATACACGAAAACTTGTCTGTTAGATGTCGTTATAACTGTATAGACACAAAAATCGCCTGTTTGATCTCAAAAATACTGTTTAAAACATGAAAAATTGTCTGTTAGATCTCAATAATACTGTGTAAAACACGAAAAATTGTCTGTTAGATCTCATCAATTTTGTGTACAACACGAAAAATTGTCTGTTAGATCTCATTGATACTGTCCAAAACACGAAAAACTGTCTGTTAGATCAAATTGATACTGTGTATAACAGAAAATTTTTTTGTTAAATCTCATTATTACTGTGTAAAACACAAAAAATGTCTGTTAGATCTCATTATTACTGAGTAAAACACAAAAAAATGGTCTGTTAAATCTATATATTACTGTGTAAAACACAAAAAAGTGTCTGTTAGATCTCAATAATACTGTTTACAACATGAAAAATTGTCTGTTAGATCTCAACAATACTGTGTAAAACATGAAATGTTGTCTGTTAGATCTCATTATTACTGTGTAAAACACGAAAACTTTTCTGTTAGATCTCAGTATTACTGTGTAAAACACGAAAACTTGTCTGTTAGATCTCGTTACAACTGTATAGACACGAAAAATTGTCTGTTAGATCTCAAAATTACTGCTTAAAACATGAAAAATTGTCTGTTATATCTCATTGTTACTGTGTAGACACGAAAAAACTGTCTGTTAGATCTCAATAACACTGTGTAAAACACAAAAAATTGTAAGTTAGATTTCAATATACAGGAAAACACGAAAAATTGTCTGTTAGATGTCAATATTACTGTGTAAAACATTAAAAATTGTCTGTTAGTTCTAATTGATACTGTGTAAAAGAGAAGAAATTGTTTTTTGTATCTCAATTATACTGTGTAAAACACAAAAAGTTGTCTGTTAGAACTCATTAATACTGTGTAAAACACAAAAAATTGTAAGTTCGATCTCATTAATACTGTGAAACACGAAAAATTGTCTGTGAGATCTCATCATTACTGTGTAAGCACGAAAAACTAAGTGTTAGATGTCATTACTACTGCGTAAAACACGAAATCTTTTTTGTTAGATCTCATTTTTGCTGTGTAAAACACAAAAAATTGTCTGTTAGATCTCATTATTATTGTGTAGACACAAAAAATTGTCTGTTAAATCTTAATAATACTGCTTAAAACATTAAAAATGGTTTGTAAGATCTCAATTATACTGTGTAAAACACAAAAAATTGTCTGTTCGATCTCATTAATACTGTGTAAAACACAAAAATGTAAGTTAGATCTCAATACTACTGTGAAACACGAAAAATTGTCTGTTAGATCTCAATAATACTGTGTAAAACACCAAAAATTGTCTGTTAGATCACAATATTACTGTGTAAAACACAAAAAAATTGTCTGTTAAATCTCATTACACTGTGTAAAACACGAAAAATTGTCTGTTAGATCTCATTATTACAGTGTAAAACACGAGAAATCGTCTGTTAGATCTCCTTATTACTGTGTAAAACACGAACTGTTGTCTGTTCAATGTAATTTCAACTGTGTAAAACATGAAAACTTGTCTGTTAGATATCATTATTACTGTGTACACAAGAAAACTGTCTGTTAGATCTCAATAATACTATTTAAATGTGAAAAATTGTCTGTTATATCTGAATAATTCTAGGTAAGACACAAAAAATTGTCTGTTTGATCTCATATTACTGTGTAAAACACGAAAAGTTGTCTGTTAGATCTCATTGATGCTGTGCAAAACAGAAAAAAATGCTTGTTAGATCTCTTTAGTACTGTTTTAAACACAAAAAGTTGTCTGTTAGATCTTGTTATTACTGTGAAACGCGAAAAATTGTCTGTTAGATCTCAATAGCACTGTGTAAAACACGAAAAATTGTCTGTTAAATCTCTTTATTATTGTGTAAACACAAAAAATTGTCTGTTAGATCTTTATATTACTGTGTAAAACACGAAACATTGTCTGTTGGATCTCAATAGTACTGTTTAAAACACGAAAAATTGTGTGTTAAATCTCTTTATTACTGTGTAAAACACGAAAAATTGTGTGTTAGATGTCAATACTTCTGTGTGAAACACGAAAACTTTTCTGTTTGATCTCATTGTTACTGTGTAAAACACGAAAAGTTGCCTGCTAGATCTCATTGTTACTGTGTACACAAAAATGTCTGTTAGATCTAAATAATACTGCTTGAAACATAAAAAAATTGTCTGTTAGATCTCATTGTTACTGTGTAGACACGAACAAGTGTCTGTTAGATCTCAATAATACTGTATAAAACACCAAAACATGTCTGTTAGATCGCAATGATACTGTCGAAAACACGAAAAATTGTCTGTTAGATCTAATTGATAGTGTGTATAACAAAAAATTGTTTGTCAGATCTCAAAATTACTGTGTAAACACAAAAAATTGTCTGTTAGATCTCATTATACTGTGCAAAACATGAAAACTTGTCTGTTAGATATCATTATTACTGTGTAAACAAGAAAATTGTCTGTTAGATCTCAATAGTACTATTTAAAACGTGAAAAATTGTCTGTTATATCTAATTATTTTAGGTAAGACACAAAAAATTGTCTGTTAAATCTCTTATATTACTGTGTAAAACACGAAAAGTTGTCTGTTAGATCTCATCAATTTTGTGTAAAACACGAAAGATTGTCTCTTAGATCTCATTGATACTGTCCAAAACACGAAAAACTGTCTGTTAGATCAAATTGATACTGTGCAAAACAGAGAAAAATGCTTGTTAGATCTCTTTAATACTGTCTAAAACACAAAAAATTGTCTGTTAGATCTTGGTATTACTGTGAAACGCGAAACATTGTCTGTTAGTACTCAATAGCACTGTGTAAAACACAAAAAATTGTCTGTTAGATCTCAAAACACTGTGTAAAGTACGAAAAGTTCACTGTTATATCTCATTGTTACTGTGTAAAACACAAAAAAATTTCTGTTAGATCTCATTATTACTGTGTAAAACACAAGAACATTTCTGTTAGATGTCGTTACTACTGTATAGACACGAAAAATTGCCTGTTAGATCGCTATTATACTGTTTAAAACATGAAAAATTGTCTGTTAGATCTCATCAATTTTATGTAAAACACGAAAAATTGTCTGTTAGATCTCATTGATACTGTCCAAAACACGAAAAACTGGCTGTCAGATCTAGTTGATACTGTGTATAACAAAACAGCTTTGTTAGATCTCAATATTACTGTGTAAAACACAAAAAAATTGTAAGTTCGATCTCAATAATACTGTGAAACACGAAAAATTGTCTGTTAGATCTCATAATTACTGTGTATAACACGAAAAACTGTCTCTTAGATGTCATTACTACTGGGTAAAAGACGAAATCTTTTTTGTTAGATCTCATTATTACTGTGTAAAACATTAAAAATTGTCTGTTAGATCTCAATAATACTGTGTAAAACAAGAAAAATTGTCTGATAGATCTCAAAATACTGTGTAAAGTACGAAAAGTTGACTGTTATATGTCATTATTACTGTGTAAAACCCAAAACATTTTCTCTAAGATCTCATTATTACTGTGTAAAACACAAAAAAATTTCTGTTAGATGTCGTTACTACTGTGTAAAACACGAAAACTTTTGTGTTAGATCTCAGTATTACTGTGTAAAACACGAAACTTATCTGTTAGATCTCGTTACAACTGTATGGACACGAAACATTGCCTGTTAGACCTCAATAATACTGTTTAAAACATGAAAAATTGTTTGTTAGATCTCATCAATTTTGTGTAAAACACGAAACATTGTCTGTTAGATCTCATTGATACTGTCCAAAACACGAAAAACTGTCTGTTAGATCTAATTGATGTTGTGTATAACAAAAAAAATGTTTGTTAGATCTCAATATTACTGTGTAAAACACAAAAAAATTGTAAGTTAGATCTGAATATTACAGTAAAACACAAACAATTGTCTGTTAAATCTCAATAATACTCTGTAAAACATTAAAAATTGTCTGTTAGTTCTAATTGATACTGTGTATAAGAGAAAAAATTGTTTGTTAGATATCAAATATACTGTGTAAAACACAAAAAAGTGTCTGTTAGATCTAATTATTACTGTGTAAAACACGCAAAACTGTCTGGTACATGTCATTACTACTGCGTAAAAGACGAAATCTTTTTTGTTAGATCTCAATAATACTGTGTAAAACAAGAAAAATTGTCTGATAGATCTCAAGAATATTGTGTAAAACACGAAAAATTGTCGGTTAGATCTGAACAATACTGTGTAAAACATGAAAAGTTGTCTGTTAGATCTCACTATTACAGTGTAAAACACGAGAAATTGTCTGTTAGATCTCCTTATTACTGTGTAAAACACGAAATTTTGTCTGTTCAATGTAATTTCAACTGTGTAAAACATGAAAACTTGTCTGTTAGATATCATTATTACTGTGTAAACAAGAAAACTGTCTGTTAGATCTCAATATGACTATTTAAATGTGAAAAATTGTCTGTTATATCTCATTAATTCTAGGTAAGACACAAAAAATTGTCTGTTAGATCTCATATTACTGTGAAAAACACGAAAAGTCGTCTGTTAGGTCTCATTGATACTGTGCAAAACAGAAAAAAATGCTTGTTAGATCTCTTTAATACTGTTTTAAACACAAAAAGTTGTCTGTTAGATCTTGTTATTACTGTGAAACGCGAAAAATTGTCTGTTAGATCTTGTTATTACTGTGAAACGCAAAAATTGTCTGTTAGATCTCAATAGCACTGTGTAAAACACGAAAAAGTGTCCGTTAGATCTTTATATTACTGTGTAAAACACGAAACATTGTCTGTTAGATCTCAATAGCACTGTTTAAAACATCAAAAATTGTCTGTTAGATCTGAACATTACTGTGTGAAACAAGAAGAGTTGTTTGTTAGATCTCATTAATACTGTGCAAAACATGAGAAATTGTCTGTTAGATCTCAATATTACTGTGTAAAACACAAAATGTTGTTTGTTAAATGTAATTATAACTGTGTAAAACATGAAAAATTTTGTGTTAGATGTCATTACTTCTGTGTAAAACACGAAAACTTTTGTGTTCGATCTCATTATTACTGTGTAAAACACGAAAAGTTGTCTGCTAGATCTCATTGTTACTGTGTAGACACAAAAATGTCTGTTAGATCTAAATATTACTGCTTAAAACATGAAAAATTGTCTGTTAGATCTCATTGTTACTGTGTAGACACGAAAAAGTGTCTGGTAGATCTCAATAATACTGTGTAAAACACAAAAACCTGTCTGTTAGATCGCAATGATACTGTCAAAAACACGAAAAATTGTCTGTTAGATCTAATTGATAGTGTGTATAACAAAAATTGTTTGTCAGATCTCATAATTACTGTGTAAAACACAAAGAATTGTATGTTAGATCACAATATTACTGTGTAAAACACGAAAAATTGTTGGTAGATCTCAATAATAATGTTTAAAACATGAAAAATTGTCTGTTAGATCTGAACAATGCTGTGTAAAACATGAAAAGTTGTTTGTTGGATCTCATTATTACTGTGTAAAACATGAGAAATGGTCTGTTAGATCTGAACAATACTGTGTAAAACATGAAAAGTTGTCTGTTAGATATCATTATTACAGTGTAAAACACGAGAAATTGTCTGTTAGATCTCCCTATTACTGTGTAAAACACAAAATGTTGTCTGTTCAATGTAATTTCAACTGTGTAAAACATGAAAACTTGTCTGTTAGATATCATTATTACTGTGTAAACAAGAAAACTGTCTGTTAGATCTCAATGATACTATTTAAATGTGAAAAATTGTCTGTTATATCTCATTAATTCTAGGTAAGACACAAAAAAGTGTCTGTTAGATCTTATAATAATGTGTAAAACACGAAAAGTTGTCTGTTAGATCTCATTGATACTGTGCAAAACAGAAAAAATGCTTGTTAGATCTCTTTAATACTGTTTTAAACACAAAAAGTTGTCTGTTAGATCTTGTTATTACTGTGAAACGCGAAAAATTGTCTGTAAGATCTTGTTATTACTGTGAAACGCGAAAAATTGTCTGTTAGATCTCAATAGTACTGTTTAAAACATGAAAAATTGTCTGTTAGATCTGAACAATACTGTGTGAAACAAGAAGAGTTGTCTGTTAGATCTCATTATTACTGTGTGAAACATGAGAAATTGTCTGTTAAATGTAATTATAACTGTGTAAAACAAGAAAAAATGTGTGTTAGATTTCATTATTACTGTGCAAAACACGAAAAGTTGTCTGCTTGATCTCATTGTTACTGTGTAGACACGAAAAAGTGTCTGTTAGATCTCAATAATACTGTGTAAAACACCAAAACCTGTCTGTTAGATCGCAATGATACTGCCAAAAACACGAAAAATTGTCTGTTAGATCAAATTGATAGTGTGTATAACAGAAAATTGTTTGTAAGATCTCATATTTACTGCAGAAACACAAAAAATTGTCTGTTAGATCTCATTAATACTGTGAAACACGAAGAATTGTCTGTAGATCTCAATAATCCTTTTTAGAACATGAAAAATTGTCTGTTATATCTGAACAATACTGTGTAAAACATGAAAAGTTGTCTGTTAGACCTCATTAATACTTTGTAGAACACGAGAAATTGTCTGTTAGATCTCATTATTACACAGTATTACAACATAAAAATTTGTCTTGTAAATGTAATTATAACTGTGTAAAACAAGAAAACTTGTCTGTTAGATATCATTATTACTGTGTAAACAAGAAAATTGTCTGTTAGATCTCAATAGTACTATTTAAAACGTGAAAAATTGTCTGTTATATCTCAATATTTCTAGGTAAGACACAAAAAATTGTCTGTTATATCTCCTATATCACTGTAAAACACTCAAAGTTGTCTGTTAGATCTCATTGATACTGTGCAAAACAGAAAAAATGCTTGTTAGATCTCTTTAATACTGTCTAAAACACAAAAAATTGTCTTTTAGATCTTGGTATTACTGTGAAACGCGAAAAATTGTCTGTTAGTACTCAATAGCACTGTGTAAAACACAAAAAAATTGTCTGTTAGATCTCAAAATACTGTGTAAGATACGAATAGTTGACTGTTATATCTCATTATTACTGCGTAAAACACAAAAAATTTTCTGTTAGATGTCATTACTACTGTGTAAAACACGAAAACTTTTCTGTTAGATCTTAGTATTACTGTGTATACACGAAAACTTGTCTGTTAGATCTTGTCATAACTGTATAGACACAAAAATCGCCAGTTTGATCACAAAAATACTGTTTTAAACATGAAAAATTGTCTGTTAGATCTCAATAATTCTGTGTAAAACACGAAAAATTGTCTGTTAGATCTCATCAGTTTTGTGTAAAACACGAAAGATTGTCTGTTAGATCTCAGTAATACTGAGTAAAACACAAAAAAAATGTCTGTTAAATCTATATATTACTGTGTAAAACACAAAAAATTGTCTGTTAGATCTCAATAATACTGTTTAAAACATGAAAAATTGTCTTTTAGATCTGAACAATACTGTGTAAAACATGAAAAGTTGTCTGTTAGATCTCATTATTACTGTGTAAAACACGAAAACTTTTCTGTTAGATCTCAGTATTACTGTGTAAAACACGAAAACTTGTCTGTTAGATCTCGTTACAACTGTATAGACACGAAAAATTGTCTGTCTCGGGCTGCGGCGGCTGCATTTCCGATGGAGGCGGAAATATTGTAGGCCTGTGTGCTCAGATTTGGGTGCACGTTAAAGAACCCCAGGTGGTCGAAATTTCCAGAGCCCTCCACTACGGCGTCTCTCATAATCAAATGGTGGTTTTGGGACGTTAAACCCCACATATAAATCAAGCAATCACATATCAACAAAAAATTGTCTGTTAGATCTCAAAATTACTGCTTAAAACATGAAAAATTGTCTGTTAGATCTCATTGTTACTGTGTAGACACGAAAAAATTGTCTGTTAGATCTCAATAATACTGTGTAAAACACAAAAAATTGTCTGTTAGATCTAATTGATACTGTGTATAACAGAAAAAAATTGTTTGTTAGATCTCATTATTACTGTGTAAAACACAAAAAAATTGTAAGTTAGATCTCAATATTACAATAAAACACAAAAAATTGTCTGTTAGATGTATATAATACTGTGTAAAACATCAAAAATTGTCTGTTCTAATTGATACTGTGTACAAGAGAAAAAATTGCTTGTTATATCTCAATTATACTGTGTAAAACACAAAAAGCTGTCTGTTAGAACTCATTAATACTGTGTAAAACACAAAAAATTGTAAGTTCGATCTCAATAATACTGTGAAACACGAAAAATTGTCTGTTAGATCTCATCATTACTGTGTAAGCACGAATAACTGTGGGTTAGATGTCATTACCACTGCGTAAAACACGAAATCTTTTTGGTTAGATCTCATTATTACTGTGTAAAGCACAAAAAATTGTCTGTTAGATCTCATTATTACTGTGTAGACACAAAAAATTGTCTGTCAGATCTCGATAATAGTGCTTAAAACATTGAAAATTGTCTGTTAGATCTCAATAGTACTGTGTAAAACACGAAAAATTGTCTGTTAGATCTCAATGATACTGTCGAAAACACGAAAAATTGTCTGTTAGATCTATTTATTACTGTGTATAACAGAAAAAATTGTTTGTAAGATCTCAATTTTACTGTGTAAAACACAAAAAATTGTCTGTTCGATCTCATTATTACTGTGTAAAACACAAAAATGTAAGTTAGATCTCAATACTACTGTGAAACACGAAAAATTGTCTGTTAGATCACAATATTACTGTGTAAAACACGAAAAAATTGTCTGTTAAATCTCATTACGCTGTGTAAAACACGAAAATTTGTCTGTTAGATTTCAACAATACTGTGTAAAACACGAAAACTTGTGTGTTAGATCTCATTCTTACTGTGTAAAACACAAAAAATTGTGTGTTAGATCTAAAATACTGTGTAAAATACGAAAAGTTGACTGTAATAGCTCATTATTACTGTGTAAAACACAAACAATTTTCTGTTAGATGTCATTACTTCTGTGTAAAACAAAAACTTTTCTGTTAGATCTTAGTATTACTGTGTATACACGAAAAACTTGTCTGTTAGATCTCGTTATAACTGTATAGACACAAAAATCGCCTGTTTGATCTCAAAAATACTGTTTAAAACATGAAAAATTGTCTGTTAGAACTCAATAATACTGTGTAAAACACGAAAAAATGTCTGTTAGATCTCATCAATTTTGTGTAAAACATGAAAGATTGTCTGTTAGATATAATTGATACTATCCAATACAGGAAAAACTGTCTGTTAGATCAAATTGATACTGTGTATAACAGAAAACTTTTTTTGTTAGATCTGATTATTACTGTGTAAAACACAAAAATGTCTGTTAGATCTCATTATTACTGAGTAAACACAAAAATTGTCTGTTAAATCTATATAATACTGTGTAAAACACAAAAAATTGTCTGTTAGATCTGAACAATACTGTGTAAAACATGAAAAGTTGTCTGTTAGAATTCATTTTACTGTGTAAAACACAAAAACTTTTCTGTTAGATCTCAGTATTACTGTGTAAAACAAAAAAATTGTCTGTTAGCTCTCTTTAATACTGTGTAAAACACAAAAAAATTGTCTGTTAAATCTCATTACACTGTGAAACACGAAAAATTGTCTGTTAGATCTCAACAATACTGTGTAAAACACAAAAAATTGTGTGTTAGATGTCAATACTTCTGTGTAAAACACGAAAACTTTTCTGTTCGATCTCATTATTACTGTGTAAAACACGAAAAGTTGTCTGCTAGATCTTATTGTTACTGTAGAGACACGAAAAATTGTTTGTTAGATCTCAAAATACTGCTTGAAACATGAAAAATTGTCTGTTAGATCTCATTGTTACTGTGTAGACACGAAAAATTATCTGTTAGATCTAATTGATACTGTGTATAACAGAAAAAAATTGTTTGTTAGATCTCATTATTACTGTGTAAAACACAAAAAATTGTAAGTTAGATCTCAATATTACAGTAAAACACGAAAAGTGGTCTGTTAGATGTCAATAATACTGTGTAAAACATCAAAAATTTACTGTTAGTTCTAATTCATACTGTGTACAAGAAAAAAAATTGTTTGTTATATCTCAATTATACTGTGTAAAACACAAAAAATGTTCTGTTACAACTCATTATATTGTGTGAAACACAAAAAAATTGTAAGTTCAATCTCAATAAGTCTGTAAACACGAAAAATTGTCTGTTAGATCTCAATAATACTGTGTAAAACACCAAAAATTGTCTGTTAGTTCACAATATCACTGTGTAAAACACGAAAAAATTGTCTGTTAAATCTCATTACACTGTGAAACACGAAAAATTGTCTGTTAGATCTCAACAATACTGTGTAAAACACAAAAATTTGTGTGTTAGATCTCATTATTACTGTGTACTGTGTAAAACACGAAAAATTGTGTGTTAGATGTCAATATTTCTGTGTAAAACACGAAAACTTTTCTGTTCGATCTCATTATTAATGTGTAAAACACGAAAAGTTGTCTGCTAGATCTTATTGTTACTGTGTAGACACGAAAAATTGTCTGTTAGATCTCAAACTTACTGCTTAAAACATGAAAAATTGTCTGTTAGATCTCATTGTTACTGTGTAGACACGAAAAAATTGTATGTTAGATCTCAATAATACTGTGTAAAACACGAATAATTGTCTGTTAGATCTCAATATACTGTGTAAAACACGAAAAATTGTCTGTTAGATCTCATCAATTTTGTGTAAAACACGAAAAATTGTCTGTTAGATCTCATTGATACTGTCTAAAACACGAAAAATTGTCTGTTAGATCTAATTGATACTGTGTATAACAAAAAATTGTTTGTTATATCTCATATTTACTGTGTAAAACACAAAAATTGTCTGTTAGCTCTCTTAAATACTGTGTAAAACACAAAAAAATTGTCTGTTAGATCTATATATTACTGTGTAAAACACGAAAAATTGTCTGTTAGATCTCAAAATTACTGCTTAAAACATGAAAAATTGTCTGTTAGATCTCAATGATACTGTCGAAAACACGAAAAATTGTCTGTTAGATCTATTTATTACTGTGTATAACAGAAAAAAATTGTTTGTAAGATCTCAATTTTACTGTGTAAAACACAAAAAATTGTCTGTTCGATCTCATTATTACTGTGTAAAACACAAAAATGTAAGTTAGATCTCAATACTACTGTGAAACACGAAAAATTGTCTGTTAGATCGCAATATTACTGTGTAAAACACGAAAAAATTGTCTGTTAAATCTCATTACGCTGTGTAAAACACGAAAATTTGTCTGTTAGATTTCAACAATACTGTGTAAAACACGAAAACTTGTGTGTTAGATCTCATTCTTACTGTGTAAAACACAAAAAATTGTGTGTTAGATCTAAAATACTGTGTAAAATACGAAAAGTTGACTGTAATAGCTCATTATTACTGTGTAAAACACAAAAAATTTTCTGTTAGATGTCATTACTACTGTGTAAAACAAAAACTTTTCTGTTAGATCTTAGTATTACTGTGTATACACGAAAAACTTGTCTGTTAGATCTCGTTATAACTGTATAGACACAAAAATCGCCTGTTTGATCTCAAAAATACTGTTTAAAACATGAAAAATTGTCTGTTAGAACTCAATAATACTGTGTAAAACACGAAAAATTGTCTGTTAGATCTCATCAATTTTGTGTAAAACATGAAAGATTGTCTGTTAGATATAATTGATACTATCCAATACAGGAAAAACTGTCTGTTAGATCAAATTGATACTGTGTATAACAGAAAACTTTTTTTGTTAGATCTGATTATTACTGTGTAAAACACAAAAATGTCTGTTAGATCTCATTATTACTGAGTAAACACAAAAATTGTCTGTTAAATCTATATAATACTGTGTAAAACACAAAAAATTGTCTGTTAGATCTGAACAATACTGTGTAAAACATGAAAAGTTGTCTGTTAGAATTCATTTTACTGTGTAAAACACAAAAACTTTTCTGTTAGATCTCAGTATTACTGTGTAAAACAAAAAAATTGTCTGTTAGCTCTCTTTAATACTGTGTAAAACACAAAAAAATTGTCTGTTAAATCTCATTACACTGTGAAACACGAAAAATTGTCTGTTAGATCTCAACAATACTGTGTAAAACACAAAAAATTGTGTGTTAGATGTCAATACTTCTGTGTAAAACACGAAAACTTTTCTGTTCGATCTCATTATTACTGTGTAAAACACGAAAAGTTGTCTGCTAGATCTTATTGTTACTGTAGAGACACGAAAAATTGTTTGTTAGATCTCAAAATACTGCTTGAAACATGAAAAATTGTCTGTTAGATCTCATTGTTACTGTGTAGACACGAAAAATTATCTGTTAGATCTAATTGATACTGTGTATAACAGAAAAAAATTGTTTGTTAGATCTCATTATTACTGTGTAAAACACAAAAAATTGTAAGTTAGATCTCAATATTACAGTAAAACACGAAAAGTGGTCTGTTAGATGTCACTAATACTGTGTAAAACATCAAAAATTGTCTGTTAGTTCTAATTCATACTGTGTACAAGAAAAAAAATTGTTTGTTATATCTCAATTATACTGTGTAAAACACAAAAAATGTTCTGTTACAACTCATTATATTGTGTAAAACACAAAAAAATTGTAAGTTCAATCTTAATAATTCTGTAAACACGAAAAATTGTCTGTTAGATCTCAATAATACTGTGTAAAACACCAAAAATTGTCTGTTAGTTCACAATATCACTGTGTAAAACACGAAAAAATTGTCTGTTAAATCTCATTACACTGTGAAACACGAAAAATTGTCTGTTAGATCTCAACAATACTGTGTAAAACACAAAAATTTGTGTGTTAGATCTCATTATTACTGTGTACTGTGTAAAACACGAAAAATTGTGTGTTAGATGTCAATATTTCTGTGTAAAACACGAAAACTTTTCTGTTCGATCTCAATATTAATGTGTAAAACACGAAAAGTTGTCTGCTAGATCTTATTGTTACTGTGTAGACACGAAAAATTGTCTGTTAGATCTCAAACTTACTGCTTAAAACATGAAAAATTGTCTGTTAGATCTCATTGTTACTGTGTAGACACGAAAAAATTGTATGTTAGATCTCAATAATACTGTGTAAAACACGAATAATTGTCTGTTAGATCTCAATATACTGTGTAAAACACGAAAAATTGTCTGTTAGATCTCATCAATTTTGTGTAAAACACGAAAAATTGTCTGTTAGATCTCATTGATACTGTCTAAAACACGAAAAATTGTCTGTTAGATCTAATTGATACTGTGTATAACAAAAAATTGTTTGTTATATCTCATATTTACTGTGTAAAACACAAAAATTGTCTGTTAGCTCTCTTAAATACTGTGTAAAACACAAAAAAATTGTCTGTTAGATCTATATATTACTGTGTAAAACACGAAAAATTGTCTGTTAGATCTCAAAATTACTGCTTAAAACATGAAAAATTGTCTGTTAGATCTCATTGTTACTGTGTAGACACGAAAAAATTGTCTGTTAGATCTCAATAATACTGTGCAAAAAAAGAAAAAAATGTCTGTTAGATCTCAATATTACTGTGTAAAACACGAAATGATGTCTGTTAAATGTAATTATAACTGTGTAAAACATGAAAAAATGTGTGTTAGATCTCAATATTACTGTGTAAAACACGAAAAATTGTCTGTTAGATGTCATTACTTCTGTGTAAAACACGAAACCTTTTCTGTTCAATCTCATTATTACTGTGTAAAACACGAAAAGTTGTCTGCTAGATCTCATGGTTACTGTGTACACAAAAATGTCTGTTAGATTTAAATAATACTGCTTAAAACATAAAAAATTGTCTGCTAGATCTCATTGTTACTGTGTAGACACGAAAAAGTGTCTGTTAGATCTCAATAATACTGTGTAAAACACCAAAACATGTCTGTTAGATCGCAATGATACTGTCAAAAACACGAAAAATTGTCTGTTAGATCTAATTGATAGTGTGTATACCAAAAATTGTTTGTCAGATCTCAAAATTACTGTGTAAAACACAAAAAATTGTCTGTTAGATCTCAATAATACTGTGTAAAACACGAAAAATTGTCTGTAGATCTCAATAATACTGTGTAAAACACGAGAATTTGTCTGTTAGATCTCATTATTACACAGTAATACAACACAAAATGTTGTCTGGTAAATGTAAATATAACTGTGCAAAACATGAAAACTTGTCTGTTAGATATCATTATTACTGTGTAAACAAGAAAATTGTCTGTTAGATCTCAATAGTACTATTTAAAACGTGAAAAATTGTCTGTTATATCTCATTAATTTTAGGTAAGACACAAAAAATTGTCTGTTATATCTCTTATATTACTGTGTAAAACACGAAAAGTTGTCTGTTAGATCTCATTGATACTGTGCAAAACAGAAAAAAATGCTTGTTAGATCTGTTTAATACTGTCTAAAACACAAAAAATTGTCTGTTAGATCTTGGTATTACTGTGAAACGTGAAAAATTGTCTGTTAGTACTCAATAGCAATGTGAAAAACACGAATAATTGTCTGTTAGATTTTAAAAAACTGTGTAAAATTAGAAACGTTGACTGTTATATCTCATTATTACTGTGTAAACCACAAAACATTTTTTGTTAGATGTCATTACTACTGTGTAAAACACGAAAACTTTTCTGTTAGATCTTAGTATTACTGTGTATACACGAAAACTTGTCTGTTAGATGTCGTTATAACTGTATAGACACAAAAATCGCCTGTTTGATCTCAAAAATACTGTTTAAAACATGAAAAATTGTCTGTTAGATCTCAATAATACTGTGTAAAACACGAAAAATTGTCTGTTTGATCTCATCAATTTTGTGTACAACACGAAAGATTGTCTGTTAGATCTCATTGATACTGTCCAAAACACGAAAAACTGTCTGTTAGATCAAATTGATACTGTGTATAACAGAAAATTTTTTTTGTTAAATCTCATTTTTACTGTGTAAAACACAAAAAATGTCTGTTAGATCTCATTAATACTGAGTAAAACACAAAAAAATGGTCTGTTAAATTTATATATTACTGTGTAAAACACAAAAAAGTGTCTGTTAGATCTCAATAATACTGTTTACAACATGAAAAATTGTCTGTTAGATCTCAACAATACTGTGTAAAACATGAAATGTTGTCTGTTAGATCTCATTATTACTGTGTAAAACACGAAAACTTTTCTGTTAGATCTCAGTATTACTGTGTAAAACACGAAAACTTGTCTGTTAGATCTCGTTACAACTGTATAGACACGAAAAATTGTCTGTTAGATCTCAAAATTACTGCTTAAAACATGAAAAATTGTCTGTTATATCTCATTGTTACTGTGTAGACACGAAAAAACTGTCTGTTAGATCTCAATAACACTGTGTAAAACACAAAAAATTGTAAGTTAGATTTCAATATACAGGAAAACACGAAAAATTGTCTGTTAGATGTCAATATTACTGTGTAAAACATTAAAAATTGTCTGTTAGTTCTAATTGATACTGTGTAAAAGAGAAGAAATTGTTTTTTGTATCTCAATTATACTGTGTAAAACACAAAAAGTTGTCTGTTAGAACTCATTAATACTGTGTAAAACACAAAAAATTGTAAGTTCGATCTCATTAATACTGTGAAACACGAAAAATTGTCTGTGAGATCTCATCATTACTGTGTAAGCACGAAAAACTAAGTGTTAGATGTCATTACTACTGCGTAAAACACGAAATCTTTTTTGTTAGATCTCATTTTTGCTGTGTAAAACACAAAAAATTGTCTGTTAGATCTCATTATTATTGTGTAGACACAAAAAATTGTCTGTTAGATCTTAATAATACTGCTTAAAACATTAAAAATGGTTTGTAAGATCTCAATTATACTGTGTAAAACACAAAAAATTGTCTGTTCGATCTCATTAATACTGTGTAAAACACAAAAATGTAAGTTAGATCTCAATACTACTGTGAAACACGAAAAATTGTCTGTTAGATCTCAATAATACTGTGTAAAACACCAAAAATTGTCTGTTAGATCACAATATTACTGTGTAAAACACAAAAAAATTGTCTGATAAATCTCATTACACTGTGTAAAACACGAAAAATTGTCTGTTAGATCTCATTATTACAGTGTAAAACACGAGAAATCGTCTGTTAGATCTCCTTATTACTGTGTAAAACACGAACTGTTGTCTGTTCAATGTAATTTCAACTGTGTAAAACATGAAAACTTGTCTGTTAGATATCATTATTACTGTGTACACAAGAAAACTGTCTGTTAGATCTCAATAATACTATTTAAATGTGAAAAATTGTCTGTTATATCTGAATAATTCTAGGTAAGACACAAAAAATTGTCTGTTTGATCTCATATTACTGTGTAAAACACGAAAAGTTGTCTGTTAGATCTCATTGATGCTGTGCAAAACAGAAAAAAATGCTTGTTAGATCTCTTTAGTACTGTTTTAAACACAAAAAGTTGTCTGTTAGATCTTGTTATTACTGTGAAAGTCGAAAAATTGTCTGTTAGATCTCAATAGCACTGTGTAAAACACGAAAAATTGTCTGTTAAATCTCTTTATTATTGTGTAAACACAAAAAATTGTCTGTTAGATCTTTATATTACTGTGTAAAACACGAAACATTGTCTGTTGGATCTCAATAGTACTGTTTAAAACACGAAAAATTGTGTGTTAGATCTCTTTATTACTGTGTAAAACACGAAAAATTGTGTGTTAGATGTCAATACTTCTGTGTGAAACACGAAAACTTTTCTGTTTGATCTCATTGTTACTGTGTAAAACACGAAAAGTTGCCTGCTAGATCTCATTGTTACTGTGTACACAAAAATGTCTGTTAGATCTAAATAATACTGCTTGAAACATAAAAAAATTGTCTGTTAGATCTCATTGTTACTGTGTAGACACGAACAAGTGTCTGTTAGATCTCAATAATACTGTATAAAACACCAAAACATGTCTGTTAGATCGCAATGATACTGTCAAAAACACGAAAAATTGTCTGTTAGATCTAATTGATAGTGTGTATAACAAAAAATTGTTTGTCAGATCTCAAAATTACTGTGTAAACACAAAAAATTGTCTGTTAGATCTCATTATACTGTGCAAAACATGAAAACTTGTCTGTTAGATATCATTATTACTGTGTAAACAAGAAAATTGTCTGTTAGATCTCAATAGTACTATTTAAAACGTGAAAAATTGTCTGTTATATCTAATTATTTTAGGTAAGACACAAAAAATTGTCTGGTAAATCTCTTATATTACTGTGTAAAACACGAAAAGTTGTCTGTTAGATCTCATCAATTTTGTGTAAAACACGAAAGATTGTCTCTTAGATCTCATTGATACTGTCCAAAACACGAAAAACTGTCTGTTAGATCAAATTGATACTGTGCAAAACAGAGAAAAATGCTTGTTAGATCTCTTTAATACTGTCTAAAACACAAAAAATTGTCTGTTAGATCTTGGTATTACTGTGAAACGCGAAACATTGTCTGTTAGTACTCAATAGCACTGTGTAAAACACAAAAAATTGTCTGTTAGATCTCAAAACACTGTGTAAAGTACGAAAAGTTCACTGTTATATCTCATTGTTACTGTGTAAAACACAAAAAAATTTCTGTTAGATCTCATTATTACTGTGTAAAACACAAGAACATTTCTGTTAGATGTCGTTACTACTGTATAGACACGAAAAATTGCCTGTTAGATCGCAATTATACTGTTTAAAACATGAAAAATTGTCTGTTAGATCTCATCAATTTTATGTAAAACACGAAAAATTGTCTGTTAGATCTCATTGATACTGTCCAAAACACGAAAAACTGGCTGTTAGATCTAGTTGATACTGTGTATAACAAAACAGCTTTGTTAGATCTCAATATTACTGTGTAAAACACAAAAAAATTGTAAGTTCGATCTCAATAATACTGTGAAACACGAAAAATTGTCTGTTAGATCTCATAATTACTGTGTATAACACGAAAAACTGTCTCTTAGATGTCATTACTACTGGGTAAAAGACGAAATCTTTTTTGTTAGATCTCATTATTACTGTGTAAAACATTAAAAATTGTCTGTTAGATCTCAATAATACTGTGTAAAACAAGAAAAATTGTCTGATAGATCTCAAAATACTGTGTAAAGTACGAAAAGTTGACTGTTATATGTCATTATTACTGTGTAAAACCCAAAACATTTTCTCTAAGATCTCATTATTACTTTGTAAAACACAAAAAAATTTCTGTTAGATGTCGTTACTACTGTGTAAAACACGAAAACTTTTGTGTTAGATCTCAGTATTACTGTGTAAAACACGAAACTTATCTGTTAGATCTCGTTACAACTGTATGGACACGAAACATTGCCTGTTAGACCTCAATAATACTGTTTAAAACATGAAAAATTGTGTGTTAGATCTCATCAATTTTGTGTAAAACACGAAACATTGTCTGTTAGATCTCATTGATACTGTCCAAAACACGAAAAACTGTCTGTTAGATCTAATTGATGTTGTGTATAACAAAAAAATGTTTGTTAGATCTCAATATTACTGTGTAAAACACAAAAAAATTGTAAGTTAGATCTGAATATTACAGTAAAACACAAACAATTGTCTGTTAAATCTCAATAATACTCTGTAAAACATTAAAAATTGTCTGTTAGTTCTAATTGATACTGTGTATAAGAGAAAAAATTGTTTGTTAGATATCAAATATACTGTGTAAAACACAAAAAAGTGTCTGTTAGATCTAATTATTACTGTGTAAAACACGCAAAACTGTCTGGTACATGTCATTACTACTGCGTAAAAGACGAAATCTTTTTTGTTAGATCTCAATATTACTGTGTAAAACATTAAAAATTGTCTGTTAGATCTCAATAATACTGTGTAAAACAAGAAAAATTGTCTGATAGATCTCAAGAATATTGTGTAAAACACGAAAAATTGTCGGTTAGATCTGAACAATACTGTGTAAAACATGAAAAGTTGTCTGTTAGATCTCACTATTACAGTGTAAAACACGAGAAATTGTCTGTTAGATCTCCTTATTACTGTGTAAAACACGAAATTTTGTCTGTTCAATGTAATTTCAACTGTGTAAAACATGAAAACTTGTCTGTTAGATATCATTATTACTGTGTAAACAAGAAAACTGTCTGTTAGATCTCAATATGACTATTTAAATGTGAAAAATTGTCTGTTATATCTCATTAATTCTAGGTAAGACACAAAAAATTGTCTGTTAGATCTCATATTACTGTGAAAAACACGAAAAGTTGTCTGTTAGGTCTCATTGATACTGTGCAAAACAGAAAAAAATGCTTGTTAGATCTCTTTAATACTGTTTTAAACACAAAAAGTTGTCTGTTAGATCTTGTTATTACTGTGAAACGCGAAAAATTGTCTGTTAGATCTTGTTATTACTGTGAAACGCAAAAATTGTCTGTTAGATCTCAATAGCACTGTGTAAAACACGAAAAAGTGTCCGTTAGATCTTTATATTACTGTGTAAAACACGAAACATTGTCTGTTAGATCTCAATAGCACTGTTTAAAACATCAAAAATTGTCTGTTAGATCTGAACATTACTGTGTGAAACAAGAAGAGTTGTTTGTTAGATCTCATTAATACTGTGCAAAACATGAGAAATTGTCTGTTAGATCTCAATATTACTGTGTAAAACACAAAATGTTGTTTGTTAAATGTAATTATAACTGTGTAAAACATGAAAAATTTTGTGTTAGATGTCATTACTTCTGTGTAAAACACGAAAACTTTTGTGTTCGATCTCATTATTACTGTGTAAAACACGAAAAGTTGTCTGCTAGATCTCATTGTTACTGTGTAGACACAAAAATGTCTGTTAGATCTAAATATTACTGCTTAAAACATAAAAAATTGTCTGTTAGATCTCATTGTTACTGTGTAGACACGAAAAAGTGTCTGGTAGATCTCAATAATACTGTGTAAAACACAAAAACCTGTCTGTTAGATCGCAATGATACTGTCAAAAACACGAAAAATTGTCTGTTAGATCTAATTGATAGTGTGTATAACAAAAATTGTTTGTCAGATCTCATAATTACTGTGTAAAACACAAAGAATTGTATGTTAGATCTCAATATTACTGTGTAAAACACGAAACATTGTTGGTAGATCTCAATAATAATGTTTAAAACATGAAAAACTGTCTGTTAGATCTGAACAATGCTGTGTAAAACATGAAAAGTTGTTTGTTGGATCTCATTATTACTGTGTAAAACACGAGAAATGGTCTGTTAGATCTGAACAATACTGTGTAAAACATGAAAAGTTGTCTGTTAGATATCATTATTACAGTGTAAAACACGAGAAATTGTCTGTTAGATCTCCCTATTACTGTGTAAAACACAAAATGTTGTGTGTTCAATGTAATTTCAACTGTGTAAAACATGAAAACTTGTCTGTTAGATATCATTATTACTGTGTAAACAAGAAAACTGTCTGTTAGATCTCAATGATACTATTTAAATGTGAAAAATTGTCTGTTATATCTCATTAATTCTAGGTAAGACACAAAAAAGTGTCTGTTAGATCTTATATTAATGTGTAAAACACGAAAAGTTGTCTGTTAGATCTCATTGATACTGTGCAAAACAGAAAAAATGCTTGTTAGATCTCTTTAATACTGTTTTAAACACAAAAAGTTGTCTGTTAGATCTTGTTATTACTGTGAAACGCGAAAAATTGTCTGTAAGATCTTGTTATTACTGTGAAACGCGAAAAATTGTCTGTTAGATCTCAATAGTACTGTTTAAAACATGAAAAATTGTCTGTTAGATCTGAACAATACTGTGTGAAACAAGAAGAGTTGTCTGTTAGATCTCATTATTACTGTGTAAAACATGAGAAATTGTCTGTTAAATGTAATTATAACTGTGTAAAACAAGAAAAAATGTGTGTTAGATTTCATTATTACTGTGCAAAACACGAAAAGTTGTCTGCTTGATCTCATTGTTACTGTGTAGACACGAAAAAGTGTCTGTTAGATCTCAATAATACTGTGTAAAACACCAAAACCTGTCTGTTAGATCGCAATGATACTGCCAAAAACACGAAAAATTGTCTGTTAGATCAAATTGATAGTGTGTATAACAGAAAATTGTTTGTAAGATCTCATATTTACTGTAGAAACACAAAAAATTGTCTGTTAGATCTCATTAATACTGTGAAACACGAAGAATTGTCTGTAGATCTCAATAATCCTTTTTAGAACATGAAAAATTGTCTGTTATATCTGAACAATACTGTGTAAAACATGAAAAGTTGTCTGTTAGACCTCATTAATACTTTGTAGAACACGAGAAATTGTCTGTTAGATCTCATTATTACACAGTATTACAACATAAAAATTTGTCTGGTAAATGTAATTATAACTGTGTAAAACCAGAAAACTTGTCTGTTAGATATCATTATTACTGTGTAAACAAGAAAATTGTCTGTTAGATCTCAATAGTACTATTTAAAACGTGAAAAATTGTCTGTTATATCTCAATATTTCTAGGTAAGACACAAAAAATTGTCTGTTATATCTCCTATATCACTGTAAAACACTCAAAGTTGTCTGTTAGATCTCATTGATACTGTGCAAAACAGAAAAAATGCTTGTTAGATCTCTTTAATACTGTCTAAAACACAAAAAATTGTCTTTTAGATCTTGGTATTACTGTGAAACGCGAAAAATTGTCTGTTAGTACTCAATAGCACTGTGTAAAACACAAAAAAATTGTCTGTTAGATCTCAAAATACTGTGTAAGATACGAATAGTTGACTGTTATATCTCATTATTACTGCGTAAAACACAAAAAATTTTCTGTTAGATGTCATTACTACTGTGTAAAACACGAAAACTTTTCTGTTAGATCTTAGTATTACTGTGTATACACGAAAACTTGTCTGTTAGATCTCGTCATAACTGTATAGACACAAAAATCGCCAGTTTGATCACAAAAATACTGTTTTAAACATGAAAAATTGTCTGTTAGATCTCAATAATTCTGTGTAAAACACGAAAAATTGTCTGTTAGATCTCATCAGTTTTGTGTAAAACACGAAAGATTGTCTGTTAGATCTCAGTAATACTGAGTAAAACACAAAAAAATTGTCTGTTAAATCTATATATTACTGTGTAAAACACAAAAAATTGTCTGTTAGATCTCAATAATACTGTTTAAAACATGAACAATTGTCTTTTAGATCTGAACAATACTGTGTAAAACATGAAAAGTTGTCTGTTAGATCTCATTATTACTGTGTAAAACACGAAAACTTTTCTGTTAGATCTCAGTATTACTGTGTAAAACACGAAAACTTGTCTGTTAGATCTCGTTACAACTGTATAGACACGAAAAATTGTCTGTCTCGGGCTGCGGCGGCTGCATTTCCGACGGAGGCGGAAATATTGTAGGCCTGTGTGCTCAGATTTGGGTGCACGTTAAAGAACCCCAGGTGGTCGAAATTTCCAGAGCCCTCCACTACGGCGTCTCTCATAGTCAAATGGTGGTTTTGGGACGTTAAACCCCACATATAAATCAAGCAATCACATATCAACAAAAAATTGTCTGTTAGATCTCAAAATTACTGCTTAAAACATGAAAAATTGTCTGTTAGATCTCATTGTTACTGTGTAGACACGAAAAAATTGTCTGTTAGATCTCAATAATACTGTGTAAAACACAAAAAATTGTCTGTTAGATCTAATTGATACTGTGTATAACAGAAAAAAATTGTTTGTTAGATCTCATTATTACTGTGTAAAACACAAAAAAAATTGTAAGTTAGATCTCAATATTACAGTAAAACACGAAAAATTGTCTGTTAGATGTATATAATACTGTGTAAAACATCAAAAATTGTCTGTTCTAATTGATACTGTGTACAAGAGAAAAAATTGCTTGTTATATCTCAATTATACTGTGTAAAACACAAAAAGCTGTCTGTTAGAACTCATTAATACTGTGTAAAACACAAAAAATTGTAAGTTCGATCTCAATAATACTGTGAAACACGAAAAATTGTCTGTTAGATCTCATCATTACTGTGTAAGCACGAATAACTGTGGGTTAGATGTCATTACCACTGCGTAAAACACGAAATCTTTTTGGTTAGATCTCATTATTACTGTGTAAAGCACAAAAAATTGTCTGTTAGATCTCATTATTACTGTGTAGACACAAAAAATTGTCTGTCAGATCTCGATAATAGTGCTTAAAACATTAAAAATTGTCTGTTAGATCTCAATAGTACTGTGTAAAACACGAAAAATTGTCTGTTAGATCTCAATGATACTGTCGAAAACACGAAAAATTGTCTGTTAGATCTATTTATTACTGTGTATAACAGAAAAAATTGTTTGTAAGATCTCAATTTTACTGTGTAAAACACAAAAAATTGTCTGTTCGATCTCATTATTACTGTGTAAAACACAAAAATGTAAGTTAGATCTCAATACTACTGTGAAACATGAAAAATTGTCTGTTAGATCACAATATTACTGTGTAAAACACGAAAAAATTGTCTGTTAAATCTCATTACGCTGTGTAAAACACGAAAATTTGTCTGTTAGATTTCAACAATACTGTGTAAAACACGAAAACTTGTGTGTTAGATCTCATTCTTACTGTGTAAAACACAAAAAATTGTGTGTTAGATGTCAATACTTCTGTGTAAAACACGAAAACTTTTCTGTTCCATCTCATTATTACTCTGTAAAACACGAAAAGTTGTCTGCTAGATCTGAACGTTACTGTGTAGACACGAAAAATTGTGTGTTAGGTCTCAAAATTACTGCTTAAAACATGAAAAATTGTCTGTTAGATCTCATTGTTACTGTGTAGACACGAAAAAATTGTCTGTAAGATCTCAATAATACTGTGTAAAACACGAAATATTGTCTGTTAGATCTCAATATACTGTGTAAAACAGGAAAAATTGTCTGTTAGATCTCATCAATTTTGTGTAAACACGAAAAATTGTCTGTTAGATGTCATTGATACTGTCCAAAACACGAAAAATTGTCTGTTAGATCTAATTGGTACTGTGTATAACAAAAAATTGTCTGTTAGATCTATATATTGCTGTGTAAAACACGAAAAATTATCTGTTAGATCTCAATAATACTGTTTAAAACATGAAAAATTGTCTGTAAGATCTGAACAATACTGTGTAAAACATGAAAAATTGTGTGTTAGATCTCATTATTACTGTGTATAACACGAAAAATTGTCTGTTAAATGTCAATACTTCTGTGTAAAACACAAAAACTTTTCTGTTCGATCTCATTATTACTGTGTAAAACACAAAAAAAATGTCTGCTAGATCTCATTGTTACTGTGTAGACACAAAAAAATGTCTGTTAGATGTCAATAATACTGCTTAAAACATGAAAAATTGACTGTTAGATCTCATTTTTACTGTGTAGACACGAAAAAGTGTCTGTTAGATCTCAATAATACTGTGTAAAACACCAAAACATGTCTGTTAGATCTCAATGATACTGTCCAAAACACGAAAAATTGTCTGTTAGATCTGATTGATACTGTGTATAACAAAAAATTGTTTGTCAGATCTCATATTTACTGTATAAAACACAAAAAAAGTGTCTGTTAGATCTCATTATTACTGTGAAACACGAAAAATTGTCTGTAGATCTCAATAATACTTTTTAGAACATGAAAAATTGTCTGGTATATCTGAACAATACTGTGTAAAACATGAAAAGTTGTCTGTTAGACCTCATTATACTGTGTAAAACACGAGAAATTGTCTGTTAGATCTCATTATTACACAGTATTACAACATAAAATGTTGTCTGTTAAATGTAATTATAACTGTGTAAAACAAGAAAACTTGTCTGTTAGATATCATTATTACTGTGTAAACAAGAAAATTGTCTGTTAGATCCCAATATTACTATTTAAAACGTGAAAAATTGTCTGTTATATCTCATTATTTCTAGGTAAGACACAAAAAATTGTCTGTTAGATCTCTTATATTACTGTGTCAAACACGAAAAGTTGTCTGTTAGATCTCATTGATACTGTGCAAAACAGAAAAAAATGCTTGTTAGATCTCTTTAATACTGTCTAAAACACAAAAAATTGTCTGTTAGATCTTGTTATTACTGTGAAACGCGAAAAATTGTCTGTTAGATCTCAATAGCACTGTGTAAAACACGAACAATTGTCTGTTAGATCTCTTTATTATTGTGTAAAACACAAAAAATTGTCTGTTAGATCTTTATACTACTGTGTAAAACACGAAACATTGTCTGTTTGATCTCAATGGTACTGTTTAAAACATGAAAAATTGTCTGTTAGATCTGAACAATACTGTGTGAAACAAGAAGAGTTGTCTGTTAGATCTCATTATTACTGTGTAAAACATGAGAAATTGTCTGTTAGATCTCCTTATTACTGTGTAAAACACAAAATGTTGTCTGTTAAATGTAATTATAACTGTGTATAACATGAAAACTTGTCTGTTAGATATCATTATTACTGTAAACAAGAAAATTGTCTGTTAGATCTCAATAATACTATTTAAAACGTGAAAAATTGTCTGTTATATCTCAAAATTCTTGGTAAGACACAAAACATTGTCTGTTAGATTTCTTATATTACTGTGTAAAACACGAAAAGTTGTCTGTTAGATCTCAATGATACTGTGCAAAACAGAAAAAAATGCTTGTTAGATCTCTTTAATACTGTCTAAAACACAAAAACATTGTCTGTTAGATCTTGGTATTACTGTGAAACGCAAAAAATTGTCTGTTAGTACTCAATAGCACTGTGTAAAACACGAAAAAATGTCTGTTAGATCTCAATATACTGTGTAAAGTACGAAAAGTTGACTGTTATGTCTCATTATTACTGTGTAAAACACGAAAAGTTGTCTGCTAGATCTCATTGTTACTGTGTAGACACAAAAATGTCTGTTAGATCTCAATAATACTGCTTAAAACACGAAAAATTGTCTGTTAGATCTCTTTGTTACTGTGTAGACACAAAAAAGTGTCTGTTAAATCTCAATAATACTGTGTAAAACACCAAAACATGTCTGTTAGATCTCAATGATACTGTTCAAAACACGAAAAATTGTGTGTTAGTTCTAATTGATACTGTGTATAACAAAAATTGTTTGTCAGATCGCATAAATACTGTGTAAAACACAGAAAAATGTCTGTTAGATCTCATTATTACTGTGAAACACGAAAAAGTGTCTGTAGATCTCAATAATTCTGTTTAAAACATGAAAAATTTTCTGTTAGATCTGAACAATACTGTGTAAAACATGAAAAGTTGTCTGTTAGGCCTCATTATTACTGCGTAAAACACGAGAAATTGTCTGTTAGATCTCATTATTACACAGTATTACAACATAAAATGTCTGTTAAATGTAATTATAACTGTGTAAAACATGAAAACTTGTCTGTTAGATATCATTATTACTGTGTAAACAAGAAAATTGTCTGTTAGATCTCAATATTACTATTTAAAACGTGAAAAATTGTCTGTTATATCTCATTTATTCTAGGTAAGACACAAAAAATTGTCTGTTAGATCTCTTATATTACAGTCTAAAACACGAAAAGTTGTCTGTTAGATCTCATTGATACTGTGCAAAACAAAAAAAATGCTTGTTAGATCTCTTTAATACTGTCTAAAACACAAAAAATTGTCTGTTAGATCTTGGCATTACTGTGAAACGCGAAAAATTGTCTGTTAGTACTCAATAGCACTGTGTAAAACACGAAAAATTGTCTGTTAGATCTCAAAATACTGTGTAAAGTACGAAAAGTTGACTGTTATATGTCATTATTACTGTGTAAAACCCAAAACATTTTCTCTAAGATCTCATTATTACTGTGTAAAACACAAAAAAATTTCTGTTAGATGTCGTTACTACTGTGTAAAACACGAAAACTTTTGTGTTAGATCTCAGTATTACTGTGTAAAACACGAAACTTATCTGTTAGATCTCGTTACAACTGTATGGACACGAAACATTGCCTGTTAGACCTCAATAATACTGTTTAAAACATGAAAAATTGTGTGTTAGATCTCATCAATTTTGTGTAAAACACGAAACATTGTCTGTTAGATCTCATTGATACTGTCCAAAACACGAAAAACTGTCTGTTAGATCTAACTGATATTGTGTATAACAAAAAAAAATGTTTGTTAGATCTCAATATTACTGTGTAAAACACAAAAAAATTGTAAGTTAGATCTGAATATTACAGTAAAACAAAAACAATTGTCTGTTAAATCTCAATAATACTCTGTAAAACATTAAAAATTGTCTGTTAGTTCTAATTGATACTGTGTATAAGAGAAAAAATTGTTTGTTAGATATCAAATATACTGTGTAAAACACAAAAAAGTGTCTGTTAGATTTGATTATTACTGCGTAAAACACGCAAAACTGTCTGGTACATGTCATTACTACTGCGTAAAAGACGAAATCTTTTTTGTTAGATCTCAATATTACTGTGTAAAACATTAAAAATTGTCTGCTAGATCTCAATAATACTGTGTAAAACAAGAAAAATTGTCTGATAGATCTCAAGAATACTGTGCAAAACACGAAAAATTGTCGGTTAGATCTGAACAATACTGTGTAAAACATGAAAAGTTGTCTGTTAGATCTCACTATTACAGTGTAAAACACGAGAAATTGTCTGTTAGATCTCCTTATACTGTGTAAAACACGAAATTTTGTCTGTTCAATGTAATTTCAACTGTGTAAAACATGAAAACTTGTCTGTTAGATATCATTATTACTGTGTAAACAAGAAAACTGTCTGTTAGATCTCAATATGACTATTTAAATGTGAAAAATTGTCTGTTATATCTCATTAATTCTAGGTAAGACACAAAAAATTGTCTGTTAGATATCATATTACTGTGTAAAACACGAAAAGTTGTCTGTTAGATCTCATTGATACTGTGCAAAACAGAAAAAAATGCTTGTTAAGTCTCTTTAATACTGTTTTAAACACAAAAAGTTGTCTGTTAGATCTTGTTATTACTGTGAAACGCGAAAAATTGTCTGTTAGATCTTGTTATTACTGTGAAACGCGAAAAATTGTCTGTTAGATCTCAATAGCACTGTGTAAAACACGAAAAAGTGTCTGTTAGATCTTTATATTACTGTGTAAAACACGAAACATTGTCTGTTAGATCTCAATAGTACTGTTTAAAACATCAAAAATTGTCTGTTAGATCTGAACATTACTGTGTGAAACAAGAAGAGTTGTTTGTTAGATCTCATTAATACTGTGTAAAACATGAGAAATTGTCTGTTAGATCTCAATATTACTGTGTAAAACACAAAATGTTGTTTGTTAAATGTAATTAGAACTGTGTAAAACATGAAAAAATGTGTGTTAGATTTCATTATGTCTGTGTTAAACACGAAAAATTTTGTGTTAGATGTCATTACTTCTGTGTAAAACACGAAAACTTTTGTGTTCGATCTCATTATTACTGTGTAAAACACGAAAAGTTGTCTGCTAGATCTCATTGTTACTGTGTAGACACAAAAATGTCTGTTAGATCTAAATATTACTGCTTAAAACATGAAAAATTGTCTGTTAGATCTCATTGTTACTGTGTAGACACGAAAAAGTGTCTGTTAGATCTCAATAATACTGTGTAAAACACAAAAACCTGTCTGTTAGATCGCAATGATACTGTCAAAAACACGAAAAATTGTCTGTTAGATCTAATTGATAGTGTGTATAACAAAAAATTGTTTGTCAGATCTCATAATTACTGTGTATAACACAAAAAATTGTATGTTAGATCTCAATATTACTGTGTAAAACACGAAAAATTGTCGGTAGATCTCAATAATAATGTTTAAAACATAAAAAATTGTCTGTTAGATCTGAACAATACTGTGTAAAACATGAAAAGTTGTCTGTTGGATCTCATTATTACTGTGTAAAACACGAGAAATGGTCTGTTAGATCTGAACAATACTGTGTAAAACATGAAAAGTTGTCTGTTAGATATCATTATTACAGTGTAAAACACGAGAAATTGTCTGTTAGATCTCCCTATTACTGTGTAAAACACAAAATGTTGTCTGTTCAATGTAATTTCAACTGTGTAAAACATGAAAACTTGTCTGTTAGATATCATTATTACTGTGTAAACAAGAAAACTGTCTGTTAGATCTCAATGATACTATTTAAATGTGAAAAAT
Source organism: Rhipicephalus microplus (assembly GCF_043290135.1). Taxonomy (NCBI): domain Eukaryota; kingdom Metazoa; phylum Arthropoda; class Arachnida; order Ixodida; family Ixodidae; genus Rhipicephalus; species Rhipicephalus microplus. Next base: position 327,072,858 of record NC_134710.1, on the reverse strand, counting down.
TGTCTGTTATATCTCATTAATTCTAGGTAAGACACAAAAAAGTGTCTGTTAGATCTCATATTAATGTGTAAAACACGAAAAGTTGTCTGTTAGATCTCATTGATACTGTGCAAAACAGAAAAAATGCTTGTTAGATCTCTTTAATACTGTTGTAAACACAAAAAGTTGTCTGTTAGATCTTGTTATTACTGTGAAACGCGAAAAATTGTCTGTAAGATCTTGTTATTACTGTGAAACGCGAAAAATTGTCTGTTAGATCTCAATAGCACTGTGTAAAACACAAAAAATTGTTTGTTAGATCTTTATATTACTCTGTAAAACACGAAACATTGTCTGTTAGATCTCAATAGTACTGTTTAAAACATGAAAAATTGTCTGTTAGATCTGAACAATACTGTGTGAAACAAGAAGAGTTGTCTGTTAGATCTCATTATTACTGTGTAAAACATGAGAAATTGTCTGTTAAATGTAATTATAACTGTGTAAAACATGAAAACATGTGTGTTAGATTTCATCATTACTGTGCAAAACACAAAAAATTGTGTGTTAGATGTCAATACTTTTGTGTAAAACACGAAAACTTTTCTGTTCGATCTCATTATTACTGTGTAAAACACGAAAAGTTGTCTGCTAGATGTCATTGTTACTGTGTAGACACGAAAAAGTGTCTGTTAGATCTCAATAATACTGTGTAAAACACCAAAACCTGTCTGTTAGATCGCAATGATACTGCAAAAAAACACGAAAAATTGTCTGTTAGATCAAATTGATAGTGTGTATAACAGAAAATTGTTTGTAAGATCTCATATTTACTGTATAAAACACAAAAAATTGTCTGTTAGATCTCATTAATACTGTGAAACACGAAGAATTGTCTGTAGATCTCAATAATCCTTTTTAGAACATGAAAAATTGTCTGTTATATCTGAACAATACTGTGTAAAACATGAAAAGTTGTCTGTTAGACCTCATTAATACTTTGTAGAACACGAGAAATTGTCTGTTAGATCTCATTATTACACAGTATTACAACATAAAATGTTGTCTGGTAAATGTAATTATAACTGTGTAAAACAAGAAAACTTGTCTGTTAGATATCATTATTACTGTGTAAACAAGAAAATTGTCTGTTAGATCTCAATAGTACTATTTAAAACGTGAAAAATTGTCTGTTATATCTCAATATTTCTAGGTAAGACACAAAAAATTGTCTGTTATATCTCCTATATCACTGTGTAAAACACTCAAAGTTGTCTGTTAGATCTCATTGATACTGTGCAAAACAGAAAAAATGCTTGTTAGATCTCTTTAATACTGTCTAAAACACAAAAAATTGTCTTTTAGATCTTGGTATTACTGTGAAACGCGAAAAATTGTCTGTTAGTACTCAATAGCACTGTGTAAAACACAAAAAAATTGTCTGTTAGATCTCAAAATACTGTGTAAGATACGAATAGTTGACTGTTATATCTCATTATTACTGTGTAAAACACAAAAAATTTTCTGTTAGATGTCATTACTACTGTGTAAAACACGAAAACTTTTCTGTTAGATCTTAGTATTACTGTGTATACACGAAAACTTGTCTGTTAGATCTCGTCATAACTGTATAGACACAAAAATCGCCAGTTTGATCACAAAAATACTGTTTTAAACATGAAAAATTGTCTGTTAGATCTCAATAATTCTGTGTAAAACACGAAAAATTGTCTGTTAGATCTCATCAGTTTTGTGTAAAACACGAAAGATTGTCTGTTAGATCTCAGTAATACTGAGTAAAACACAAAAAAATTGTCTGTTAAATCTATATATTACTGTGTAAAACACAAAAAATTGTCTGTTAGATCTCAATAATACTGTCTAAAACATGAAAAATTGTGTGTTAGATCTGAACAATACTGTGTAAAACATGAAAAGTTGTCTGTTAGATCTCATTATTACTGTGTAAAACACGAAAACTTTTCTGTTAGATCTCAGTATTACTGTGTAAAACACGAAAACTTGTCTGTTAGATCTCGTTACAACTGTATAGACACGAAAAATTGTCTGTCTCGGGCTGCGGTGGCTGCATTTCCGATGGAGGCGGAAATATTGTAGGCCTGTGTGCTCAGATTTGGGTGCACGTTAAAGAACCCCAGGTGGTCGAAATTTCCGGAGCCCTCCACTACGGCGTCTCTCATAATCAAATGGTTGTTTTGGGACGTTAAACCCCACATATAAATCAAGCAATCACATATCAACAAAAAATTGTCTGTTAGATCTCAAAATTACTGCTTAAAACATGAAAAATTGTCTGTTAGATCTCATTGTTACTGTGTAGACACGAAAAAATTGTCTGTTAGATCTCAAAAATACTGTGTAAAACACGAAAAATTGTCTGTTAGATCTGATTGATACTGTGTATAACAAAAAATTGTTTGTCAGATCTCATATTTACTGTATAAAACACAAAAAAAGTGTCTGTTAGATCTCATTATTACTGTGAAACACGAAAAATTGTCTGTAGATCTCAATAATACTTTTTAGAACATGAAAAATTGTCTGGTATATCTGAACAATACTGTGTAAAACATGAAAAGTTGTCTGTTAGACCTCATTATACTGTGTAAAACACGAGAAATTGTCTGTTAGATCTCATTATTACACAGTATTACAACATAAAATGTTGTCTGTTAAATGTAATTATAACTGTGTAAAACAAGAAAACTTGTCTGTTAGATATCATTATTACTGTGTAAACAAGAAAATTGTCTGTTAGATCCCAATATTACTATTTAAAACGTGAAAAATTGTCTGTTATATCTCATTATTTCTAGGTAAGACACAAAAAATTGTCTGTTAGATCTCTTATATTACTGTGTCAAACACGAAAAGTTGTCTGTTAGATCTCATTGATACTGTGCAAAACAGAAAAAAATGCTTGTTAGATCTCTTTAATACTGTCTAAAACACAAAAAATTGTCTGTTAGATCTTGTTATTACTGTGAAACGCGAAAAATTGTCTGTTAGATCTCAATAGCACTGTGTAAAACACGAACAATTGTCTGTTAGATCTCTTTATTATTGTGTAAAACACAAAAAATTGTCTGTTAGATCTTTATACTACTGTGTAAAACACGAAACATTGTCTGTTTGATCTCAATGGTACTGTTTAAAACATGAAAAATTGTCTGTTAGATCTGAACAATACTGTGTGAAACAAGAAGAGTTGTCTGTTAGATCTCATTATTACTGTGTAAAACATGAGAAATTGTCTGTTAGATCTCCTTATTACTGTGTAAAACACAAAATGTTGTCTGTTAAATGTAAATATAACTGTGTATAACATGAAAACTTGTCTGTTAGATATCATTATTACTGTAAACAAGAAAATTGTCTGTTAGATCTCAATAATACTATTTAAAACGTGAAAAATTGTCTGTTATATCTCAAAATTCTTGGTAAGACACAAAACATTGTCTGTTAGATTTCTTATATTACTGTGTAAAACACGAAAAGTTGTCTGTTAGATCTCAATGATACTGTGCAAAACAGAAAAAAATGCTTGTTAGATCTCTTTAATACTGTCTAAAACACAAAAACATTGTCTGTTAGATCTTGGTATTACTGTGAAACGCGAAAAATTGTCTGTTAGTACTCAATAGCACTGTGTAAAACACGAAAAAATGTCTGTTAGATCTCAATATACTGTGTAAAGTACGAAAAGTTGACTGTTATGTCTCATTATTACTGTGTAAAACACGAAAAGTTGTCTGCTAGATCTCATTGTTACTGTGTAGACACAAAAATGTCTGTTAGATCTCAATAATACTGCTTAAAACACGAAAAATTGTCTGTTAGATCTCTTTGTTACTGTGTAGACACAAAAAAGTGTCTGTTAAATCTCAATAATACTGTGTAAAACACCAAAACATGTCTGTTAGATCTCAATGATACTGTTCAAAACACAAAAAATTGTGTGTTAGATCTAATTGATACTGTGTATAACAAAAATTGTTTGTCAGATCGCATAAATACTGTGTAAAACACAGAAAAATGTCTGTTAGATCTCATTATTACTGTGAAACACGAAAAAGTGTCTGTAGATCTCAATAATTCTGTTTAAAACATGAAAAATTTTCTGTTAGATCTGAACAATACTGTGTAAAACATGAAAAGTTGTCTGTTAGGCCTCATTATTACTGCGTAAAACACGAGAAATTGTCTGTTAGATCTCATTATTACACAGTATTACAACATAAAATGTCTGTTAAATGTAATTATAACTGTGTAAAACATGAAAACTTGTCTGTTAGATATCATTATTACTGTGTAAACAAGAAAATTGTCTGTTAGATCTCAATATTACTATTTAAAACGTGAAAAATTGTCTGTTATATCTCATTTATTCTAGGTAAGACACAAAAAATTGTCTGTTAGATCTCTTATATTACAGTGTAAAACACGAAAAGTTGTCTGTTAGATCTCATTGATACTGTGCAAAACAAAAAAAATGCTTGTTAGATCTCTTTAATACTGTCTAAAACACAAAAAATTGTCTGTTAGATCTTGGCATTACTGTGAAACGCGAAAAATTGTCTGTTAGTACTCAATAGCACTGTGTAAAACACGAAAAATTGTCTGTTAGATCTCAAAATACTGTGTAGAGTACGAAAAGTTGACTGTTATATGTCATTATTACTGTGTAAAACCCAAAACATTTTCTCTAAGATCTCATTATTACTGTGTAAAACACAAAAAAATTTCTGTTAGATGTCGTTACTACTGTGTAAAACACGAAAACTTTTGTGTTAGATCTCAGTATTACTGTGTAAAACACGAAACTTATCTGTTAGATCTCGTTACAACTGTATGGACACGAAACATTGCCTGTTAGACCTCAATAATACTGTTTAAAACATGAAAAATTGTGTGTTAGATCTCATCAATTTTGTGTAAAACACGAAACATTGTCTGTTAGATCTCATTGATACTGTCCAAAACACGAAAAACTGTCTGTTAGATCTAACTGATATTGTGTATAACAAAAAAAAAATGTTTGTTAGATCTCAATATTACTGTGTAAAACACAAAAAAATTGTAAGTTAGATCTGAATATTACAGTAAAACACAAACAATTGTCTGTTAAATCTCAATAATACTCTGTAAAACATTAAAAATTGTCTGTTAGTTCTAATTGATACTGTGTATAAGAGAAGAAATTGTTTGTTAGATATCAAATATACTGTGTAAAACACAAACAAGTGTCTGTTAGATCTGATTATTACTGCGTAAAACACGCAAAACTGTCTGGTACATGTCATTACTACTGCGTAAAAGACGAAATCTTTTTTGTTAGATCTCAATATTACTGTGTAAAACATTAAAAATTGTCTGCTAGATCTCAATAATACTGTGTAAAACAAGAAAAATTGTCTGATAGATCTCAAGAATATTGTGCAAAACACGAAAAATTGTCGGTTAGATCTGAACAATACTGTGTAAAACATGAAAAGTTGTCTGTTAGATCTCACTATTACAGTGTAAAACACGAGAAATTGTCTGTTAGATCTCCTTATACTGTGTAAAACACGAAATTTTGTCTGTTCAATGTAATTTCAACTGTGTAAAACATGAAAACTTGTCTGTTAGATATCATTATTACTGTGTAAACAAGAAAACTGTCTGTTAGATCTCAATATGACTATTTAAATGTGAAAAATTGTCTGTTATATCTCATTAATTCTAGGTAAGACACAAAAAATTGTCTGTTAGATATCATATTACTGTGTAAAACACGAAAAGTTGTCTGTTAGATCTCATTGATACTGTGCAAAACAGAAAAAAATGCTTGTTAAGTCTCTTTAATACTGTTTTAAACACAAAAAGTTGTCTGTTAGATCTTGTTATTACTGTGAAACGCGAAAAATTGTCTGTTAGATCTTGTTATTACTGTGAAACGCGAAAAATTGTCTGTTAGATCTCAATAGCACTGTGTAAAACACGAAAAAGTGTCTGTTAGATCTTTATATTACTGTGTAAAACACGAAACATTGTCTGTTAGATCTCAATAGTACTGTTTAAAACATCAAAAATTGTCTGTTAGATCTGAACATTACTGTGTGAAACAAGAAGAGTTGTTTGTTAGATCTCATTAATACTGTGTAAAACATGAGAAATTGTCTGTTAGATCTCAATATTACTGTGTAAAACACAAAATGTTGTTTGTTAAATGTAATTAGAACTGTGTAAAACATGAAAAAATGTGTGTTAGATTTCATTATGTCTGTGTTAAACACGAAAAATTTTGTGTTAGATGTCATTACTTCTGTGTAAAACACGAAAACTTTTGTGTTCGATCTCATTATTACTGTGTAAAACACGAAAAGTTGTCTGCTAGATCTCATTGTTACTGTGTAGACACAAAAATGTCTGTTAGATCTAAATATTACTGCTTAAAACATGAAAAATTGTCTGTTAGATCTCATTGTTACTGTGTAGACACGAAAAAGTGTCTGTTAGATCTCAATAATACTGTGTAAAACACAAAAACCTGTCTGTTAGATCGCAATGATACTGTCAAAAACACGAAAAATTGTCTGTTAGATCTAATTGATAGTGTGTATAACAAAAAATTGTTTGTCAGATCTCATAATTACTGTGTATAACAGAAAAAATTGTATGTTAGATCTCAATATTACTGTGTAAAACACGAAAAATAGTCGGTAGATCTCAATAATAATGTTTAAAACATAAAAAATTGTCTGTTAGATCTGAACAATACTGTGTAAAACATGAAAAGTTGTCTGTTGGATCTCATTATTACTGTGTAAAACACGAGAAATGGTCTGTTAGATCTGAACAATACTGTGTAAAACATGAAAAGTTGTCTGTTAGATATCATTATTACAGTGTAAAACACGAGAAATTGTCTGTTAGATCTCCCTATTACTGTGTAAAACACAAAATGTTGTCTGTTCAATGTAATTTCAACTGTGTAAAACATGAAAACTTGTCTGTTAGATATCATTATTACTGTGTAAACAAGAAAACTGTCTGTTAGATCTCAATGATACTATTTAAATGTGAAAAATTGTCTGTTATATCTCATTAATTCTAGGTAAGACACAAAAAAGTGTCTGTTAGATCTCATATTAATGTGTAAAACACGAAAAGTTGTCTGTTAGATCTCATTGATACTGTGCAAAACAGAAAAATTGCTTGTTAGATCTCTTTAATACTGTTTTAAACACAAAAAGTTGTCTGTTAGATCTTGTTATTACTGTGAAACGCGAAAAATTGTCTGTAAGATCTTGTTATTACTGTGAAACGCGAAAAATTGTCTGTTAGATCTCAATAGCACTGTGTAAAACACAAAAAATTGTTTGTTAGATCTTTATATTACTCTGTAAAACACGAAACATTGTCTGTTAGATCTCAATAGTACTGTTTAAAACATGAAAAATTGTCTGTTAGATCTGAACAATACTGTGTGAAACAAGAAGAGTTGTCTGTTAGATCTCATTATTACTGTGTAAAACATGAGAAATTGTCTGTTAAATGTAACTATAACTGTGTAAAACATGAAAAAATGTGTGTTAGATTTCATTATTACTGTGCAAAACACAAAAAATTGTGTGTTAGATGTCAATACTTTTGTGTAAAACACGAAAACTTTTCTGTTCGATCTCATTATTACTGTGTAAAACACGAAAAGTTGTCTGCTAGATCTCATTGTTACTGTGTAGACACGAAAAAGTGTCTGTTAGATCTCAATAATACTGTGTAAAACACCAAAACCTGTCTGTTAGATCGCAATGATACTGCCAAAAACACGAAAAATTGTCTGTTAGATCAAATTGATAGTGTCTATAACAGAAAATTGTTTGTAAGATCTCATATTTACTGTATAAAACACAAAAAATTGTCTGTTAGATCTCATTAATACTGTGAAACACGAAGAATTGTCTGTAGATCTCAATAATCCTTTTTAGAACATGAAAAATTGTCTGTTATATCTGAACAATACTGTGTAAAACATGAAAAGTTGTCTGTTAGACCTCATTAATACTTTGTAGAACACGAGAAATTGTCTGTTAGATCTCATTATTACACAGTATTACAACATAAAATGTTGTCTGGTAAATGTATTTATAACTGTGTAAAACAAGAAAACTTGTCTGTTAGATATCATTATTACTGTGTAAACAAGAAAATTGTCTGTTAGATCTCAATAGTACTATTTAAAACGTGAAAAATTGTCTGTTATATCTCAATATTTCTAGGTAAGACACAAAAAATTGTCTGTTATATCTCCTATATCACTGTGTAAAACACTCAAAGTTGTCTGTTAGATCTCATTGATACTGTGCAAAACAGAAAAAATGCTTGTTAGATCTCTTTAATACTGTCTAAAACACAAAAAATTGTCTTTTAGATCTTGGTATTACTGTGAAACGCGAAAAATTGTCTGTTAGTACTCAATAGCACTGTGTAAAACACAAAAAAATTGTCTGTTAGATCTCAAAATACTGTGTAAGATACGAATAGTTGACTGTTATATCTCATTATTACTGTGTAAAACACAAAAAATTTTCTGTTAGATGTCATTACTACTGTGTAAAACACGAAAACTTTTCTGTTAGATCTTAGTATTACTGTGTATACACGAAAACTTGTCTGTTAGATCTCGTCATAACTGTATAGACACAAAAATCGCCAGTTTGATCACAAAAATACTGTTTTAAACATGAAAAATTGTCTGTTAGATCTCAATAATTCTGTGTAAAACACGAAAAATTGTCTGTTAGATCTCATCAGTTTTGTGTAAAACACGAAAGATTGTCTGTTAGATCTCAGTAATACTGAGTAAAACACAAAAAAATTGTCTGTTAAATCTATATATTACTGTGTAAAACACAAAAAATTGTCTGTTAGATCTCAATAATACTGTCTAAAACATGAAAAATTGTCTGTTAGATCTGAACAATACTGTGTAAAACATGAAAAGTTGTCTGTTAGATCTCATTATTACTGTGTAAAACACGAAAACTTTTCTGTTAGATCTCAGTATTACTGTGTAAAACACGAAAACTTGTCTGTTAGATCTCGTTACAACTGTATAGACACGAAAAATTGTCTGTCTCGGGCTGCGGTGGCTGCATTTCCGATGGAGGCGGAAATATTGTAGGCCTGTGTGCTCAGATTTGGGTGCACGTTAAAGAACCCCAGGTGGTCGAAATTTCCGGAGCCCTCCACTACGGCGTCTCTCATAATCAAATGGTTGTTTTGGGACGTTAAACCCCACATATAAATCAAGCAATCACATATCAACAAAAAATTGTCTGTTAGATCTCAAAATTACTGCTTAAAACATGAAAAATTGTCTGTTAGATCTCATTGTTACTGTGTAGACACGAAAAAATTGTCTGTTAGATCTCAAAAATACTGTGTAAAACACGAAAAATTGTCTGTTAGATCTAATTGATACTGTGTATAACAGAAAAAAATTGTTTGTTAGATCTCATTATTACTGTGTAAAACACAAAAAAATTGTAAGTTAGATCTCAATATTACAGTAAAACACGAAAAATTGTCTGTTAGATGTCAATAATACTGTGTAAAACATCAAAAATTGTCTGCTCTAATTGATACTGTGTACAAGAGAAAAAATTGTTTGTTATATCTCAATTATACTGTGTAAAACACAAAAAGCTGTCTGTTAGAACTCATTAATACTGTGTAAAACACAAAAAATTGTAAGTTCGATCTCAATAATACTGTGAAACACAAAAAATTGTCTGTTAGATCTCATCATTACTGTGTAAGCACGAATAACTGTGGGTTAGATGTCATTACCACTGCGTAAAACACGAAATCTTTTTGGTTAGATCTCATTATTACTGTGTAAAACACAAAAAATTGTCTGTTAGATCTCATTATTACTGTGTAGACACAAAAAATTGTCTGTCAGATCTCGATAAGAGTGCTTAAAACATTAAAAATTGTCTGTTAGATCTCAATAGTACTGTGTAAAACACGAAAAATTGTGTGTTAGATCTCAATGATACTGTCGAAAACACGAAAAATTGTCTGTTAGATCTATTTATTACTGTGTATAACAGAAAAAATTGTTTGTAAGATCTCAATTTTACTGTGTAAAACACAAAAAATTGTCTGTTCGATCTCATTAATACTGTGTAAAACACAAAAATGTAAGTTAGATCTCAATACTACTGCGAAACACGAAAAATTGTGTGTTAGATCACAATTTTACTGTGTAAAACACAAAAAAATTGTCTGTTAAATCTCATTACGCTGTGTAAAACACGAAAATTTGTCTGTTAGATCTCAACAATACTGTGTAAAACACGAAAACTTGTGTGTTAGATCTCATTCTTACTGTGTAAAACACAAAAAATTGTGTGTTAGATGTCAATACTTCTGTGTAAAACACGAAAACTTTCCTGTTCCATCTCATTATTACTGTGTAAAACACGAAAAGTTGTCTGCTAGATCTGAACGTTACTGTGTAGACACGAAAAATTGTCTGTTAGATCTCAAAATACTGCTTAAAACATGAAAAATTGTCTGTTAGATCTCATTGTTACTGTGTAGACACGAAAAAATTGTCTGTAAGATCTCAATAATACTGTGTAAAACACGAAATATTGTCTGTTAGATCTCAATATACTGTGTAAAACAGGAAAAATTGTCTGTTAGATCTCATCAATTTTGTGTAAACACGAAAAATTGTCTGTTAGATCTAATTGGTACTGTGTATAACAAAAAATTGTCTGTTAGATCTAATTGGTACTGTGTATAACAAAAAAATTGTCTGTTAGATCTATATATTGCTGTGTAAAACACGAAAAATTATCTGTTAGATCTCAATAATACTGCTTAAAACATGAAAAATTGTCCGTAAGATCTGAACAATACTGTGTAAAACATGTAAAATTGTGTGTTAGATCTCATTATTACTGTGTATAACACGAAAAATTGTCTGTTAGATGTCAATACTTCTGTGTAAAACACAAAAACTTTTCTGTTCGATCTCATTATTACTGTGTAAAACACAAAAAAATGTCTGCTAGATCTCATTGTTACTGTGTAGACACAAAAAAATGTCTGTTAGATCTCAATAATACTGCTTAAAACATGAAAAATTGACTGTTAGATCTCATTTTTACTGTGTAGACACGAAAAAGTGTCTGTTAGATCTCAATAATACTGTGTAAAACACCAAAACATGTCTGTTAGATCTCAATGATACTGTCCAAAACACGAAAAATTGTCTGTTAGATCTGATTGATACTGTGTATAACAAAAAATTGTTTGTCAGATCTCATATTTACTGTATAAAACACAAAAAAGTGTCTGTTAGATCTCATTAATACTGTGAAACACGAAAAATTGTCTGTAGATCTCAATAATACTTTTTAGAACATGAAAAATTGTCTGGTATATCTGAACAATACTGTGTAAAACATGAAAAGTTGTCTGTTAGACCTCATTATACTGTGTAAAACACGAGAAATTGTCTGTTAGATCTCATTATTACACAGTATTACAACATAAAATGTTGTCTGTTAAATGTAATTATAACTGTGTAAAACATGAAAACTTCTCTGTTAGATATCATTATTACTGTGTAAACAAGAAAATTGTCTGTTAGATCTCAATATTACTATTTAAAACGTGAAAAATTGTCTGTTATATCTCATTTATTCTAGGTAAGACAAAAAAAATTGTCTGTTAGATCTCTTATATTACTGTGTAAAACACGAAAAGTTGTCTGTTAGATCTCATTGATACTGTGCAAAACAAAAAAATGCTTGTTAGATCTCTTTAATACTGTCTAAAACACAAAAAATTGTCTGTTAGATCTTGGCATTACTGTGAAACGCGAAAAATTGTCTGTTAGTACTCAATAGCACTGTGTAAAACACGAAAAATTGTCTGTTAGATCTCAAAATACTGTGTAAAGTACGAAAAGTTGACTGTTATATGTCATTATTACTGTGTAAAACCCAAAACATTTTCTCTAAGATCTCATTATTACTGTGTAAAACACAAAAAAATTTCTGTTACATGTCGTTACTACTGTGTAAAACACGAAAACTTTTGTGTTAGGTCTCAGTATTACTGTGTAAAACACGAAACTTATCTGTTAGATCTCGTTACAACTGTATGGACACGAAACATTGCCTGTTAGACCTCAATAATACTGTTTAAAACATGAAAAATTGTGTGTTAGATCTCATCAATTTTGTGTAAAACACGAAACATTGTCTGTTAGATCTCATTGATACTGTCCAAAACACGAAAAACTGTCTGTTAGATCTAATTGATATTGTGTATAACAAAAAAAATGTTTGTTAGATCTCAATATTACTGTGTAAAACACAAAAAAATTGTAAGTTAGATCTGAATATTACAGTAAAACACAAACAATTGTCTGTTAAATCTCAATAATACTCTGTAAAACATTAAAAATTGTCTGTTAGTTCTAATTGATACTGTGTATAAGAGAAAAAATTGTTTGTTAGATATCAAATATACTGTGTAAAACACAAAAAAGTGTCTGTTAGATCTGATTATTACTGTGTAAAACACGCAAAACTGTCTGGTACATATCATTACTACTGCGTAAAAGACGAAATATTTTTTGTTAGATCTCAATATTACTGTGTAAAACATTAAAAATTGTCTGCTAGATCTCAATAATACTGTGTAAAACAAGACAAATTGTCTGATAGATCTCAAGAATATTGTGTAAAACACGAAAAATTGTCGGTTAGATCTGAACAATACTGTGTAAAACATGAAAAGTTGTCTGTTAGATCTCACTATTACAGTGTAAAACACGAGAAATTGTCTGTTAGATCTCCTTATTACTGTGTAAAACACGAAATTTTGTCTGTTCAATGTAATTTCAACTGTGTAAAACATGAAAACTTGTCTGTTAGATATCATTATTACTGTGTAAACAAGAAAACTGTCTGTTAGATCTCAATATGACTATTTAAATGTGAAAAATTGTCTGTTATATCTCATTAATTCTAGGTAAGACACAAAAAATTGTCTGTTAGATCTCATATTACTGTGTAAAACACGAAAAGTTGTCTGTTAGATCTCATTGATACTGTGCAAAACAGAAAAAAATGCTTGTTAGATCTCTTTAATACTGTTTTAAACACAAAAGTTTGTCTGTTAGATCTTGTTATTACTGTGAAACGCGAAAAATTGTCTGTTAGATCTTGTTATTACTGTGAAACGCGAAAAATTGTCTGTTAGATCTCAATAGCACTGTGTAAAACACGAAAAAGTGTCTGTTAGATCTTTATATTACTGTGTAAAACACGAAACATTGTCTGTTAGATCTCAATAGTACTGTTTAAAACATCAAAAATTGTCTGTTAGATCTGAACATTACTGTGTGAAACAAGAAGAGTTGTTTGTTAGATCTCATTAATACTGTGTAAAACATGAGAAATTGTCTGTTAGATCTCAATATTACTGTGTAAAACACAAAATGTTGTTTGTTAAATGTAATTATAACTCTGTAAAACATGAAAAAATGTGTGTTAGATTTCATTATGACTGTGTAAAACACGAAAAATTTTGTGTTAGATGTCATTACTTCTGTGTAAAACACGAAAACTTTTGTGTTCGATCTCATTATTACTGTGTAAAACACGAAAAGTTGTCTGCTAGATCTCATTGTTACTGTGTAGACACAAAAATGTCTGTTAGATCTAAATATTACTGTGTAAAACACAAAAACCTGTCTGTTAGATCGCAATGATACTGTCAAAAACACGAAAAATTGTCTGTTAGGTCTAATTGATAGTGTGTATAACAAAAAATTGTTTGTCACATCTCATAATTACTGTGTATAACACAAAAAATTGTATGTTAGATCTCATTATTACTGTGTAAAACACGAAAAATAGTCGGTAGATCTCAATAATAATGTTTAAAACATAAAAAATTGTCTGTTAGATCTGAACAATACTGTGTAAAACATGAAAAGTTGTCTGTTGGATCTCATTATTACTGTGTAAAACACGAGAAATGGTCTGTTAGATCTGAACAATACTGTGTAAAACATGAAAAGTTGTCTGTTAGATATCATTATTACAGTGTCAAACACGAGAAATTGTCTGTTAGATCTCCCTATTACTGTGTAAAACACAAAATGTTGTCTGTTGAATGTAATTTCAACTGTGTAAAACATGAAAACTTGTCTGTTAGATATCATTATTACTGTGTAAACAAGAAAACTGTCTGTTAGATCTCAATGATACTATTTAAATGTGAAAAATTGTCTGTTATATCTCATTAATTCTAGGTAAGACACAAAAAAGTGTCTGTTAGATCTCATATTAATGTGTAAAACACGAAAAGTTGTCTGTTAGATCTCATTGATACTGTGCAAAACAGAAAAAATGCTTGTTAGATCTCTTTAATACTGTTTTAAACACAAAAAGTTGTCTGTTAGATCTTGTTATTACTGTGAAACGCGAAAAATTGTCTGTAAGATCTTGTTATTACTGTGAAACGCGAAAAATTGTCTGTTAGATCTCAATAGCACTGTGTAAAACACAAAAAATTGTTTGTTAGATCTTTATATTACTGTGTAAAACACGAAACATTGTCTGTTAGATCTCAATAGTACTGTTTAAAACATGAAAAATTGTCTGTTAGATCTGAACAATACTGTGTAAAACAAGAAGAGTTGTCTGTTAGATCTCATTATTACTGTGTAAAACATGAGAAATTGTCTGTTAAATGTAACTATAACTGTGTAAAACATGAAAAAATGTGTGTTAGATTTCATTATTACTGTGCAAAACACAAAAAATTGTGTGTTAGATGTCAATACTTTTGTGTAAAACACGAAAACTTTTCTGTTCGATCTCATTATTACTGTGTAAAACACGAAAAGTTGTCTGCTAGATCTCATTGTTACTGTGTAGACACGAAAAAGTGTCTGTTAGATCTCAATAATACTGTGTAAAACACCAAAACCTGTCTGTTAGATCGCAATGATACTGCCAAAAACACGAAAAATTGTCTGTTAGATCAAATTGATAGTGTGTATAACAGAAAATTGTTTGTAAGATCTCATATTTACTGTATAAAACACAAAAAATTGTCTGTTAGATCTCATTAATACTGTGAAACACGAAGAATTGTCTGTAGATCTCAATAATCCTTTTTAGAACATGAAAAATTGTCTGTTATATCTGAACAATACTGTGTAAAACATGAAAAGTTGTCTGTTAGACCTCATTAATACTTTGTAGAACACGAGAAATTGTCTGTTAGATCTCATTATTACACAGTATTACAACATAAAATGTTGTCTGGTAAATGTAATTATAACTGTGTAAAACAAGAAAACTTGTCTGTTAGATATCATTATTACTGTGTAAACAAGAAAATTGTCTGTTAGATCTCAATAGTACTATTTAAAACGTGAAAAATTGTCTGTTATATCTCAATATTTCTAGGTAAGACACAAAAAATTGTCTGTTATATCTCCTATATCACTGTGTAAAACACTCAAAGTTGTCTGTTAGATCTCATTGATACTGTGCAAAACAGAAAAAATGCTTGTTAGATCTCTTTAATACTGTCTAAAACACAAAAAATTGTCTTTTAGATCTTGGTATTACTGTGAAACGCGAAAAATTGTCTGTTAGTACTCAATAGCACTGTGTAAAACACAAAAAAATTGTCTGTTAGATCTCAAAATACTGTGTAAGATACGAATAGTTGACTGTTATATCTCATTATTACTGTGTAAAACACAAAAAATTTTCTGTTAGATGTCATTACTACTGTGTAAAACACGAAAACTTTTCTGTTAGATCTTAGTATTACTGTGTATACACGAAAACTTGTCTGTTATATCTCGTCATAACTGTATAGACACAAAAATCGCCAGTTTGATCACAAAAATACTGTTTTAAACATGAAAAATTGTCTGTTAGATCTCAATAATTCTGTGTAAAACACGAAAAATTGTCTGTTAGATCTCATCAGTTTTGTGTAAAACACGAAAGATTGTCTGTTATATCTCAGTAATACTGAGTAAAACACAAAAAAATTGTCTGTTAAATCTATATATTACTGTGTAAAACACAAAAAATTGTCTGTTAGATCTCAATAATACTGTTTAAAACATGAAAAATTGTCTGTTAGATCTGAACAATACTGTGTAAAACATGAAAAGTTGTCTGTTAGATCTCATTATTACTGTGTAAAACACGAAAACTTTTCTGTTAGATCTCAGTATTACTGTGTAAAACACGAAAACTTGTCTGTTAGATCTCGTTACAACTGTATAGACACGAAAAATTGTCTGTCTCGGGCTGCGGTGGCTGCATTTCCGATGGAGGCGGAAATATTGTAGGCCTGTGTGCTCAGATTTGGGTGCACGTTAAAGAACCCCAGGTGGTCGAAATTTCCGGAGCCCTCCACTACGGCGTCTCTCATAATCAAATGGTGGTTTTGGGACGTTAAACCCCACATATAAATCAAGCAATCACATATCAACAAAAAATTGTCTGTTAGATCTCAAAAAACTGCTTAAAACATGAAAAATTGTCTGTTAGATCTCATTGTTACTGTGTAGACACGAAAAAATTGTCTGTTAGATCTCAAAAATACTGTGTAAAACACGAAAAATTGTCTGTTAGATGTAATTGATACTGTGTATAACAGAAAAAAATTGTTTGTTAGATCTCATTATTACTGTGTAAAACACAAAAAAATTGTAAGTTAGATCTCAATATTACAGTAAAACACGAAAAATTGTCTGTTAGATGTCAATAATACTGTGTAAAACATCAAAAATTGTCTGTTCTAATTGATACTGTGTACAAGAGAAAAAATTGTTTGTTATATCTCAATTATACTGTGTAAAACACAAAAAGCTGTCTGTTAGAACTCATTAATACTGTGTAAAACACAAAAAATTGTAAGTTCGATCTCAATAATACTGTGAAACACGAAAAATTGTCTGTTAGATCTCATCATTACTGTGTAAGCACGAATAACTGTGGGTTAGATGTCATTACCACTGCGTAAAACACGAAATCTTTTTGGTTAGATCTCATTATTACTGTGTAAAACACAAAAAATTGTCTGTTAGATCTCATTATTACTGTGTAGACACAAAAAATTGTCTGTCAGATCTCGATAATAGTGCTTAAAACATTAAAAATTGTCTGTTAGATCTCAGTAGTACTGTGTAAAACACGAAAAATTGTCTGTTAGATCTCAATGATACTGTCGAAAACACGAAAAATTGTCTGTTAGATCTATTTATTACTGTGTATAACAGAAAAAATTGTTTGTAAGATCTCAATTTTACTGTGTAAAACACAAAAAATTGTCTGTTCGATCTCATTAATACTGTGTAAAACACAAAAATGTAAGTTAGATCTCAATACTACTGTGAAACACGAAAAATTGTCTGTTAGATCACAATATTACTGTGTAAAACACGAAAAAATTGTCTGTTAAATCTCATTACGCTGTGTAAAACACGAAAATTTGTCTGTTAGATCTCAACAATACTGTGTAAAACACGAAAACTTGTGTGTTAGATCTCATTCTTACTGTGTAAAACACAAAAAATTGTGTGTTAGATGTCAATACTTCTGTGTAAAACACGAAAACTTTCCTGTTCCATCTCATTATTACTGTGTAAAACACGAAAAGTTGTCTGCTAGATCTGAACGTTACTGTGTAGACACGAAAAATTGTCTGTTAGATCTCAAAATACTGCTTAAAACATGAAAAATTGTCTGTTAGATCTCATTGTTACTGTGTAGACACGAAAAAATTGTCTGTAAGATCTCAATAATACTGTGTAAAACACGAAATATTGTCTGTTAGATCTCAATATACTGTGTAAAACAGGAAAAATTGTCTGTTAGATCTCATCAATTTTGTGTAAACACGAAAAATTGTCTGTTAGATCTCATTGATACTGCCCAAAACACGAAAAATTGTCTGTTAGATCTAATTGGTACTGTGTATAACAAAAAATTGTCTGTTAGATCTATATATTGCTGTGTAAAACACGAAAAATTATCTGTTAGATCTCAATAATACTGTTTAAAACATGAAAAATTGTCTGTAAGATCTGAACAATACTGTGTAAAACATGAAAAATTGTGTGTTAGATCTCATTATTACTGTGTATAACACGAAAAATTGTCTGTTAGATGTCAATACTTCTGTGTAAAACACAAAAACTTTTCTGTTCGATCTCATTATTACTGTGTAAAACACAAAAAAATGTCTGCTAGATCTTATTGTTACTGTGTAGACACAAAAAATGTCTGTTAGATCTCAATAATACTGCTTAAAACATGAAAAATTGACTGTTAGATCTCATTTTTACTGTGTAGACACGAAAAAGTGTCTGTTGGATCTCAATAATACTGTGTAAAACACCAAAACATGTCTGTTAGATCTCAATGATACTGTCCAAAACACGAAAAATTGTCTGTTAGATCTGATTGATACTGTGTATAACAAAAAATTGTTTGTCAGATCTCATATTTACTGTATAAAACACAAAAAAGTGTCTGTTAGATCTCATTAATACTGTGAAACACGAAAAATTGTCTGTATATCTCAATAATACTTTTTAGAACATGAAAAATTGTCTGGTATATCTGAACAATACTGTGTAAAACATGAAAAGTTGTCTGTTAGACCTCATTATACTGTGTAAAACACGAGAAATTGTCTGTTAGATCTCATTATTACACAGTATTACAACATAAAATGTTGTCTGTTAAATGTAATTATAACTGTGTAAAACAAGAAAACTTGTCTGTTAGATATCATTATTACTGTGTAAACAAGAAAATTGTCTGTTAGATCCCAATATTACTATTTAAAACGTGAAAAATTGTCTGTTATATCTCATTATTTCTAGGTAAGACACAAAAAAATTGTCTGTTAGATCTCTTATATTACTGTGTCAAACACGAAAAGTTGTCTGTTAGATCTCATTGATACTGTGCAAAACAGAAAAAAATGCTTGTTAGATCTCTTTAATACTGTCTAAAACACAAAAAATTGTCTGTTAGATCTTGGTATTACTGTGAAACGCGAAAAATTGTCTGTTAGTACTCAATAGCACTGTGTAAAACACGAAAAATTGTCTGTTAGATCTCAAAATACTGTGTAAAGTACGAAAAGTTGACTGTTATATCTCATTATTACTGTGTAAAACCCAAAACATTTTCTGTTAGATCTCATTATTACTGTGTAAAACACAAAAAAATTTCTGTTAGATGTCGTTACTACTGTGTAAAACACGAAAAATTTTGTGTTAGATCTCAGTATTACTGTGTAAAACACGAAACTTATCTGTTAGATCTCGTTACAACTGTATAGACACGAAACATTGCCTGTTAGACCTCAATAATACTGTTTAAAACATGAAAAATTGTCTGTTAGATCTCATCAGTTTTGTGTAAAACACGAAAAGTTGTCTGTTAGATCTCATTGATACTGTCCAAAACACGAAAAAGTGTCTGTTAGATCTAATTGATATTGTGTATAACAAAAAAAAT